>NC_091803.1:1851175-2160513 GCF_041296235.1 Equus asinus | reverse complement strand
AAGCCAGGAAGGGCGGAGGTGGGTGGGTGGGAGCGCCGCTCATAGACAGAAGGCATGTGTGCCCCCAAGCAGCTGTCCCTGCTGATGGCGGCCTCACCCACTGCCATCCCGTCTCAGACCGCCTCCTCACCAGCTCAGGGATGACTTCTTCGGCGTCGCCTCAATCCACTGCTCACTCTGCAGCATTTGGTGGCTGGCCCCTTCCTCCGCTCCATCTCTCACCTCCCCACTTACCAGATTCTTCTTCTGCCCTCTAGTCTGTGCCAGCCCTTCCTCTGCCTGTCTGTTAGGTGTGGGCTCCGTCCCCCAGACTCTAAATGTCAGTATGGATGTCTGCGCACACGTGTCTCAGAGGCTGCAAGCTGGAGTGGGCTCAGCTCAGCTCAGCTTTGGCCTAACCACCCCCCCCACCGCCCAGCAGTCCTGACTCAGTGAACAACATCACAAGCCTCTCAGTCGTCCAAGCCGGAAACCTGACCATCATCCCTGTCTCCCTCCATCCACCGCACCCCGCAGTCACTCACCAGGCCCCAGGGGCCCTCACTCAGAGCCCCAACTCTGCTCACATAGCTGCAGCGGGGCCAAGTGACCCAACCAGTCGCCCCCAGGGACTCTAGAACATGCCATGCCGCCCACACACACACACAAATATGCACAAACATGCACACACATGCACATGTGCACACACAAACATGCATAAACACTCACAAGTGGAAGTTAATAAAAGAAAACTAAACTGGAGTCGGGAAGGCCTGTAGGGGAGCTCTCCCCCCCATCACACATGGTCACTTACACCAAACAGGAAGACACAGGGATTGCATCTCCACTGGAAGTGCAGCTACTTTGCTAGGAAGGGAGATTTCTCTCCCACCTGGCAACGGCCCAGCCAATGAGAAACGCCACAGCTCAGCCAATGAGAAACGCCACAGCTCAGCCAATGAGAAATGCCACAGCTCAGCCAATGAGAAACCCCACAGCTCAGCCAATGAGAAACCCCACAGCTCAGCCAATGAGAAATGCCACAGCTCAGCCAATGAGAAACCCCACAGCTCAGCCAATGAGAAACCCCACAGCTCAGCCAATGAGAAACCCCACAGCTCAGCCAATGAGAAACCCCACAGCTCAGCCAATGAGAAGCCGTTGCTGCCCTGATCTGTTACTGTCCCCCAGGGGCCTTTCCTTTAGAGCAGCCCCTGCCTACTCCCCGTTTTTCCTCCGTAAAAGTAGCTCACTGCTTTGTTCTCCAGAGTTGCCTATGGTTTGCCATAGCATGCGTATCCCAAATTGCGGTTATCTTGTCTGTTCCCTGATAAACTCATTTTGAGATAAAATAACAGGCAAATTTGCTTTTTAAGCTGACACACACATACACAAACACATACACACAAACACAAATGCACACACACCTACACAGGCAAACAAGCCCACGAACACAAATATGCACACGCAAACACACAGAAAAGTAGCCATACACAAAACACAGTGCAAACACACACATGCATGCACACACACATATTCTCACACAAATGCACACACAAAACACGTGTATACAAATATACAGTTACAAACAATATCAACATAGGTGCACACACACACAAAAACACACACACACGCAAACTCTAAACTCAGGCCATCTTGAGTGATATAAGGCGCCTCCATTTTTTCAAAGAGAAGACCACAAAAAAGAAAAGGTGTGACCAAGTAGAAAATATGAACGTTTTATTGTGGTTGAAATTATCAGATGCCAACTTCTTAGTTAATTGCATTAATTTGGTCATACGTACGTATTTAAAATCAGACATAAAGTAAGACATTCATCAGTGCTGTGAACTCACGTCGGTATCTATGTCACCCCATTTTGAATCATCTAACACAGTCTCCCACGCACGGCATCCTGACTTCCGTCGAAGCTGTGTGAGATTCACACGGCGATTAACAATCCACATAGGATGTGTCGTCTTTGGAAATTTTCTTCCCCACCTCCGACGACCCGCGTGAGGACCTTAGGACCACGTGTCGAGGTGGTGGTGGTTTCTGCCCTGGGTGCCACTGTCCATATTTCCAGAATATAACCACCGGCTGTATTTTTAAAGTGATTTTCTGTAGGCTGACACCCAGTGCTTGCAAATGCGAGGCTCTACTCCTGGAATAATGACTAAATCTAGTTACATTTCTTTCTTACAGTTATTTAGCTGACTCCCTCAGGCGGCTTTGATGAGCGTTGCTTCTGGCCCTTGGGCTGCTGTCCCAAACAGTATGTGGCTGTCCCAGTAAAGTGACTGAGAGACCATGGCATGAAGTGCTTCGTAAGGGCTTATCCTCTTTTCCAAAGGATAATTTTTTGGGCAAAATCCTCCTCTTATATTTGAACTGGCCTGGAGTGAAACAAAGGCCCTGCTCACCCCATGCTGCTCCCATCCCCAAAACACCCCGACCTCAGCCTCCTGGACCCCCACTCCCGTGCCAACCTTGGCTGCCCCCCGACCCGGTCTCCCTCCTGCCTGAGGCCGACCCCGACCCCTCCAACCCTTTCCATCTCCCCGGGTCCTCCCGCCTCAGACCACTTCCTTCACATCTAACACATTCTTCAAGAAGAGAGGAAAGTATAGAGCAGACCCACGCTGTCCCCAATCCTTTTACCTGGAAACAGCCAGTCTTGACATCTGGTAAATGTCATCGCAGACCCCTCTCTCTGCATTTACGTACAGAAGGATGGAAGGAAGGACAGGTAGATAAATCCTACACGGAAATAACTTTGCAATCATATGAAAAAAGACGGACACCTGCTATTGTGGTTTTTAAATATCACATTTCATTTTCCTTGAATTCAACAGAAGAAAAGGGAACCTGCAGGAGCTGCTGAACTGCTGAGCTCACGCAGGCCTTGCGTCTCCGAGCTCTGCCTTATGTGTTCATGCTCTTCTTAGACCTTACAGCACAGAGATTTCTTCTGTCCTTCGTAGTGTCTTCTGACAGTCTGAGTTGTCTGTCTGTCTGCCGTAAACGGTGTGTCTCATATCCTCCATCTCATGTATCGTGTTTTCATACTGCTTATGCCTCGGAGGGCAGCTCTCCCTCTTATTTCCTCTGATAAAGGGTGAGTTCTACTCCCCACCTTCTCTGGGCCCGGCTGGGATTCCATCGAGCTGGGATTTAGGGCAGAGGCTGCCCCTCGGACCTGTCCTGTAGCCTGAGCACGGGCGGGGGTACAAGGACTCGGTGGGCTCCCGGGTGCATCCTGAGCTGTTTCTCTGCCTAGAACCACGCTGAAGGCTTCCGATTGTTCCCCAAGAGGGCATTGTGGAGCTTTGGAAAACTGCATCGTGCAGCTGTGAGGTCTAGGAACATTCCAGAACATTCTGGAACATTTCTCTAGCCTACCAACTCACCCCTGCAGTGAGTTCTTTGCAACTCAGGAGAAGTCCTGGCAAAAACTGTCAGAACTCTGTGGACTTTTCTTCTTTCCTCCTTATTGCTTCTGGAGGACTGGGGACCGAGTCCTTCTGGAATCTTCTAATTTTTTCCTTGCACACTACTTTTCAAAGTCTGTGACCTACGAGTGCACCCCGTTCCTCATTTGGTTACTGCTGGTGGAAGCTTGATTCCTGTATCTGGTCCTTCCTCCTCCTGTTGGTGCTGAGCAGACGTTCTCTGCCCGGGGCTCACCCCTCCATCTTTGCCCCACCCCCCGCGGGGGCTTAAACACGCTCAGGTGTCTCCCGTTGGAAACCCAACGCGCGCTGCCCTTGGCTTTCCAATGTCTCAAGCTTGTCTACGAGCCTCTCTCTTCCCCCTTCCCACTCGCTGCTCAGCCTACATCTGGCTTCTGGTCCCCTCCCACAAAACCTCAGTCTCCTACGTTGCGGCCACTGCTACTCGACTGGCCGTCGCATCTTGGAGTTCCTTCAAGCTCGCCCTGGAAGCCGTGTGCTCCGCTCAGACAAGCTCACGCACACCTCTGGCTTGGGTTGTTCCTGCCATGCAGGTGATTGCAAATCTGTCCCCTTAGCCCACTGTCTTCCGGGCTCCAGGCCTGGCTGTCCAGCCGCCTCCTTATCATCTCCTTTTCGATGTCTCGAAGACATCCACATCAACTTGTCCAAAATTATGCTCCCCAAGCTCACACCCATTAGGATGGCTGCTATCAAAATAGAAAATTAAAACAAAACCACAGGTGTTGGTGAGGATGTGGAGAAACTGGAAGCATCGTGCACTGTTGCTGGCAGCGCAAGATGGCGCAGCTGCTGTGGAAAAGTCTGGCGGTTGCTCAGAAACTTAAACAGAATGACCACATGATCCAGCAGTTCCGCTTCTGGGCATAAACCCCAAAGAATTCAAATCAGGGACACCCACCTTCATACAGCACCATTCACAACAGTCAAAATGTGGAGGCAGCCCAAGCATCCATGAGTGGAGGGATGGATAAAGAAAATGCGGTCCATCCACACAGTGGACTATGGTTCAGCCTTAAAGAGGAAGGAGAGTCTGACACCTGCTATGACGTGGATGGACCCTGAAGACATCATGATAAGTGAAATAAGCTGGTCACAAAAGGACAGATCCTGTATGATCCCTTTCATATGAGCACCCAGTAGTCAAGTTCACAGAAGCAGAAAGTAGACGGTGGGGCCGGGGGCTGGAGGAGTGCAACGGGGGTTAGTGTTTAATGGGGACAGAGTTTCAGTTTGGGAAGATGGAAAGTTCTGGAGACGGGTGGTAGTGTTGGTTGCACAAAAATATGAATGTGGTTAATGCCACAGGACTGGACCCTCTAAAATGGCTAAGATGGTAAATTTTATGTTATATATATTTTATTGCAATGAAAGAAATTTTTAAATGACAGTCCCAGTTCTCTCCTCACAAGCACGTGCACCCTCAGGGCCCCTCATCTGCCCATCGTCGTGTACACGGGCCAGAGCCTGGAGGGGCCCATTCGTGGCTCTCTCCCTCCCTCATCACCATCTCCAGTCCATCAACAAAAAGTCCTATTGATTTAACCTCCTAAATATGGCCCACAACTGTCTGTTCCTCTCCAGGTCCATCCCTGCCCACGACAGCCCAACTGCCATCTCAGCCTCGCCTGCGTGGCCACACCCCCTGGACCCGTCAGCCCAGACTCGCTTTGGCCAGGCCCCATCCACTGCCCGCTGCAGTCGAGGTTCGGGGGCGGCCAGGAACGTGTGAGGGGTGCGCTGGGGAAGTTGCCTTGCTCTACAAGAGCCGGCAGCCCCGGGGCCCTGGAGACGCCCACTGGACACAGCTGGAGTGTCGCAGATCCCCTCGGGGCCTCCTGTGCCCCCTGGTGTGACAGCTCACAGCACCGGGAGTCTCCTTTGTAGCCCTGGCCAGTCAACGGCGTGGTGACCTGACTGCTGTCTGACTCCCCCTTCAGACTCCCTGAGATAAGCTCCATGCTGAGTTCGTGGTGCTCACTGCTGTTCCCAAGATCTGCCGCAGCGCCTGGTACACAGTAGTCGCTCAATAACTGCAGAATGAGCACATGAAGGGCTTGGCAGCTCCAGGGTGAGGTGCCTACCTCCCTCCATCAGAGCTCTTCCATTGTACCATCTGTCCCCCACTGGCCCACAAGCCCCTTGAAGAAAGTGGCCATACGATTCGTGTGTATACACTTGGCACATGGAAAGTGCTTGACGCATAGCAAGCGAAGGATTCGACCAGCCTCCGAAGATGGGATCTCAGAGGCAGCCTCGGCTCTCCTTTCTCAGCCCCCTGGCCCCCATCAAATTGGGAACCAAGTTCTGTCCACTCTGTCTCAGTGGAGTCCTCAGAGTCTCAGCCCTCCTCCCCGCCCTTCCATTGGTTAGGTTTGGGTCTGGCTGGAGTGTGAGAACACCCCAAATCACGGTAACCCAAACAAGTGAGAAGTTCCCCAAATCCCAAGGGAATCAGTATGGGAAAGGTATGGTGGATGCACGACCTTCAAAGACCCACACTCTGTCGTTCCTTCACTCCATGAGCGCAAGGCTTCATGGGCCAAAATGGCTGCTTGAACTCCAGCCATAACATATGCATTCCAGCCAGCAGGAAGGAAGGAAGAAGGGGGCATCCCCTCACTTGAAGACACTTCCACTCTCATCCCATCGGTTAGAACGTGGTCACTTGCACATCCAGCTGCAAGGGAGCCTGGAAAAAGTTGTTTTTATTCTAGGTGGCCATAGACTCAATAAAAACGGGAGGGTCTCTTACTAGGGAAGAAGAGAAGGAAAGATCCAGTGGGATGGCCAGCACCCTCCTCCCTCTTCCTCTCCTCCCTCCCGGCCCCCCGGATTCTAGAGTCCGGCCCTTTGGTCCCCCCTCCCCACACCGCCGTGGTGGTCCTTGGTTAAGAAGCAGTGTAAACACAGTCCTCCTCCTGCCCAGCAGACTCATTTCGCTTCCACGCGGCACCCTGGATTCCCTCCATGCCCCGGCTTGGCACACCTTCCCCCGCTGGGCCTGACCCCTCCCCGCTCCTCCAGCCACGCACGGCCCTTTCCAGAACCCACGAGGCTGTTCCCCGCCTCCCGCTGGCCCCCTTGCACGTGCTGTTTCCCCGCCAGGAATGTCCCTCCACCGAGCCAGCCCACAGGGCCCCCGGCTGAGCGGCTCTTTGGGATCAGCCTCTCCTTTCCTTGTGTTCTCACACCCCGAGCTCACTTCTTCTGTTTTCACATTTACCGCACGTCCGCAAGGCAGCGGGCTCGCAGAGAGGGAGCCGCGTGCACAATCGCGAAGTGCGGGCTGAGCAAATCCCCCCAATCCACCAACGTCCCCCTGCCCAGCGCAGGGTCCCAGGCGGGCAGGCCCGTGGCTGGGTGCTCCCTGCCAGGGGGCCCAGGAGAGAGGCGGGGAGGTCCAGGGGCATGGAGTGGGGAGGGGCAGCGGCCAGGGGACCCGGAACATGCTGCCCGCCCCCCTAGAAGAGGGAACGAGGGGCTGAGCGGGTGGGGAGGGGCGTCTTCCTGCCAAGGGAACCATTGCATCCCCCCCCCCCCCCCCCCCCCGCCATGGAAATAGCAGGAGGCAGCTGGGGCTGCAGGTGGAGCCGTGGGGCTCAGGAGGGAAGCAGAGGCCTCGGCGGGGGGCTGCACGTTCTGCCGGGGAGCTTGGCCCTCTCTCGCTCGCCCTGGGAGCCGTGGGAACCTGGAAGGGCTGCTGGCAGGAGAATGACACGGTGGGATTTGCATTTCAGAAGGTGGAAGGCCCGGCTGGCAGCTGGGAGGTGGCACAATGGCTGGCAGGCTGGTGAGCAGCCCTGTGGACGCTGCCCGCCCCCCAGTGCCCACTGGAGCCCAGTGAAGCCCCCTCTGCAGAGAGGAGCGGCTCACGGCGTCCCAGGGCCCCCGGGGGAGGGGCAGGCGGCTCCAGGCCAAGAGGCGGAAGAGGCCTGGCAGGCGGGGAGCAGCCTTAGATGGAGAGCACATTTGCAGCCATCGAGCGTGTTCCCAGGCCCTGCCGGAGCAGAGAGGGGTGGCTTGGGGGGGCTGCAGGGTTGAGGCCCCGGCTGAGGTCCCGGGCAGACCACAGGGTGAGCCGGTGGGATCTCCTGTCCTGCCACATGCCCCCACCCGTGCTGCAGGGCCAGCTGGGGTGTCTGGGGAGGAAAGGGCCCCTGGACCCTCAGTCAGCAGGACCGAGGTCGGCTGAGGGGCCCAGCCGGCCCATGCTGGCCGGGGGCCTGCAATGAGCCTCAGTTGCCCCATCTGTAAACAAGGGAGTGATGACAGTGTGTCTCGGGGGGGCTGTGAGCCGGTGGCCAGAGGGGGCCGGTGCCAGCCAGGAAAGCTCTCTGAGAGCACGGTGATGTCTGTTCCAGAAGCATGCACGGAGCCCCCATCAGGACCCTGCTGTGGTCACCTCGTCATCGTGGCCTTGCTCCTGCCCTGCCCTGTGCCTGCCCTGTACCCCTGGGAGGTGGGCCAGGGGCAGATATGGGTGCCTTTGGACTTAGTCCTCAGGCCCTGGGAGCCAGGGAGGGGCCAGGAGGGGAGGTGCAGTCAGGTTCCTCCCCAGAGACAGAGGAAGGGAGAAGAAGCTCAGGGCAAAGGGCACGGCCTTGCTGCCCCCAGCACCCGTGACCTCAAGGGGGCACTTCCTTTTCTGAGCCCAGGCTCGGATGGCATTTCCCTCAGTGGGGGAGGGGGTCTCCAGGGCTACCCAGGGAGGGAGGCCTGGTGGACCCCGATTCCCTGGACCCCGCCCTGACTGGCGGAACAGGCCCGGTGGGTGAGGGGACGAGGTTTGTCGGAGCCCGGCTCTGAATCTGAGGACCCGGGGACCCCCACGTGGGGAGGCAGTGGCTGGCCTCCACCCAGGAGAGGCAGAGATGCAGTGGCTGCAGGGAGAGTGACAGCCACCCCCCCTCCCCGAGGGGACTTGGGCGGGTCACATGAGGGACGGGTCACAGTGAGGCAGGAGGCTGGGTTACAGCTACAAACATCCTCTTTCCAGCGTAATCCTGGCAACTCCCCAGGGAGGGAAGTGTGACTGTCCCCCTCTGGCAGACTGGGAGAGTGAGGCTGGAAAGCTGCCCGGTGGAAGGGTCTCCCCTCTTGGAAGGGGAACAATGTCACCAGGCAGCTCAAGCCGGAGAGCAGCTGGCAGGGCTCAGGAGAGGGAAGCGAGAGTCTGGCCCTCCCCCGGCCCCAGGCGGCGGGAGGGAGATGCCTGCCCGGGCTGCTGGCCTGCTTCTGAAAGTCCCAAGAAGGCGTCTTTTCTCCCCAAGCGCGGGGTAGTGCCATTGGCAGTCCATCCTTTGAACAGCTGCCCGGCCCCCTTTGTCACCAACGCGGATCCCAGTCCCCAGAGGGCCGGAGACCCTCCCGCTGTTCCCGGAGATGGAGATGAGGCTCTTGAGGCTGCCAGGAGGGGACCACGTGCTCCTCAGCCTCCATGAGCCCCTCTCCCAGCCGCCCGCATCCAGACCCCTCCCCTGCGCCCACCAGGGAGGGAAGGAATTTATTAGCTGAGCAAAAACATCCCTGAGAGCTCCAGAACTTTAAGAAATCTCTCCCCATTTTGGAAGTCCACGGAATCAAATGGCCACAGCCGCGGCCCCGTGTGCACACCTCCCCGTGTCTGTGCTTTGTCCGGTCCTGCCCGTTGCCTCTGGGCTTGGCCGTGACTGGCTTTGGCCAGTGGGGCCCTATTAGATGGGACACAAGCCGACCAGCGCTCAGGCTTCAGGGCGTGCTGGCCTGCCTCCCCTCGACGCTGGGTGAAGAAGCCCCAGGTGGCCACCTGGAGCCACATGGCCCACTGAGTCAGCACCACCCAGATGGCTGGGGCTGTCTGAGACCATCGGCCCCAGCGAAGCTGCCACGCGGCTGCAGGTGCATGCGTGACTCTGGGCGACAGCAGGAAAGAAACCGCCAGCTGAGCCCAAGCCGCCAAGCACCAGAGTCAAATACAGTGGTTGCTGTTTTAAACCACTAAGTTTGGGGGGTGGTTCATTATGCACCGGTAGATGACTCATATATCAGCCTTTTAAAAATACATCACTCAGTGCCGTAGTGGTTAAGCTTGTGCGCTCCGCTTCAGCAGCCCGGAGTTCACAGGTTCGGATCCTGGGTGCAGATCTAGCGCCTTTCATCAAGCCACGCTGTAGCAGCGACCCACAGAAAATAGAGGAAGATGCCCACAGACGTCAGCTCAGCGACAATCTTCCTCAAGCAAAAAGAGGAAGATCGGCAGGGGCCAGCCCAGTGGCGCAGCGGTTGAGTGCACACGTTCCACTTCAGTGGCCCGGGGTTTGCCGGTTCAGATCCCGGGTGCGGACACCGCACGGCTTGGCAAGCCATGCTGTGATAGGCATCCCACATATAAAGTGGAGGAAGATGGGCACGGATGTTAGCTCAGGGCCCGTCTTCCTCAGCAAAAAGAGGAGGATTGGCAGCAGTTAGCTCAGGGCTAGTCTTCCTCAAAAAAAAAAAAAAAAAAGAGGAAGATTGGCAACAGATGTTAACTCAGGGCCAATCTTCTTCACACAAAAGAAAAAATACATCAGTCGGTGGGCTGTGCTGGAGAGAGAGTTAGACCAGAAAATTTAAAAAGACAGGGGTTTCCATCACCTAATTCTCTGAGCTCTTGTTTCCTCGTAAAGTGAGGATGGTGGTCATCTGTCTCGCGCGAGGATTGAGACTCTGGCCGTGCAAGGGCACCGTGGCTACTCAGAGTTAGCCTCAGCCAAAAGCCTGAGGGCCCAGTCCCCAAGACTGCCTCACCTCTGCCACCCATCGCAGGTCTGGAGAGTTCTCCAAACCACCCTGAGACTCGATCATTTCCTAGAAGGACTCGCGGAAGTCACTGAAGGCTGGCACAGTCAGAGTTATGGTTCATTACGACACGGGATACAGACTAACATCAGCCAAACGAACAGCTCCAGGCCACAGAGTCTGGGAGGGTTCCATACAAGAAGCTGCCGTTGTCGTCAGGATGGGTGACCCTCCGGCACTGACGTGTGACCAAACCCAGAGTGTTGCCAACGGGGGACGCTTGCCCCGGCTCCAGTGTCCCGGCTTTTCCATTACAGAGGCACAGTGGGTTGATTCACGGATCGCCGACATCGCTCCCGGGTCAACTGGTGCTGGTGACCCAAAGCCCCATCCTCAATCACTAGGCTGGTCCCTCTGGTGTGGCCAGCCCCGCCCCCAACAAGGACTCACCTATCAGTCGAGACACAGGTCTCCTCCTGCGGTGGGGGCAAAGGTCAGACCTCAGTCTGCGCTGGGCCACGTTTGTCACCGCACAGGGGCCCGTGGTGCCTGCCAGAGGGTGACACTGTCTCCAGCTTCCTGGCTCGGGACGCTGGGAGGGCTGCTTAGTTTCCTCGTCTGTAAAATGAGGGAGGTGATTCTCCCTCGCGGGCTGTAAAGATCAGCCGTCGGGCCCAGGGTCTGGGGTGTCTGTGCAGACATGCATGCTCGTGCACGGTCGCCCTCTGTCCTTGAGTAAGAGTTGCTCCTGAACGCAGCTTCCTGCTCTCCTGATGAGTCAGGGTTGTGTCAGAGCCTGCTTCTGCGGCTGTAAAAGGGGGAAGCTGAGCTGAACGAGCACCAAGGCCCCTGAGGGTGACATGCGTCCCCAGAGGGCTCATAGTTGGTGGGCAGAGCCCGAGACGTGCCCCGGGGCCTGTGACTCTGGGCACCATGCTCATCGCAGCGAAACCCAGCTGCCAGGTTGGCTTGCCAGGCGGGCAGGGATGAGGGGCCGTGGGGAAACTGCCCCACACGGGGTGGGAGGGTGTCTCTGTGACTCCTTTTTATATCAGCCCTGGGGCTACCTCCCTTGGGGTGTTGCTTTTGGTCTGCATTGAGCTTGGGACCCGGAGACCAGGCTGGTGAGTATTGTGAGTCCAGTACGAGTAGAGAGACTCAGAGGGACCACTCTTGTGGGCTGTCTGGGGACAGCATCCTCGGATGCTCAGAGGCCATCCCTGCTGATTTCCTGGTTCCCCGGGACTCTCTGGATTGGCGAGGCTGCCGGCCAGGTGACTCCAGATGACGGGGGTGCTCACATCCTCGTCCTGCTGCGTCTGTGTTTGTCGTGCTCCGTGGACCTCTCGGGGACCACGCTGGCTGCATCTCTCCCAGCCCCCAGAGCCACCAGGCCAGCTCCATCACGGACAGGCTTGAAAGCAGTGCTCCTGGGCTTTCCTGTGGCCGGGGTCCATGAGCCAGGTGACTGTGGCGAGCCAGGCACTGGGCTGGCTGTGCAGCTAGAGCGTCTCCCGGCCACGTCCCGGCAGGCGCCGGCGTTCCCTTCTCCCTGCCAGTTCTCGTGAGCTCCAGCTCCACGGAAAATGTGAACCTCCTTGGAAGAGCCCCAGTGCAAGGGATTCCATTGTTCTGGCTTCCACCCCAGCGTCTGGGGACCCGGCCCCTGCCTGGCCCTGCTCCAGGCGCCCACAGGTCTTGGGACAACCATTCAGGAGCCTCAACCAGCTACCTTCCTGGCCTGGAGGCAGACCCTGGGGAGTTCCTGGCCTGGCCTCCCACTCCGTTCCAGATGCTCCTACCAGATGCTTCCAAGCCACTCAGCCCTCGGTGTTCTCTCCTTGCAGACTCTCTCATCCATGCTCTCCACTCCCAACTCTCCTTCACTGAAAGGGAGGGAGGGAGAGAGGGAGGCGGAGCGGGGAACTTTCACATGTAACCATATTGTGTGTGTGTGTGTGTGTGTGTGTGTGAAAATATGCATCACGATTTTAACCTTTTTTTTTTGAGGAAGATTAGCCCCAAGCTAACATCTGCCAGTCATCTTTTTTTTTTTTTTTTGCTGAGGAAGAATGGCCCTGAGCTCATATCCGTGCCCATCTTCCTCTACTTTATATGTGGGACGCTTGCCACAGCGTGGTTTGCCAAGTGGTGCCATGTCCGCACCCAGGATCCGAACCGGCGAACCCCGGGCCACCAAAGCGGAACATGCGCACTTAACCGCTGCACCACCGGGCCAGCCCCTAACCATTTTTAAGTGAAAAATCCACTGGCTTTAGGACGTTCACAATGTCGTGCCACTATCACCACCACCTAGTTCCAGAACCTTTTCATCACCCCAAAAAGAACCCCCATCCCCAGGAGCCGTCACTCCCCACCCCTACTCCCCCAGCCCCGCGGCCTCCACTGGTCCACTTTCTGTCTCCGTGGATTCGTCTGTTCTGGACATTTTGCATACGGAATCAAACACTGCGTGGCCTTCTGCGTCTGGCTTCTCTAGCGCAGCATCATGTTTTTGAGGCCCATCCGTGTTGTAGCGTGAACGAGCACTTCTTCCCTTCTTACGGCCACATAACACACCACGGGGTGGCCGTACCACATTGTGTTTTTATCTTCACCACTGATGGACGTTTGGGTTGCTTCCGCCTGTTGGCGATTATGACGAGTGCCCGCGTTTTGTGTTCTTTCATGTATTTCTCGCATTCCTACAGGCTACGCACGACCCTACCCATTTTAGCTGTGGGAAGGCTGAGGCTCCTGGAGCATCCGGGATGGTGAACTGAAGAAGAGAAGCAGGACAAAGATCCGGGCTCTGGAGCAGACAAGAGCTGGGTGAGAGCAAGAAGGTGCCCGCGGGCAGAGCACGTCCGGGAGCGGCGAGGGTGCGCCCCGGGCTTCCACCCACAGCCCCCAACACCCGGCCTCCCCAGGAGATGGCACTAGTTTTAGCCCCATTTCAAACAAGGGAAACCGAGGCCTATCTGTCTGCCACTGGAATGCATGGCTTCGGGGCAAGTGTCTCCATTTCTGAGCCTCCAGAACCCCCTCTGATGTGGGAACCTGCTGGGGGCCGGAGGAGATCGCGGTTCGGATGCTCAGGGCTGCGCCTGGCTCAGGGCCGTGCCTGGCTCAAGGCCGGTCGGCTGGTGACAGCTGAAGTTGCTGTCCTTCCTGCCCTCTCTGCCCGGCCGTGCCCTCCGGGTCCCTATGATAGGAGGAGGGGGATCGTTCAGCTCCTTATCGCCGCCTGAGTCTGCTTCCGTAGCTCCTTAGCTGGGGGAGGACTGGCGGTTTCCCCCTCGGCCGCCTTGTCCTGAATCACCGCTGAGTCACCCAAAAAGGCGTGTTCCTTGGCGCCCTGGTCAGTGGCCAGCGTTGCAGACTGAATCTTCTCTGACTTCTGGGGCCATGGTGCCCTATTTCAGGTCATCGGGTCTGTGGCCGACAACACGAGGCTGAATCCTGGTTCCCTGAGTGGGGGGTGATTCTCGCGCCTCCCAAGCAACGGTGGGACCCGGGCCTCGGTTGTTGCGTCTGTAGAGTGGACCTAAAGTCGAGCCTCCAGCCACAGTCGTCCAGGGACAGGAAGAACCCCCACAGCTCCAGCCAGTGCGCCAGGCAATAGAAGGGCAGATGGGGGCAGGCCGGCCTTGGCCCTGACCTCTGTACCGGGCACCCTTTAACCCTCGCCCTCCTGACCGCTGGGTCGGGCTGTGGGAACCCCACTTTGCAGATCAGACACAGGAGTCAGGACGCTTCCCTGAGATCACACAGCTGCCAGCGTCGGGCTCCAGAGCCCCCGGCTCCCACTTGCCCCAGGAAGGCACGGTTTCTTGGGAACTGTCATTGCCCCAGAATTTTCTTGCCAACGCCCAGACCTCAAGCAGAAGCCAGTTTGGGGGGCTCGGGCCCCACCAGTACAGGCTCTGGCTGAGCTTTTTCCAGAACTGCATGTTGTGGGTCCCTCCTTTTCTCCACCCTGGAGCCCTTTATCAGTCTTCCTCCACGGACCCCCTTAGGGAAAGGTTTCCCCAGCCAAACGCACGGCAGGGATAATGGGCGACGAGCTCCTTTGCCGTTCCGTACCAACCAGAGACACAACTGCCCACCAGAAGCTCTGAACAGCGTGACGGACGAGGTTCCGTGTCTGCTGTAACAGAATCCCCCGCACTGGGCAGCTTAACCAGCAGGAATTCATCATCTCAGTTCTGGAGGCTGAGATCAAGGTGTCGGCAGGGCTGGTTCCCTCTGAGGCTGTGACGGAGAGTCTGCTCCGGGCCTCTCGCCCCGCTCCTGGGGGCTCTGGCAATCCTTGGGGTTCCTTGGCTTGTAGACGCATCACCCCGATCTCTGTCTCCGTCTTCATATGACGTTCTCCCTGTGTTCCAGGATCTCTGCATCAATGCGTCCAAATTCCTCTCTTCTTACAAGGACTCTGTCAACGGATCAGGGTCCTCCATAATCCAGGATGACCTCCTCCTAACTCAGTCACCTCTGCAATGACCCTATTTCCAGGTAAGATCGCAGTCTCAGGCACCAGGCGTCAGGACTCGGACATATGTTTTCTGGGGACACAATTCAACCCGGCACATCCAAGCTATCATTTCATATGCATTTCGTGCACAATTTTGTGAGGCTTCAGGAAACATGGAAGGGAGCTTGTGGCCCCCCCCCCCGTGCCTCCACATGGGGCTCAGCTAGGGCCCCCCCGACACTGGTGCTGGGGGCATGGGAGTTGGGGTGAAGCAGGAGGCGTGTGGCTGTGTGATCTGCTGCTAATAACAGGAACCCAAAACTGTGTCCTTTAGGGAGGCAGAATATGATCTTCCTCCTCCTGCCTGGGTTATTCCCCAGCCGGGGTGGGGTCTGGAAATTCTCCCGGGTTAGGGGGGAACCACAGTTTGCAGAGCCTCCTGCCCCGCTCCTCCCGTGCCCGCTGGCCTTTGTTGGAGGCCAATTGAGGTCACATGGCCTTATCACAGGAAAGCAAGCAGACCCGCAGGCCTCCTGGGAAGCCACTGCCCAGAGCTGCCCCTGCCTGCAGGAGCCCAGCCCAGCCCTCCAGGAGGAGCTGGTCCAGCCGTGGCCGAGCGGGAGCACAGCGGGCAGGCGGCAGAGCCCCAGGTGTGGAAACCTGTTTCTCAGAATGGAGGAAGTCCCGAAATAACGCCCCAGGGTGGTGATGAGCCCGAGTCACGAGGACGCACCTACCACCCCTGGGGCACAGAGAATGCGGCGCACGGGGCCAAGCACCTCCAGCGTGGACAGCCTTCTCTGTTCTTGGGGTTCCCATCTCCACTTTAAAGGCACACAGATGCCCCATTAGGAAGCGTGGCTGTGTGGCTCCATGCTCGCCCACCCTGGCAGCTGCCTGAATTTCCAGGCCCGGGGACTCCAGGACAGGACACTATCTTTCTCTTAAGTCTTGACAAAGGACACAACTTTCCCCAACGGGATGGCCAGATAGGGACTGAATCTACTCCCCGGTCCCCTCACACACTCGTACTGGGGTCACACTTTGATGTTCTGAGCACTCTACACTCATCGGACTTCCCTTATACAGACAAGGACTTCGATGCACAGAGAGGTTAAGTAACTTGCCCAAGATCACACAGTTCTAGGAATCCAGATCATCCTTATTCTACAGACAGGCCGCTCGGTCCCTCGCTGGGAGCCTCGGGCTGCGTGAGAGCCGCGGGGACCTGCAGGGGAGGCCAGCCCAGCCCCACCAGGCCCACCCTGCTGAGGCTTGATGGACGTGCAGCGGTGGAACCAACAAGCGAGCGCCCCGGTGAAGAGCAGCTACACGTGCAGCCGGGTTCCGGCCCAGCCCCATCCCCGGGTGGAGACACCGCGGCCGGGTGCGGGCAGGCACCGGTCCAGGACGCCGGGGTCGGAGGGCGCTCCGGGCCTTCCCCGCCTGGCGCCCCTCGGCCGGGGGGAGGGGCCCTGGTGGGCGGAGCCTCGTTCAGCCAGCCAATGGAAACGCAGGGGCGGGGCCTGCGGGCGGGAGCGCGCGGAGGGGCGGGGCAAAAGACAAAGGGCGGGAAGAGGGGGCGGGGACAACGGAAGGAGGACCAATGGCGGTCCGGAGGAGGGGGTGGGAGAGCGACTCGCGAGGGCGGGGCGCGCTGGGGGGCGGGGCCTGAGGGCAAAGGGCGGGGGGAGGGGCGTGGCCAGAGGGCGGGCGGGCCAATGGCGGCGGGGGGCGGGCCCGGGGCATGGGGGCGGGGCGGCGGGCGGGGGCGCGCGGCGGCGGAGGCGGCGGCGGCGGCGAACAAAGAGGCGGCGGGCGCGGGCGTCCGAGCGGAGCCGAGCGCAGTCGAGCCGCGCCGAGCCGGGCCGAGCCGGGCCGGGCCGGGCCCAGGAGCGCGCGGGCGATGCGGGTGGCCAGGCCGGGGTCGGCCGACCCCTGAACCGCGCGCCCCGGGCCAGCGAGGGAGCCCCGCGCGGCCACGCGCCCCAGCGGCCGGCCCGCCATGGCCGGGGTCAGCTACGCGGCGCCTTGGTGGGTGAACCTCCTGCACCGGCTGCCGCACTTCGACCTGCACTGGGAGACCACCAGCAGTCAGTTCCGGCCCGAGGACACCGACTACCAGCAGGTGACGCGCGCCCCCGGCTCGGGGGTCAGGGCCCCGGGTCACGGCCCGTCCATCCCGGGGGGGCCCGGCCCCCTCCTCTCGAAGGTCCCCATCCGCCAACGGGGGTCACGGCTCCCTCCTTCTCATGGGTCGCAGGCCCCTTTCTTCTCAGGGGTCTCCTCCTGGGTCGCGGGTCTCTCCTCTTCGAGACTCTCAGAAGCCCCCCATCCCCCATCGAGGGTCCGCGGCCCTCCTGCAGACTCGAGCCTTCTTGTCTGGTGTCAGTAAGGCCTTCCTTTCTGGGGGTACGTGGAGCTGCCTCCTTCCCCTCCGTGGAGCCCTCTCTACCAGCTGTCAACTCCTGCCCAGGCCCCTGTCCATCACCTGGCCAGAGCCCCCCCACCTCCCAGAGGACCCCAGGGTGCTGAGAGCAAGCTGATGCTGGACAGTGCAGAGGGTGCAGCCGGCCCCTCACCCCCAGCGGGGGATCCCACTCACTGCCAGGCTTTTGGTGGGCAAGTGGCCTAGGCAGATGCCAGCCCTCCTGGGCGGGTAATGACCCCCTGCCAGGCGGCCAGGCAGTGGCATGTACACACAGTGCTGTGTGCACTGTGGTGACACCTGGCCTGCCCGGAGACCCAGCTGCCAGTAGCCCCCGAGGGAGGGAGGCCTGGCCACGGGGACGCCAGGTGGGCCTCAGTCTGGAAGGCTGGAAGGGAGCTGGGCCTGGGCAGAGTTGGGGGGAGGGGCCTTTTGCAGCCCTCTCCCCAAGTGATCAGGCTTTCCCCCTGGAGCCCTGGGCTGGGGTCATGCCGAGCCCCAGTGCCACCCCCATCACCGCCGAGCCACTGCCATTCGAGTTCAGGTCAGGGGACTGGGCTGTGGGTGTTTCCTTCCTGCCTGGGGATCTGGATTCCAGAAGCCCATGCTTGGTCACCCGGAACACCTCTGGTTTTCTCTCCATTGATCCCTGCAGAGCCCCTGGGTGGGGTGGGAACAGCTGTGCTTGTCAAGATGGCCTGGGAAATCCGGTATTCTGTGGCCCATGCCACACCTCGCCTATTCAGAACTCTGTCCTCTGTGGCCTTCCTGACCCAGAGGAGGAGAACCGTGAGCAGAGGGTGAGGGCCCCGTGGGTGCCCTGGCTCTGCAGGGGAGCCCGCCGCTCCCGGCCTCAGTGCTCACCTGGTGCCCGCTCCCCAGCCCCACTGATCTGTGTCTAAGCAGGTTAGAAAAGGGGCAAGGGATTGGCCCGGGCACGCCCGGAGACAGCAGGATTTTTATAAAACTTAGCACCCACATTCTGGAAGCCCAGTTCTAGGGGCTGACCGGTGTGCAGGCAACAGCTCTGTGTGCTCCCCAGGAACTTCACGTGTGCTGGCTCTCCTGCCTGTCCCCAGGGGCTCCGCTTCGGCAGGCCAGGAGGCTGTGCCGTACATTAGGGAGTCCTCTGCTACTTGTCACTTCCCAAGCTCCAGGGCAGCCCCTGGGGCCCCCGGGGTGTCTGTGACCCCCACAGAGCTTTGCTCCTGACCTGTGGGCTGCCACCTGCCCATGCTGCCCACTCACGGTCAGCCTGGCTGCCGTCCCTCTGGAGCGCCCAGCCTCGCATGTACCCTCAGCTGGGAGTCCAGGACGCGTGGTGGCTGGTGATCGAGGTGCCGATACCTGAAGCCTGTGGAGGCCCCCTCCGCTCACCCGGCCTCCTGAGGCGCCCTTTGGCCCTGCGAGGACCCTTGTTTCTGCCCCGGGCCTCTGTTCCCTCCCTGTGGGAACAGAGCGCTGTGGGAGCTCTCTGACTCACTCTCTCTCCTGCCTCCTCTCCGAGGAGCAGAATTAGCCACTGAATAATTCACAGTGTGGAAACCAGCCCGTCTCCATCCCCCGCCGCCTCCGCTCCTGCACGGGGGGCTGTGGAGTGAGCCAGACCTGGGCGTGCGTCCTGCCTCTGCCCTTCTGTGCTGGTGCTTTTGGGCAAGCGCTTGACTTCTCTGAGTCTTCCTTGCCTCGTCCTGATATCTGGGCTGGCATGCCTTCTTGGCAGGGTGGAGGTGGGGATGCGAGGGCCCCGTGCTCCTGCTCCGTGTTGGGCGTGAAGCACATGGAGCTCCCTTTCTGGGTGAGTGGGCAATGGGTCAGTGTGAACCGTGGCCCAGGGCCCCTTTCTGCCTCCCCTGGTAGAGCGTTCCTAGCTGTGGGGAGGCAGCTGCCCTGTCCCCCTCGTGGGTGGTGGACCCCTCCTCCTCCTGACCCAGGGCACCCCTTTGGCCTGGGAGCCCATCTCTATCCAGCCCCCAGCTCAGCTTGGGGGGTCTGGCAGTCCCCTCCCCCATGTTCTGTCCTCTGGGCCGGGCAGGGGACAGGCGGGCCCCGGGGCGGGAGCTGGGTGCTGTGGCGGAGGGAGACCAGCCTTCATCCTGCTTCACTGTTTCCTGCCCTCGCCATCCACTGTTGGGAGCCCTGGTGAAACCCACTGGAAAACCCCGTGGGTCAGGCCCTGTTTCGGGGTGTGGTGTGGGCTGCGTGTCACTAACCCCTTCTCACACGAGCCTGGGAGGTGGGGACAGTGTCTCTGTGGCACAGATTTGCACACTGAGGCTCGGAGAGGAGACTGGCTCAGAATCACATAGCGAGGAGGTGGTGGGGCCAGATCCTGGCCCGGGGAGTCAGCCCTGGGTGCCGCAGGGCCGGCCCCCTGCGGGAACTGTGAGCACAGGGGTCAGGAGCCAAAGGGGGCTGGTCTGATGACTCCCAGGGTCCCAGCTGGCCCTGCGCTGGGGGCCTGGAGCCTCCACTGGAGCAGGGGGCCGATTTGACATCCAGAGGTGCTCGATTTCTCCTGGGCTCAGGGCTCAGGCTCCCTCCTGGAGAGAAGGGGCTCCCGGCCGTCACATGCGTCTCCTGGGGGCCCACGGCGGGTGCCGAATGGACAGACCGCGGGAGGGGCTGCTGTGGGTCCTGCGGGGCTCCCCGAGCACAGCGCAGCTGAGTGGGGGGCTTGTGTTTTGAGGGGAGGGGGTGTAGGCCCAGGGGAGGGCAGGCTCTGGTGGTCACACGGCCGAGCTGGCAGGCTGGGCCCGGTGTCTGGGGACCTGATGTGACTAAGGCCGGTCTGTGCTCCGTGGTGACGTGGGGCCTGTCCCGGCTGCAGGCAGGTCCCGCAGCCTTCGGGCTGGAGAGTGGGTACCCGGGAGAGGAGTGCCAGGCCTGGGCCCCAGCTCTGTGGGCCTTAGGTGGGTCCATCCACCCCTCTGGGCTCCACGTGGGGGAGCTGCCTCATTTATGCCTGCCGGCCCTTCACGGCTCCCCCTCCCCAGCCTCCCCACACCCCAGGTGTCCTCAGGCAGAGGTCACACCCACTCTGTGCCCTCAGTCTCTCTCATTCTTGCTCACTGTCTCCACCAGTGTCAGGGGGCTAGAAGCTACACGTTGGTGGTGGAGAGCAGTTAACGGCTGTGTGGCGGGGTCGGGACAGGGCCTGCAGGAGCCCAGTGGTCAGGGAAGGCTTCCTGGAGGAGGTAGCACCTGGGCTGCCATCCAGGCCATGTATGCCAGGACGGCAGGGACTCGCCTGGAGCCTGGCATGTGCTGGGCACACCATCCCACTTCCCAGGTCAGATGGTAGCCCTCCCCTCCGGTTTGCCCAGTGTTTGGGGCCCCTTTCCCATTACAGCCCTGAGTGCTTGATGTTTCCATCCAGATCCTAAAGATAAGACTGAGGTAGCTGTGCAGAGACCTTTGGTAAGAGGGTTCCAGGTAGTGGGAACAGCATGTGCAAAGGCCCTGAGGCAGAGAGAAGCCTGAGACTTGGCCCGGAATAAGGGAGTCCCTCTGGTCTGAATGTGCTGCTGCGGGATGTGGTGAGTGCTCCAGCCCAGACTGGGTGGCCACTCAGGGGCTTTGAACTCTGGGTCGGGTGGCCCTCAGGGGCCACTGTTCTCCTGGGAGAGACCACAGCACCTTGGTTTAATGCTGCGACTCAATCAAGGTCAACTGTGTGCTGACTGCAGGCTGGTGGCACAGCAGCCACATCCTGTGGGTGGGGCTGGCCCTGTTGTCATCCTCCCCACTAACCAGAAAGAAATTTGGTCTGGTTAAAAACAGCGTTTATCACCTCTCTTCTAGTTTACAAAAGTAATACACTTTCACGGAACATTTAGAAAACAGGAAGGAGCATGAAGACAAAAAAAAGTCCCTCCAGCTGGAGTTTGTCCCTGCCCTTACACATCGGGGCGGGCATCACGTCAAGCTGGAGGCACACCTGGGGCTCTTTGACACCTGCCGGTAGCCGTCATGTGTGTGGGACCCTGTCCATGGTCCTTGGTTCCTGATGCTTGCTAGCGGCCCACAGTACCAGTCAGGATGCTGAGGCTGCAAGTGACAGAGACATACCGAATGTGACAGCGCCCCGGGGAGCTGGGTGGAAGCTTCTAGAGTCCCCTCTGCCTGGACAGCAGCTGACAAGCTGGACTTTGGGGGTGCAGGACCCAGGCCTCGGTGGGTGTCCGGACAGGGAGCCCCGGCTGGGCCTGACTGACCCTGGCTGCTTCCCTCTTGGCCAGTGTCAAAGTCCCAGGTGAGATTCCGACTGGCCACGCAAGGGTCACGGGCCTGCCTTTGGCCAGGGGAGGACCAGGCCGTTGGTTGCCTTGACCACCAAGTCTGCACCTGCTGGGGGTGGGTGTTGGGGTCAAACTCGACCTGTCCTCCTCCCGTATTGGGTGCAGAGTCTGTGTCACCAGGCCCTGCTGAGGGCCTTCAGGGGCACCTGGTTTTCGAGTGTCTGAGGATGCAGTGACAGGCTCTCTCCCCAGCACCGTACTGCTTTGCCTAGGGCCATGTGGGGAAGGGACGTCAGCTGGTTGGGCCCCGGCCAGGGGCTCTTGGTCAGGCTCTGGGCCGGCTGCTCTGTGGCTCTGACCCCAGGCCACGGCCGCTCTGCTGACGAGGCTCCTGGTCTGTTTCGTAAGCGTTTTTCTGGGGAGCCGCACGGTGGGCTTGGGGGGTGGATGCCACCACCCCTGCGGAAATGAAACGGAAGCCACCGGCTGGCCCTTATCCGTGGGCCGCAAGATGTGGGCAGGCTCCTGCTCTGGCCCCGCCCCCTCCCTCCCCGTGGACACAGGAGTTTCCAAGTCTGGGAGAGAGGCTTCCTGGGTCCCCCCAGCAGGTGCTGGTTCAGGGGAGCTCAGCAGGTGTTGGAACACCCCCCTGCTCCCCCGCTGCTCTGCTGGGTCCTCGGCTGAAGAAAAGGAACTGAATCTGCAGCCCAGGGGCTGGGTCACAGATACGAGAAGTGCCCCATGTGGCCCCCCCAGGATGGGGGCACGTGACAGAGGGCGGGCAGTGGCAGGATCCGTGCCTCCCTCCTGGGGTCTGCAGGGAGCCTGGCCGGGTTGCACATGTGGCCCTCAGGTGGCTCTCAGGGGCTCCCTGTGGTCCTGGGGAGGGTGAGGACCCAGCCCCACAGATGGCCATTGGTGCTCGGTGTGGCCAGGCCCTGAGGGCATACACTGGGCGCTGTGTCGCCCAGAGCAGGGC
Source organism: Equus asinus (assembly GCF_041296235.1). NCBI lineage: Eukaryota > Metazoa > Chordata > Mammalia > Perissodactyla > Equidae > Equus > Equus asinus. The sequence continues at coordinate 2,138,177 of NC_091803.1, read as the reverse complement.
GCCACTCTTGCTGCCAGAGTCAGGGGCACTTTCCAGAGGACGCCCCCGAGCTAAGGTCCTGAGTGCCTGGGCCTGCCCTGAGCCCCTGCCAGACGCGGGATGGCAGATGCCCCCAGGATTGGGTCTGCTGCCTGCCCAGCAGGCCTCCCGAGGGGTTCCTGGCACGGTGCACGTCTGCTGGGGCAGTGGGTGGCCCTGGCACTGTGGACGGGGCTGTGAGGGCTGTGGTGGGTCTGGGTCAAGGCCAGGCCTCCAGCCCAGTGCCCGGGGCAGGAAGGGGGCTGCACTTGGTGCCAGCTGGCCATGAGGCCACTCTTGTTCTTGTCCAGAGCCAGGGGAAGGTGCCTGGGTGTGGGATGTGCCCTCAGGGAGCAGGGCCAGGTGGGAATAGAGCAGCTTCATGGGCCAGGTCAGGAGGAACCAAGGCGTGCTGGGGTCTGTGGGGGGCTGTGGGACGAGGCGTGCAGGGTCAGCAGGGGGTTGGGGGCTGCAGGACAAGGCGTGTGAGGTCAGCAGGGAGCTGGGGGCTGCAGGACAAGGCGTGCAGCGTCTGCAGAGAGCTGGGGGCTGCGTGGCCCCTTGGGAGCCTCCCTTCCCATGGCCCCTGCACAGGCCTGGGCCCCTGTGAGTGCAGGTGGCTTATGCACACAGGCCACCCTCAGCCCTCAGTTGGCGTGCCCCCCGAGGAGGCTGGCTGAGGCTGGGGTCCCCACAGGAGGGGCGGGTGGGATCTGGGGTGGGTGTGCCCGGCGAGCCGTTTGCTGCCCCCAGACTACCCCTGGCTGAGGTTGGCCTGTGTCGGCCAAGGGTCTGGGGGGAGGCCGGGCCTCTGCCTCGTGGGCCCCTGTGCGGTGACTCCTGGTGGGCAGGGCAGCGCGGCACTCTGAGGACACGGGGGCTGGTCTGTGCCGCGCGGTGGCCTGGACTCGGCGTGGGGGGGGAGCTGGGACGGAGAGGGGCCCCCGGGCTCCAGCGCGGCCGGCGGCTGCTGGCTGTGCTTTCTCCCAGCACAACCACGAGCTCACCGTCATGGAATTCGCGAAACCCAAGCCCGCTCCGTGGAAAATCTGTGTTTAATTTCTGGCCGGCATCTGGGGGCCGCAGCGGAGCATGCAGGAGGGGCGGCCGTGCAGCCAGCCCGGCGCCCTCCGCCTGCCCGGGAGGGTCGGGTCTCTCGCGGAGCTTCCTCGGGAGCTCTGTGCCCGCGCAGCCCCCGCTGGAGGTGGTGGAGGGCCCCCATCTGTCCTGGCCCTGTTGCCTGGAGCCCTCACTGCCGCCTGCACTGCAGGCTCCCGCCTGGCCCCGCCGATCTCAGCTGCCAGCGGCCCCTCAGGACGCAGCTTTGCAGCCTGGACCTTGTGCCGGGCCTGTGCTCACGCCGTCCCCTCTGGGAACCCTTGCTCCCCCTCTCAGGGTGCCCTGCTGGCACCGGCTCACTCTGCGATGGCAGCTCAGGGGACCCTCCTGAAGCTCCTGCACCCCCGGGTCCTCTGCCGGGCTCCCACAGCCTCTTCACCCTTTGCTCCTGGCTGAGCTGCCCCTCAGGGACGGCTGTGGCCAGGAGGGGCGGGGCCCAGCCGAGGTGGGGCCATGGCTTCCCCGAGGCTCCCACTGTGCAGGCCCGTGGGCCTCACCGGGCCCTCTCACACCTCGGTAGTGGTGGGACCTCAGGCTGTGGTCATGCTGGCCTGGGCTGGGATCCTGGCTGCACCCCCCCGGCCGTGTGACCTTGAGGAAGTCCCCTGACCTCTTGGACCCCCCTTGACCTCTTGGAGCCTACCAGAGTTAGCCCTGGCTGGCAGGTCCCCAAGTCTCCCCAGCCCACGGAGAGCCGGCGCCCGGGGGCACGTGGCTCCCCTCAGCTGGGCTGGCTGAGGAGGCACACTGCTGTGGCCGGGACGTGGCCTCTGGGGCTGGGTCGAGGGGCAGCCGTAGGCCCACACTTCCCATCAGAGCAGAGCCCCTGTGAGGGTCTTGGTGGGACAGGGGCTCCCCTGCCTGGTGTGGGCTGTGGTGGCCTGCAGAGGGCTGAGTGTTTGGGCAGCTCTCAGGGTCCATTGCTGAGGGCGCAGAGGCTGCTCTCCCAGCAGGCGGTTAGGGGGTTGTGTTCAGCGGGCCGTTCGTCTGTGGTGCCGGTGTGTGTTCTGAGTGTGGCACGCTCTCCTGCAGCTTCCATGCCAGGTGCTGCCAGGGGCTTTGGGGACACCCAGCTGGTGGCACATGGACGTACTGCCCTGGGTCATGCGTGGCCCTCCCAGCCTGGTGGCCTGGGGCCTCTCGGTGTGGCCTGTGCTGGTGCCGAGCCTGGTGTTCTGCATGGGGGCGTGCGCGTGCCTGTGGCTGACAGGCCGTGTCCAGGCCGGGCCGGAGGAGTAGAGCCGGCAGGAGCAGGGTAGCGGTGGGGCATGGAAGGGACCGGCTCGCAGCCTCCTGCTCTCACGCTGTGGTCTCCCGTCTGTGGGACGTGCTGAGCCTCCCACTGCAAAGCTTCAGTAAGATTTGGTGGCACACAGTGGCCCCTCCCCTCCAAGGGCTGGCTTGGGGCCCCCTTGCAGCCAGACTGCCAACAAGCTTGGGGCTGAGCCAGGGATCCCCCTACCCTGCAGGGCCGGCCACCTGTGCAGGGAGCCAGCCTAGGCTCACACGGCGGACAGCTGCTGCCCTGGGCCCCTGCCTGCCCCCTGTCCTCCACCAGGGCAGGGAGGACCTGCTGGGGCCAGGCTCCTGTTGGGTCCCCCGACAGGCCTCAGACCTGGGCCTGGGCCTGACTTGGGCCAGGGTGAGGCTTCAGACCCTGAACTCTGGCTCACTGATGTTTCCAGAGTGGGTGGGGGCTGTGGGGGCGTCAGGGTTCCGGGGAGAGTGTGTGGGCCCCGGGCAGGGCGGGGCATCCTCAGTGGATACACAACGGCAGGGGCTGCAGGGGCCTTCAGGAGGTGGGGGCCATCAGGAGGGCCACGCGGCCACCCCAAGCGCTCGCTGCTTGTGCCCTCCAGTGTCCTGGTGCTTCAGGTGGCGGACAGCCAGCACTGTGGCCGGCGGTTGGGATATGGACTGAGCGTCTCGCCTCGCTGACCGCGTGCTGACATCACCTCCCTCAGTGGTGGAAAATTCCATTTGGTCAGAGCCCAGATGCTGATCAGACATTTCCCATTCTCTTTGTGAATGGGCCCGGGAGAAGCAGAGGGAACGCCAGCCTGTGGACGGGAGGCGGGGCTGCTACGGGAAATGCCAGCAGAAGGTTGTTCTCTGGGAATCTGGCCTCGGGAGACGGGGCAGAGGCCATGCTGGGCCTGGGTAGGAGGAAGCAGCTGCCGGTGCTGGGCTCCCCGATGCCTGGCTCATGCGCCCTGCCGAGGACAGGCCCTGCTTGTTTGTGGGCAGGCTGGGACCCTGGGCTCCAGGTGCCGCCCTCCCCTGAGTCCCAGAGCCCTGTTGTGTAAACCAGAGGGTCCTGTCCCCTTCCCATGGCGGCCGAGCGAGGCTCTCCTTGTCCCGGCCCCACAGTCTGCCTTTTGGGGCCGTGCTGGGGAGCCACCCAGTGGGATCACTGTTTAAGGCCAGCCCTGTCTGGGAGGAAGCCATCCTGCCAGAGGGAAGGCTGCCCCAGTCGCTTGGAGCTTTTGGTGGGGAGCAGGGAGCTCCCGTGTTCCTGAGCGCCCATGGTGCACCAGGCCTCAGAGCCGAGGGGCGCCGGCCCTGCAGATCGCTGAGCGTGGGGAGGCCTTTCCAGTCCCCGCTGGGGGAGGTGTGGGAGACAGACCCAGCGCAGAGTCAGGAGGGCTTCCTGGAGCGGGGCAGACAGACCTGGAAGAGCCAGGCAGACAGTCCTGGAAGGGCGGGGCGGGACCTCGGTTGCCTGCACGCCTGGCTTCTGTGTGCGGGGCTTTGGGGGTCTTGCGGGGACACCTAGGCCTCTGCCTGTCACTGCCTCCGGGGAAGCCTCTGGACTTACCTCTCCCGCCCTTGGGTACCCCTCTCTGAGCTCCAGGACACTTCTCACCCTTAGGGGCCTGGCCCTGGGGTTCCTTGGGCATTGGTCCCACCCTTGGCTCCCCCTTGAATTGGCTACGTGAGGCAGGGATGGGACGGGAGTGGCCTCCTCGCCCTGGGCAGGAGGCTGTGTCTGCGTGTGAGGCTGCCTCTGGCCGGCCTTGCCCCCTCCCAGCCTCCAGCAAGTGGCCAGTGCGCAGGTGCTTGACCCCCCACCCCCCACCTGCCGGCAGCCACCAGGAGCTTCCAGCCACCAGCAGCTGTTGCTGCTGCAGCTGAGGGGCTCTTGGGGCAACACCTTCCCATGCGTGTGAGTGTGAATGTGTGGGTGTGAACGTGTGTGCGTGTGTGGGTGTGAACGTGTGTGCGCGTGTGGGTGTGAACGTGTGTGAGTGTGTGGGTGTGAACGTGTGTGCGTGTGTGGGTGTGAACGTGTGTGGGTGTGAACGTGTGTGCATGTGTGGGTGTGAACGTGTGTGCATGTGTGGGTGTGAACGTGTGTGCGTGTGTGGGTGTGAACGTGTGTGGGTGTGAACGTGTGTGAGTGTGTGGGTGTGAACGTGTGTGCATGTGTGGGTGTGAACGTGTGTGGGTGTGAACGTGTGTGAGTGTGTGGGTGTGAACGTGTGTGAATGTGTGGGTGTGAACGTGTGTGGGTGTGAACGTGTGTGAGTGTGTGGGTGTGAACGTGTGTGAATGTGTGGGTGTGAACGTGTGTGGGTGTGAACGTGTGTGAATGTATGGGTGTGAACGTGTGTGAATGTGTGGGTGTGAACGTGTGTGCGTGTGTGGGTGTGAACGTGTGTGGGTGTGAACGTGTGTGAGTGTGTGGGTGTGAACGTGTGTGAATGTGTGGGTGTGAACGTGTGTGGGTGTGAACGTGTGTGAGTGTGTGGGTGTGAACGTGTGTGCATGTGTGGGTGTGAACGTGTGTGAGTGTGTGGGTGTGAACGTGTGTGCGTGTGTGGGTGTGAACGTGTGTGCATGTGGGTGTGAACGTGTGTGCATGTGTGGGTGTGAACGTGTGTGAATGTATGGGTGTAGATGTGCATGTGTGAATATGTGGCCATTCGTGTGCGTGTGTGGACGTGTGTGTGGGTGTGAATGTGTTTGTGAACGTCCGTGTGGCATGCCTCTGTGGGTGTGAACGTGCACGTGTGTGGGCGTGTGCGTGGGTGTGAATGTGTGTGTGGGCATGAACGTACGTGCATGCGTGGGCCTGAGCGTGCGTGGCAGTGAGTGTGTGCACGTGTGGGCATTAAAGTGCACATGTGAGTGTGGCCATGCAGACACTCACCTTGTCTGTGAGCGCCCTGGGCTCCCTCCCTTCTGGCAGCCAAGGAGCCCACTCTGTGTCCCCAGCCCACCCGGCTGCGTGGAGGCAGAGCTGGCCCTGGGAGCAGCACCCCGCAGGGCACTGACTCCCTGGGGGCTCCCACGGCGGCGCTGGTCTAAGCCTTTACCCGTCTTACTTGGTTTAACCCTCACGGTGACCCTCCTGGGAGAGAGGCGTTGCTGTCTCCGTTGTGCACGTGGGGAACCTGAGGCACAGAGGCTAAAGTCATTGTCTCAAGGTCCCTTCTAGACCCAGGCAGCAGCATTTGAACTGTGGCACTCTGTTCCCCGCAAGCCAGTGTGCCCCCTTGGCCTTTGGTTTCTGGGGTGGCTGCGGGGGCACAGGTGGTTCTCGTCTTCGGGTGATGAGACCCAGGGTGTCCCTCTCCTTGATTTCAGCTCCTGGGGGACGGGGCACCAGCAGGGACTGTGCGACAGCACTGTAAACCGAGAGGGGCCCAAATCAGCCCTCCTCGCTCGGGGGCCCTTCTCCCGTGTGACAGCTGGGGAGAGGACTCGGGCGCAGAAAGCAGCAGGGCCTGGCCGGGAGCCACAGAGACCCACGTGGCTGAGCTGGGCTTGGACCAGGGCCCTCCCACGCCTGCAGAAGGAGCTACTAGCAGGTTTCTGGTTTTGTGTTTTAATTATAAAGGTAGTACGTGTTCATGGTTTAAAAAAGAAAGAAAGAAAACCAAAAAAACCCCAACGACAAACCAAACCAAATCAAAGCTGTAGAAGATCCGAGTGCGCCTCCCGCCCTCCCCACTTCCCTGGGGCTGAGTGTGGCTGGTGGTTAAACACCCCCGGCCTCTCCCGGGGCCCTCTTCCCTGACCGCCCCCTGGACGAGGACGTGCCCGCTCAGGGGGCGCCGGGGCTCTGTGCAAACTCAGGCTCGCCCAGCGCCCCCGCCTCTTCTGCGTTTTCTGTTGTTCACCGCCTGTCTCACGTCCAGCGGGCGGCACCCCCTGCCCCCTCCCCCAGCCCCGCAGCTCGGATGCCAAGGCCTGGAGCAATGGCCCCTGACCCGGTTCCCAGAGGAGTGGAGAGCCCGGCGGTGCAGCCTCCCCGCCCTCTCTAGCCCCAGCCTGGCCCCTTCCCCCCCCCCAGCTTCGCCCCAGGTTCTGGGATCTCGTCGGGCCAGTGATGCTTATCTTGACTCAGTTTTCTCATCTGGCAAATGGGAGTGGGTGGTCCTGACGCCACCGAGGCGGTGATGTGGGCCTGCGGGCTCTTTGATGACTCTTGTGAGGGCCGGGCTCGCTCCCCACCAGGCTGAGCTCCAGCCTTGTGCCAGGCTCGGGGCGGGGGGAGAGGGGGGCTTTGGGGGCCCCGCTTGGGTGCCTCTTTGGGTTCCGTCTGTCCGGTGCCCTGATCTCCAGCTTCCTCACTCCGGGAAGGATTTCCTTGAGAGGACGTGTGTAGATACATTTATTTAAGTATCAGACCCAGCCAGCTGTGTTCTAGACATGGGGTTGGGACCCAAACAGGACAAAGAGGTGGGCCCTGCTCTCCAGGGTTGTTTCCCACAGGGAGTGGGGGTCGGGGAGGGGGATCAGGAGGTGGCATGGGGTGGGGTGGTGTGGGGTGCTGGCTACTCCAGCCAAGGGCCCCTGGAGGCCTCTGAGAGCAGAGGGCAGCCTCCAGCGGGGGCTGGCAGCTCAGGGCAGATGGGGCTGCTCGACGTGGCCCGCAGCGCCGTGGGAACGAGGGCGCGCAGGGTTTGGAGGGGGGCCCATTCCAGGTGGAGGCGTCTAGGTAGGGGTGTGGTGTAGTCTGATTGAGGGTCTGGGAGGGTCTCTCAGGAAGGAGCCTGCGGGCAGGGCAAAATAGAGGCAAGCAGGGGTGACAGGACCTGGTGACTGACTGGGGGCTGGAGGATGGCAAAGGTGCCCTGGGGACAGAGGGTGGCCTGGGTTATGGGAGTACAGATGTCCCTTGTGAGCCGTGGCCCTGGCAGCAGTGGTCTTTTCTGCTCTTTGCCTCTGACCTAGAAGGAAGGCAGGGCCTGTGGCATCTCTGGTCGGGGTCCAGCCTGTGCATGTGAGGGCACACCTAGGGGACACACAGACCATGCTGTTCCAGGCACCCCAATATTCACTGTCACCGGTGCAGGGCGGGTGGGATGGGGAGAACGTGGTGCTGGATGCCAGGCCCCTTAAGGTGAGCGCCCCCCGTGACTGGCCTTGGCCTTCTGGCAGGCCTTTGACTCCTGCCTGGAGACCCCCCACGGCAGCCTCTCCCATCTCCCCATGTGCCTTGGGCAAGGTCCCCTCTGGTCCTTGGCGTCGCCTCTATGACATGAGTGCCCTGGGACCTCGAGGGAGCCTTGTGCTGACGAGGTGGCTCTGGTGCCAGCCCCCTGGGCCTGCTCCCCTCCCATCCCCAGCTGGTGGTCAGCGCCCAGCAGGCCCAACTGCCAGTGCAGGGGGTGGGCGGCTGGACCCAGCCTGAAGGAGGGAGTGGAGGGTGGTGGCCCCCAACACCCTCTGCACCCAGATTGCTTGTTCCTGGGCAGCACAGGGCAGCCAGCCAGGCCAGGGCTGTGGCCTGTGACTCCAGCCTCTTGGTGGTGTCCTGGCCTTCCCCAAGAGGGGGCCCCCACCCTGTGCCTCGTGAAGCGGGCAGAGGCCCAGTCTCCAAACAGCACCTCAGCCCCGGAGTGGCTTTGGACCGTGGCTGTAGGGCTGGCCCTGGTCGGTGCCTCCCTGGTCAGGTGGAAGGTGGGAGAGCCCCACCTCAGGGATGGGGGTCAGCCAGGGATGGTGGGCCGGGCAGGAGGCCTTTGGGGCCAGCCGGCTATTGGGAAGGCAGGGAGTGCCATCCCCTGGGAGACAGCCTCTGGGTGCAGGGCTGCCATCCACTGGTCCCAGTGCCTCTGTGGCTGAGCCTCTTGTCCCAAGGGGGCCCGCAGGGGGCAGGTGGGCCTGGAATGTTCCACCCCCAGCGGCTCCCCAGGCTCAGGCCCCAGGGACAGCCATGTTGCTGAGTGTTCGGACGTGGGGAGGGAGGGTGTTTCCAGGTTCCCCTGAGGCCCAGGCTCTGCAGCAGTGCAACCGAGGGCAGCTGAGGGGTCCCCGTCATCACACCATGACTCCAACAGCCCCATGGGGTGGGCCCCTCCGAGTGTCAGACCTTCTGGGTGGTATTTACTTGTCCGCGCCATGAGGTGCACATGGTCAGGCCCAGCCTGCAGCCTGGGTCAGCCTCCACTCCCACCCCAACAAGGGACGGGTGCTGAGGTGCCCAGAGGGGCCATGATGTGGGCACGTGGGTCCTTCCTCTTCTCTGCAGCCAGTTTCTTGATCAGTGAAATGGGGTGAAGCACCGGACCAGGGGAGTGGGGCTGGCGCCTGTCCTGGGCTGTGTCCCTGTTTCCGTGCCTACCAGAGAGGGCTGAGCCCACAGCAGGTGTCACGGCTGGATCAAGGCAGCTGCTTCCCATGGGGGACGCCAGCCCCCGTGACAGGAGGGTGCTGGGGGGGGTGGCACTTCCTCCTCCCCTGGTGCCTCCCCAGACGTGGTTGGAGAGCTCTGGGCCCTTCAGGCTACTCAGGGCTCGCTAGGACGGCCAGATCCAGAGCAGAGGATGGGGACGCCATGCTGACTGTCCCTCCCCAGGGCCCTGCTGTGTGTCGTCTTTCCCGAGACTGTGCCCACCTCTTCTGGGGAGGCCGCGTCACCCCCTTCTTACAAAAGAGAAAATTGGGGCTCAGGGAGACTAAGGGCCTTCCTCGGTCATGTGGCCATTGAGCAGCTGTGCTGGCCCTGCCCAGGGGCCCCTGCTCACCGTCTGGGTGTCTGTTCTCTGGCCAGCACCTCCTCACAGGGCCTGGTTGTGGACCTCTGTTCAAACATCCTGCCTTGGGCTCTGGGGCCCAGGAGGTGACAGGCTCCCATGGGGAAGGGCACAGGGCCTGGGAGGGGTTAGGAGAGGGGACCTGGCCCCCTTGGCTTCTCCAAGTGGGGCTTGGGTCAAGTCCTGGTGTCTGGTGCAGGGTTGAGGACGTGAGTCTGGGGTCTCAGGTCTGGGTGACCGCAGGTGTGTCACTCAGGTGTTGGGAGGCTCCGTCCCCAGGCTGGGGGAGGGTTCAGTGGGAATGTGTGCCTGGTCCCTTGGCCCGGGGTGCGGGTGAGATTCCCTGGTACTGGTGTTGCGAGAAGAGCCGAGGCGGGGCTCCACGTCTCCAGCGCCGATTCCCAACCGCCCTGCAGGCGCTGCTGCTGCTGGGGGCCGCCGCGCTGGCCTGCCTCGCCCTGGACCTTCTCTTCCTGCTCTTCTATTCCTTCTGGCTGTGCTGCCGGCGGCGCAAGAGCGAGGAGCACCTGGACGCCGACTGCTGCTGCACCGCCTGGTGCGTCATCATCGCCACGCTGGTCTGCAGGTGAGCGCGGGGCGGGGCCGGGGGGCGGGGCCGAGGTGGAGGAAGGCGGGGCCGAGAAGGGGCGGGGCCAAGAGGGCGGGGCCGAGGAGGAGGAAGGCGGGGAGGGGCGGGGCCAAGAGGGCGGGGCCGAGGAGGAGGAAGGCGGGGGAGGGGCGGGGCCAAGAGGGCGGGGCCGAGGAGGAGGAAGGCGGGGTAGGGGCGGGGCCAAGAGGGCGGGGCCGAGAAGGGGCGGGCCGGACTGCGCTGTCATGCCGTCCCTCTGTCCCAGCGCTGGCATCGCCGTGGGCTTCTATGGCAACGGGGAGACCAGTGACGGCATCCATCGGGCCACCTACTCGCTCCGCCATGCCAACCGCACGGTGGCAGGGGTCCAGGACCGCGTGAGTGGCCGTGTGATGGGAAGGGGGCTCGCTTCCTGCTTCTAAATCCCGTGTGTGTGCCTAATCGTGGGAGAAGGCCCGGGTCGGGCAATCAAGGGGTGGCATGTGCGGGGAGCGCGTCTGTGCCCCGGCTCACGCCGCCCTGGCCTGGCAGGTGTGGGACACGGCCACCGCTCTGAACCGCACAGCAGAGCCCAGCCTGCAGAGCCTGGAGCGGCAGCTGGCCACGCGGCCAGAGCCCCTGCGGGCGGTCCAGCGGCTGCAGGGTCTGCTCGAGATGCTGCTGGGCTACACAGCTGCCATCCCATTTTGGAGGAACACGTCTGTGTCGCTGGAGGCACTGGCTGAGCAGGTGGACCTCTACGACTGGTACAGGTGCGACCCCACCGGCCCCTTGCCCTTGGCTTAGGCTCACCCAGCACCCAGTGCCTGCGGTCTTATGGGGGGAAGGGAGGGGCCGGGCCTCCCTAGCCTCTTTGGCAGGAGTCCCCCATGGGGACGTCTTTTACAAGAGCAGACGCCAATCCCCACATTCCACAAATGCGGGTGGCTGCCCCTGCGGGCCCCGGGCTGTTTGCCCCAGCCCTGCCCAGCGCAGGTCGAGATGCCTGGCCTGCCTCGGCACCCCTCCCTCCCGTCTCCTGTGTCTGGCCCACACCTGCTGTGTGCCCACAGGTGGCTGGGCTACTTGGGGCTGCTGCTGCTGGACGTCGCCATCTGCCTGCTGGTGCTGGTCGGCCTCATCCGCAGCTCCAAGGGCATCCTGGTCGGGTGAGTCTGTGGGTCCGCGGGGCTGAGGGACGGGGTGAGGCACCTGTCCTCGTCCGCCCCCATCTGCGGGCCCAGCCTCGGTCTGCCCAAGGGTGGGGCTTCCTGTGGCGAGGCCCTGCTCTCATGCTGCTCCCTCACCCTGGCCTTTCACTGCTGTAGTCAGTGTCCGGGCATGCCTGCCCAGCCACCCTGAGTTCCTGCTGGGCTCCCCCCTGAGTCTGCACGTTGTAGCCCAGAGACCTGAAGACCTGCCCAGGTCACTGCCCCCTCCGTCCTTGGCCAGAGGCGGGCTGGGCTCAAAGGCTGCCTCTGCGGCTTCCTCAGCCGTCCACTGAGGGGAGGTGGCTCAAGGTGCCTCCGTCTCCTTGTCTGAGAGACAGAGTGACCGCTCGTCTGTAGGGTGGCTGTGAGGTGTTGTCACGATCCTCACTGGACAGTTGAACTGCCATGTCCTGGCTCCTACCTGGGCCAGGCGCTGGGAGAGACCAGTGAGCACGCAGGCCCCCACCCACGTGGCACTCACAGGGGTGGCGTGCCTGTATCAGAGGTGAGGGCGCCGGGGAGAAAGGAGAAACAGATGGGGGGACAGGCAGGTGGCAGGGCGGTCTGTAGCGTGCTGGCTCCACGAGGACACCTGAGGGGGAGGGGAGCTGGAGGGAGGCCCGAGGGAGCAGGGACACTTGGACACGTGAGGAGGGGCGCTCAGTGGCCAGCGCGAGGGCCTGCAGTGGGTGTGTGAGGGGCAGCGGGAGGCCCAAGTGGGTGGACCGAAGGCTGCAGGGAGGAGGGGAGTTTGGGCCTCCAGGGGGCCGGTGGTGTGGTCTGTGGCATCGCCCACAGGGTTTGAGCACAGGCAGGCGCGGGCTGGTCCAGTGACAGGCCCCACCGGCCGTGCTGTGGAGAGCAGGCTTGGGCCAGGCTGAAAGCCGAGACCAGGCATCCGCGGGGGAGAGGGGCCACAGTCGGGGGCTAGGAGGCCGCGTGGCCGGCCAGGCCAAGACCCACTCTCCGTGCCCCTACTCTGAGCCCTCTGAGCCCCCAGCCCGCCCCGGAGGGATTCCTCTGGGCCTGGCCTCGGGCCTTAGGCTAAGTCCAGCCCAGGGAGGAGCCGTAGCTCCTGGGTGGGGGGACCCCCAGGTGTGCCCTGGGACCTGGTCCTCTGGCCTGCAGCCTGGCAGGTGGTGTGGCCCCCACCCTCTGGCTGGGGGGCTGCTGATCTGCTTTCTCTGCCCCAAGGGTCTGCCTGCTGGGGGTCCTGGCCCTGGCCATCAGCTGGGGCTCGCTGGGCTTGGAGCTGGCTGTGTCTGTGGTGAGTGGTGGAAGGACTGGAGCCCCATCTCTGGGCCTCAGCGTGGGGGCGGGGGAGCAACTCCTCTCTCCCACCCTCCCCTGGGACACCGAGGTCCCGAGATGGGTGGGGGCCTATCCACGAGCACACAGCGAGTCAGTGACCCCCAAATTCCTACTCCACCTTCCCGAGCTGAAAGCAGACCCTGGAGCCCAGGCTCTACCCTGAGAGCTGAGGGTTGGGGGCCTGGCTTGGTCACCCCTTTTCCTTGCCCACACCCACCCCAGGGCTCCAGCGACTTCTGTGTGGACCCTGACACCTACGTGACCAGGATGGTGGAGGAGCACTCGGTGCTGAGTGGAGGTGAGTCTGTGGCCACGTCTGAGCTGGTACCCCTGTGGCCAGGTTGGGGAGACCCCACTTAGTGAGGCTGAGGCTTCCGTGTCCTCGTGGGCCCTCGGTCTGGGGGAGGCAGGACCCACCCAGATAAGGAAGCCAGTGAGTTGACAGGAGCACCTTCTACCAGGGGAAGACAGTGGGGGGAATGAGGACAGGCACTGTGTGAGGCCAGTGATGACGTAGGGGTGGGGGCAGGTGACAACGGTCTGCATCAGAGCAGGTGGCCTGCCAAAGAGGTTGCATTAAAATTGAGCCAGAGAAGGCTGTGCATCTTGTGCAAAGGCCCTGAGGCAGAGACGAACTTGATATGTTTGTGAGGCAGAAAATAGAGCTCTTGGGAAAGGCGAGGGTCAGGAGGCCAGCAGGGCCAGGTTGAGGTCAGGAATTTTGGTTTTATTCTAGGGGGGCCCGTTGGAGGGTGGGAAGCAGGAGAGAGATAGGGTCTGTGATTGAATTTCCTTTTCAAAGCTTCTTCGAGCTGCTGCAGCCATGAGGGGGGTCAAAAAGGGAGGCAGGGAGCCTGCTGCCTTCCTGCAGGCAGGAGATGGAGCCTTGAGCTCTGGAGCAAGAGCTGACGGGACTTCCCGAGAAGCTGGGCGTAGGGGAGAGAGGAATTGAGGACGCCAGTCTCTGGTCTGAGCAGCTGTTGTCACAGGCCATGGACTGAGTCGGGGCAGAGAGGTCTGGGGTTGGGGCTGGGTGTGGCACACGTTGGACATCCGGGAGGCAGGCCGGTGTGGGGCTCGGGAGCTCAGGATGCAGTCAGAGCTGGAGGGTGCTGAGCTCGGTGGTTTCCCCTGATGCGAGTACTGCATGCTCCCCGAGAGAGAGAGAGAGAGAGGGGCTCCCCGCCAGGGACGGGCCTGCTGAGTGGCCTAGAGATGCTGGCCGTCACAGGATCCAGCCTTTGCCCGAGAAAGACACTGGGAACGTGTGGGCTGGCTTTTAGTTTATTTAGTCGAAGGAACCGTTTCCACCGAAGCCCGAGGAGGCCCCCGGGTGGGGGCAGGCCTCTCTCTGGGGGCCAGCAGGGTTGGTGACAGCTGTCCTTGGCCTCGGTGCCATCAGCCTGGCCTCTCCAGGTCCTCGCTACCGAGGGCTCTTGGGTTCTCAGCCGGCATGAGCAGCCCCAGCCTCCCATGGTGCAAGCTCCTGCCTGTGGGCACAGGCTGCCCTTGAGGCCGTTGTGCTGGCTTCGTTCACAGGTGGCTAAAGCTCGGTGGGAGCCCAGACCCGAGGGGCCGCACGCTGTGTGGCACAGGGGGCTTCCCTGGGCTGCAGCCGGCCCTCACCCTGGGCTGCAGCCAGCCCTCATCCTGGGCTGGGCCCCATAGGGCCCCTGAGAAGGGAGGCACCTAGAGCTCTAAAGCCAGTGTTACTGTTCACGGGTAGGGCCCTGAGCCCCCAAGGGAGCATGGGGCGGGGAGGCAGTCAGGGTCCAAGGGTCCTCCGTCGGCTCCAGCTGGGCTCGAGTCTCCGCAGGTTTCCAGAACCAGAATTGTAAGGGAATCCCCATCTTTCAATAGTGGACACTGAATTGACACCTGTTTTAATGGGGATGAGGCAGACTGGCCACCTGCGTCCTGGGCCCTCTAGGCTGCGACCTCTGGGCTGTGTCCCCTCCTCTTTGGGGGGACTCTCTGGCCTAAGACCTGTTGTTCTGCCCAAGTGGCTCTTCCCTGGGGTCTTCTGACTCCCTGCCCACCCCCAGTGCCCTGTCTGCTGCTCTAGAGGGAGGGGTGGTATGAGGCTCCCCCCAAAGAGAGGACTGTGCACGCTGTGGGGCAGTGCTCGGAGCAGAAGGGTCTGGGTCCCCAGCCCTAGGCTCCCTGGAGGCCACACCCCTCCTGCTCGCACACACACGCAGATATATGACATGTACACGCAGACATGCATGTGTAGACACCCACATGTGCACAGGCGCGCACACAGACACATGCATAAGACATGCACACACATATGTGCACACATGCAGACACAAGCACAACATACACGGATGTGCACACACAGACACAAGCACACAACGTACACGGACGTGCACACACAGACACAAGCACACAACATACACGGACGTGCACACACAGACACAAGCACACAACATACACGGACGTGCACACGCACAGACACAAGCACACAACATACACGGATGTGCACACGCACAGACACAAGCACAACATACACGGATGTGCACACACAGACACAAGCACAACATACACGGATGTGCACACGCACAGACACAAGCACAACATACACGGACGTGCACACGCACAGACACAAGCACACAACATACACGGATGTGCACACGCACAGACACAAGCACAACATACACGGACGTGCACACACAGACACAAGCACAACATACACGGACGTGCACACACACAGACACAAGCACACAACATACACGGACGTACACACACAGACACAAGCACAACATACACGGATGTGCACACACAGACACAAGCACAACATACACGGACGTGCACACACACAGACACAAGCACACAACATACACGGACGTGCACACACAGACACAAGCACAACATACACGGACGTGCACACACACAGACACAAGCACACAACATACACGGACGTGCACACACACAGACACAAGCACAACATACACGGACGTGCACACGCACAGACACAAGCACACAACGTACACGGACGTGCACACACACAGACACAAGCACACAACATACACGGACGTACACACACAGACACAAGCACAACATACACGGATGTGCACACGCACAGACACAAGCACACAACGTACACGGACGTGCACACACAGACACAAGCACACAACGTACACGGACGTGCACACGCACAGACACAAGCACACAACATACACGGACGTGCACACACACAGACACAAGCACACAACGTACACGGACGTGCACACACAGACACAAGCACACAACGTACACGGACGTGCACACACACAGACACAAGCACACAACATACACGGACGTGCACACGCACAGACACAAGCACACAACGTACACGGACGTGCACACACACAGACACAAGCACAACATACACGGACGTGCACACACACAGACACAAGCACACAACATACACGGACGTGCACACACACAGACACAAGCACAACATACACGGACGTGCACACGCACAGACACAAGCACACAACGTACACGGACGTGCACACACACAGACACAAGCACACAACATACACGGACGTACACACACAGACACAAGCACAACATACACGGATGTGCACACGCACAGACACAAGCACACAACGTACACGGACGTGCACACACAGACACAAGCACACAACGTACACGGACGTGCACACGCACAGACACAAGCACACAACATACACGGACGTGCACACACACAGACACAAGCACACAACGTACACGGACGTGCACACACAGACACAAGCACACAACGTACACGGACGTGCACACACACAGACACAAGCACACAACATACACGGACGTGCACACACACAGACACAAGCACACAACGTACACGGACGTGCACACACAGACACAAGCACACAACGTACACGGACGTGCACACGCACAGACACAAGCACACAACATACACGGACGTGCACACACAGACACAAGCACACAACATACACGGACGTGCACACACAGACACAAGCACAACATACACGGACGTGCACACACACAGACACAAGCACACAACGTACACGGACGTGCACACACAGACACAAGCACAACGTACACGGACGTGCACACGCACAGACACAAGCACACAACGTACACGGACGTGCACACACACAGACACAAGCACACAACGTACACGGACGTGCACACACACAGACACAAGCACACAACATACACGGACGTGCACACGCACAGACACAAGCACACAACATACACGGACGTGCACACACACAGACACAAGCACACAACATACACGGACGTACACACACAGACACAAGCACACAACATACACGGACGTGCACACGCACAGACACAAGCACACAACATACACGGACGTGCACACGCACAGACACAAGCACACAACATACACGGACGTGCACACACACAGACACAAGCACACAACGTACACGGACGTGCACACACAGACACAAGCACACAACGTACACGGACGTGCACACACAGACACAAGCACACAACATACACGGACGTACACACACAGACACAAGCACACAACATACACGGACGTGCACACGCACAGACACAAGCACACAACATACACGGACGTGCACACACACAGACACAAGCACACAACGTACACGGACGTGCACACACAGACACAAGCACACAACGTACACGGACGTGCACACACACAGACACAAGCACAACATACACGGACGTGCACACGCACAGACACAAGCACACAACGTACACGGACGTGCACACACACAGACACAAGCACACAACGTACACGGACGTGCACACACACAGACACAAGCACACAACATACACGGACGTGCACACGCACAGACACAAGCACACAACATACACGGACGTGCACACACACAGACACAAGCACACAACATACACGGACGTACACACACAGACACAAGCACACAACATACACGGACGTGCACACGCACAGACACAAGCACACAACGTACACGGACGTGCACACACACAGACACAAGCACACAACATACACGGACGTGCACACGCACAGACACAAGCACACAACGTACACGGACGTGCACACGCACAGACACAAGCACACAACATACACGGACGTGCACACACACAGACACAAGCACACAACGTACACGGACGTGCACACACAGACACAAGCACACAACGTACACGGACGTGCACACACACAGACACAAGCACAACATACACGGACGTGCACACGCACAGACACAAGCACACAACATACACGGACGTGCACACACAGACACAAGCACACAACGTACACGGACGTGCACACACAGACACAAGCACACAACGTACACGGACGTGCACACACAGACACAAGCACACAACATACACGGACGTGCACACGCACAGACACAAGCACACAACGTACACGGACGTGCACACACACAGACACAAGCACAACATACACGGACGTGCACACACACAGACACAAGCACACAACATACACGGACGTGCACACACACAGACACAAGCACAACATACACGGACGTGCACACGCACAGACACAAGCACACAACGTACACGGACGTGCACACACACAGACACAAGCACACAACATACACGGACGTACACACACAGACACAAGCACAACATACACGGATGTGCACACGCACAGACACAAGCACACAACGTACACGGACGTGCACACACAGACACAAGCACACAACGTACACGGACGTGCACACGCACAGACACAAGCACACAACATACACGGACGTGCACACACACAGACACAAGCACACAACGTACACGGACGTGCACACACAGACACAAGCACACAACGTACACGGACGTGCACACACACAGACACAAGCACACAACATACACGGACGTGCACACACACAGACACAAGCACACAACGTACACGGACGTGCACACACAGACACAAGCACACAACGTACACGGACGTGCACACGCACAGACACAAGCACACAACATACACGGACGTGCACACACAGACACAAGCACACAACATACACGGACGTGCACACACAGACACAAGCACAACATACACGGACGTGCACACACACAGACACAAGCACACAACGTACACGGACGTGCACACACAGACACAAGCACAACGTACACGGACGTGCACACGCACAGACACAAGCACACAACGTACACGGACGTGCACACACACAGACACAAGCACACAACGTACACGGACGTGCACACACACAGACACAAGCACACAACATACACGGACGTGCACACGCACAGACACAAGCACACAACATACACGGACGTGCACACACACAGACACAAGCACACAACATACACGGACGTACACACACAGACACAAGCACACAACATACACGGACGTGCACACGCACAGACACAAGCACACAACATACACGGACGTGCACACGCACAGACACAAGCACACAACATACACGGACGTGCACACACACAGACACAAGCACACAACGTACACGGACGTGCACACACAGACACAAGCACACAACGTACACGGACGTGCACACACAGACACAAGCACACAACATACACGGACGTACACACACAGACACAAGCACACAACATACACGGACGTGCACACGCACAGACACAAGCACACAACATACACGGACGTGCACACACACAGACACAAGCACACAACGTACACGGACGTGCACACACAGACACAAGCACACAACGTACACGGACGTGCACACACACAGACACAAGCACAACATACACGGACGTGCACACGCACAGACACAAGCACACAACGTACACGGACGTGCACACACACAGACACAAGCACACAACGTACACGGACGTGCACACACACAGACACAAGCACACAACATACACGGACGTGCACACGCACAGACACAAGCACACAACATACACGGACGTGCACACACACAGACACAAGCACACAACATACACGGACGTACACACACAGACACAAGCACACAACATACACGGACGTGCACACGCACAGACACAAGCACACAACGTACACGGACGTGCACACACACAGACACAAGCACACAACATACACGGACGTGCACACGCACAGACACAAGCACACAACGTACACGGACGTGCACACGCACAGACACAAGCACACAACATACACGGACGTGCACACACACAGACACAAGCACACAACGTACACGGACGTGCACACACAGACACAAGCACACAACGTACACGGACGTGCACACACACAGACACAAGCACAACATACACGGACGTGCACACGCACAGACACAAGCACACAACATACACGGACGTGCACACACAGACACAAGCACACAACGTACACGGACGTGCACACACAGACACAAGCACACAACGTACACGGACGTGCACACACAGACACAAGCACACAACATACACGGACGTGCACACGCACAGACACAAGCACAACATACACGGACGTGCACACGCACAGACACAAGCACACAACATACACGGACGTACACACACAGACACAAGCACACAACGTACACGGACGTGCACACACACAGACACAAGCACACAACATACACGGACGTGCACACGCACAGACACAAGCACACAACATACACGGATGTGCACACACAGACACAAGCACACAACGTACACGGACGTGCACACACAGACACAAGCACACAACGTACACGGACGTGCACACACAGACACAAGCACACAACGTACACGGACGTGCACACACACAGACACAAGCACACAACATACACGGACGTGCACACGCACAGACACAAGCACACAACATACACGGATGTGCACACACAGACACAAGCACACAACGTACACGGACGTGCACACACAGACACAAGCACACAACATACACGGACGTGCACACACACAGACACAAGCACACAACATACACGGACGTGCACACACAGACACAAGCACACAACGTACACGGACGTGCACACACACAGACACAAGCACACAACATACACGGACGTGCACACACAGACACAAGCACACAACGTACACGGACGTGCACACACAGACACAAGCACACAACGTACACGGATGTGCACACGCACAGACACGCATGCACAGACGTGTGCGTGCATCCATGTGTCCCTGGGGGAGCACACACGGACACACACACGGACCCGCAGCCGGCAGCAGTCGAGTTGCTCAGCTGCCCTCTCCCTCCGCAGAGATCCTGCAGTATTACCTGGCCTGCTCGCCCCACGCGGCCAACCCCTTCCAGCAGGTGAGAGCTCGGCTTCTGCGGCCCTGCGAGGCCCGGGTGGGGGCAGTGTTGGAGCACCGTGTTTACGTGTGCGTGAAGAGGCCAAGTGGGCCCTGGCCCCACAGCCAGACCTGCCAGCCCACCAGGCCCACTCTCGTGCCTCTCAGAGCCCTGAGACCCTGGGTGCCCTTGGGAGGCAGCTGGGCAAACACCCTGTGAATGTCGCTACCTGCTCCCGGGATTGCCAGCCTGACGCCCTTGGTGCAAGCCTTTTGGGGTGGCGTGTGTAATGCCCCCCAAGTCCCTGGGACCCCTTTCATTTCTCAAGTTGCCCTCAGCCATCCATGCAGGGCAAAGCCGATTGTCCAGCGGGCGTGGAGGGACCCAGGCGTGCCTCCCTGTGGGGGGTCCTGTGCCGCTCTGTGGAGTGGCTGGACAGGTGTCGTCATGGTGGGATCTGAGGGGACCCTGTAGCTGACTGTCCATCACTCTAGTGATGGCATGGCTCTCTGGGGTCCTGACGACTGTCTCTGCTTTAGAGACACCGTCCTCACGGTGATCTGTGTCACCTCTGAGTATGGGGGGAGCTGAGGAGGAGGGTCCCTGGGCCCACAGAGCCCAGTGCTGGCTGCCCCGCTGGTCCTGGCGCAGCCCACCCGCCCTTGGAGCTCGGTGGCCTCACAGGCTGACGCCCCTCAGCTGGCAGCAGCCTGGAGCACTGGTGCTTGCCTGCCCCGTGTGTGTGTGTGCGCGCGCGTGCGGGGGCCTCATGGGGTAGACACGGGCTGCCCCGGGCCCCATGGGACTCAGCCGGCCTCTCCGTGGAGCAGAAGCTGTCGGGCAGCCACAAGGCGCTGGTGGAGATGCAGGACGTCGTGGCCGAGCTCCTGAGGACCGTCCCACAGGAGTACCCGGCCACCAAGGTGAGGGCCGCGGGCCAGGTGGCGGGGCGCGAGGGGCCCGTGCAGTGTGGCCGCTTTGTCCCCAGGGGAGGGGGGCGTGCTGCAGACCCACTCGGGACCTGCCCTCCACTTCCCTGGGGTTGCCGGTGGGTTTTTACAAACCATTCTGTTCTTTATTTTAAAAGTCGTACCTACTGTTTGTATTAAAAAATGGGTTTAGCGGAAACAGACGTAGAAGCAAAGGAAGAGCCCCCCACCCCCTTGATTCTCAGGGCTGGGGCACCCCCTGAGGAATTTGAGGGGCTGGTGGTGGTTCCCTGTGGTGTCTGTGTCCCCATCTCCTCTTCAGTCCTCATGGAGCAGGGCCACCCTAGTGACCTCATCTGACCTTAGTCACTCCTTTGAAGGCGCCATCTCCAAATGCCATCCCATGCTGAGGGGCTGGGCTTAGGACTGCAACCTATGAATTGGGGGGACACGATTCAGCCAGTAACCGTAGGTCATATTATCCTGAAACCCATTCTGGGATCTCAGAGGGTCCTTAGGAAACGGGGGGTAAGAGGCAGAGACTGGAGGAGCCACTGTCAGCCGTGAGGTGGAGGTGACCTACATGCACGCACAGTAGACGCACACACGGCAGACGCGCACACGGCAGACGCACACACGGCAGACGCGCACACGGCAGACGCGCACACGGCAGACGCGCACACGGCAGACGCGCACACGGCAGACGCGCAGGCACGGCAGACACACACATGGCAGACGCACACACGGCAGACGCGTGCACACGGCAGACACGCACACGGCAGACGCACACACGGCAGACGCGCACACGGCAGACGCGCACACGGCAGACGCACACACGGCAGACGCACACACGGCAGACGCACACACGGCAGACGCGCAGGCACGGCAGACGCACACACGGCAGACGCACACACGGCAGACGCGTGCACACGGCAGACACGCACACGGCAGACGCGCACACGGCAGACGCGCACACGGCAGACGCACACACGGCAGACGCACACACGGCAGACACGTGCACACGGCAGACGCACACACGGCAGACGCACACACATGGCAGATGCACACACGGCAGACACATGCACATGGCAGACGCACACACGGCAGACGCGCACACGGCAGACACATGCACATGGCAGACGCGCAGGCACGGCAGACGCACACACGGCAGACGCACACACGGCAGACGCACACACGGCAGACACGTGCACATGGCAGACGCGCAGGCACGGCAGACGCACACACGGCAGACGCACACACGGCAGATGCGCAGGCACGGCAGACGCACACACGGCAGACACACACACGGCAGACACGTGCACACGGCAGACGCACACACGGCAGACGCACACACGGCAGACGCACACACATGGCAGATGCACACACGGCAGACACGTGCACATGGCAGACGCACACACGGCAGACGCGCACACGGCAGACACATGCACATGGCAGACGCGCAGGCACGGCAGACGCACACACGGCAGACGCACACACGGCAGACGCACACACGGCAGACGCACACACATGGCAGACGCACACACGGCAGACGCACACACGGCAGACGCACACACGGCAGATGCGCAGGCACGGCAGACGCACACACGGCAGACACGTGCACATGGCAGACGAGTGCAGCGGCAGACACGCACACGCAGATGCGTGCACAGGGACGGCTGACACACGCAGATGGGCACACACGGCAGATGCGCAGGCACGGCAGACACGTGCACACAGCAGACGTGCGCACACACATGGATCGGGCTCTACACAGAGCATTTTGGATAATGTTTTGTCACAAGATACCATGAAAATTTCCCCCCGTCTTTAGTTGTTCCTTAAAACATTATTTTTAAGAGACCCAGGCCTGCTTCAGGAGACCCGTGAAGGTTTGCTGTTCCTCCTATTGTCCTAAAGGGACACACAGTGGTGTCCGCTCTAAGCAGACGTCTGTGGGCCCCTCTCCTCGCTGTCCTTGCGTCTTCAGCAGTCCCTCTGAGGCCAGGCACCGACTCTGGGGCCCTCGTTTCTGAAAGCCCAGGGTCCTCAGGGTCTGGGTCAACTGCGGGGTCGAGGGTGGTCTCCATGGCAGGGGACGAGGTGGAGGGAGACTGGGGGCTCCCAGGAGACCTGTGGATGCTCGGGTCCCCCTGCTGAGCACAGTGCTGACCTTACGTGTGCATGCCCCCAGGACCCCCTGCTCCGAGTCCAGGAGGTGCTGAACGGCACGGAGGTGAACCTGCAGCACCTCACCGCCCTAGTAGACTGCCGCAGCCTGCACCTGGTGGGAACCGGCCTCCTGGGGCGGGGGGAGCGACGGGGGGTGGGGGACATGGGGATCGACTAGAGGGCGGGGGGAGCAGCAGGGTTGGGGGAGTGGTTGGGAGGCAGGAGGAGCAGCCGGGGGCGGAGGGAGGAGCTGGGGCCGGGCATGGCTGTGGGCGTGTTCCATCTCATCCTGCTTTCCTGTCTCTCCCATCCCTGCCCCGCCCCAGGACTACGTGCAGGCCCTGACAGGCTTCTGCTATGATGGCGTCGAGGGCCTCATCTACCTGGCCCTCTTCTCCTTCGTCACAGCCCTCATGTTCAGCTCTATTGTCTGCAGCGTCCCTCATACCTGGCAGCAGAAGAGGTGAGGGGCTCAGAGAGGTCCTGGAGCTTACCCCAGGCTGCACAGCATGCAAGGTTGTGCTTCTGGACCCCTCCAAGTTCTAGTCCCCAGAGACAGGGACAGATGCCTCCTCACCTCTTAACACTCTCCAAGCCTCTGCAGCGACTCTGAGGCTGGTGGGTCCGAGATGAGCACCCTCATTTCACAGGTGGAAACTGAGCCTAAAGGAGCTCCCACCCCAGGGGACATGACACGCAAGACCAGAGCAGGCAGGCAGAACCAGGGTCTCCTGCCTCCTTGTGCTGGCTCTGCGCCCCATGCCCTTCCACGCCTCTGACTGGCTGGGCTCAGAATGTCTCATCCAGGGGCCAGCCCGGTGGCACAGCTATTAAGTTCGCAGGTTCCACTTTGGCGACCCAGGGTTTGCTGGTTCGGATCCTGGGTGCAGACCTATGCACTGCTTGTCAAGCCATGCTGTGGTAGACATCCCACATATAAACAAAACAGTAGAGGAAGATGGGCATGGATATTAGCTCAGGGCTAATCTTCCTCAGGAAAAAAAAGAGGAGGATTGGAGGCAGATGTTAGCTCAGAGCTCATCTTCAAAAAAAAAAAAGAATGTTTCCTCCGTCTCCCTACCCCTGGGTGCAAGTATGCAGGGCTGGGGGTGGCGGACCCACTGGCTGGCTGTGGGGAATCAGAGCTTCTGCGGGGAGTACCCTGGTGGCCGTGCCTCCATGGCCCACTCAGGTGGGTGACCAGGATGGCAGCTAGTTCCCATGGGGCTGCTGTGTCTTTATCTTTGCAGTAGGGGTCTTGGTGGCCCCTGCCTCAGGTCTCCCCCGTCAGTACTGGCATGAGTGCTCTATGAGGGTACCAGGCTCCTTTCCCTTCTTGGGCCCCCACAGTGCATATCACAGACCCATTAGCTCCCTTCCCATTTGGGCTGTGACTGCTTCTTGTTGGCCCAGCTTGGATGGCAAGTAGCTCAGCTCAGATCTCTGTCTTTGGTTTGGATTTCTCCTCTGTTATTTTCTGTTGTGATGGTGGTGCTGCCCATGGTGGCAGTGGTGATGATGATGGTGACGGTGATGGTCATGATGGTGGTGATGATGATGGTGATAGTGATGATGATAGTAATGGTGACGATGATGGTGATGGTCATGATGGTGATGGGCATGGGTATGATGGTGATGGTGGTGCTGCCCGTGGTGGCAGTGGTGATTATGATGGTGACGGTGATGGTCATGATGGTGATGATGATGATGGTGATAGTAATGGTGACGATGATGGTGATGGTCATGATGGTGATGGGCATGGGTATGATGGTGATGGTGGTGCTGCCCGTGGTGGCAGTGGTGATGATGATGGTGACGGTGATGGTCATGATGGTGATGATGATGGTGATAGTAATGGTGACGATGATGGTGATGGTCGTGGTGGTGATGGGCATAGGTATGATGGTGATGATGGAGATGATGGTAGTAATGGGCATGGGTATGGTGGTGGTGGTAGTGATGATGCTGGTGGTGATTAAGGTGGTAGCTATAGGGGGGTGGCTAAGAGCACAGCCCTAGAACCACATGGTCTGGCTTCAGATCCTGGTTCTACCCTCACTCATTGGGTGACTGTGGGCAAGTCATGTAACCACGCTGGGCCTCAACTTCCCTCCCTGTAGCGTGGGGGTATAAGAATCCACCCTCCAGGGTCAGGGAGCACTAGATGGCCCACTGCTTGTGAGGGCTCAGCCTTGGGCTTGGCTGGAGTCAGTGCTCAGACAAGTGCTACCAGTGTCCTGCTTATCTCACCACAAGGAACACAGCGAGGAGACCCTCTGCTTGAGGTGACCCAGCTGGTGGTGAGGGGGGATGTGAGCCCAGGCCTGGCTGACCTGTGTCTCACCACCAGGCAGTGCAGCCCTAAGTCCCATCTGGGACCAGGCAGGGTATGGTGGCGCTTGAGAGCAGCAGAGGCCTGGCCGGCGGCTCCCTTGCCTCGCCCTGCAGCAGCCTGGGTGGAGTGGAGGGTGGAGAGCCAGAGGGCAGCGGCGTGGGGAGGACTGGGCTCAGGCCTCCCAGGGGCAGGCGGGAGCTGAAAGCTGAAACAGGGTCCCCCCCAGCCCTCCGTGTCTCCCTAGGAGGGGCCCTGTCCCCTCGTTTCAGTAGGCTGACAGTCAGCATCCCTCTGTGCAGGCCGGGGTACAGGTTCCTGGGTGTCCCCGTGTTACGGAGGACGAAGCGGGGTCACTTGCCCACAGTCCCTAGCCTGTACGTGGCCGAGCTGGGATGGACCAGCTGCGTCTGCACTGGAGCTGACGCCCGTAGGTCCTGGGGCTGGCTCCTCGTGTCTGGGCCTGAGCCTGTGCTGGTGTCCCTTCCTGCAGAGGCCCCGACGAGGACGGGGAGGAGGAGGCTGCCCCAGGGCCACGGCAGGCGCACGACAGCCTCTACCGCGTGCACATGCCCAGTCTGTACAGCTGTGGCAGCAGCTACGGCAGTGAGACCAGCATCCCGGCTGCGGCCCACACTGTCAGCAACGCCCCGGTCACCGAGTACATGTGAGTCGTGCCAGGAGCAGGGGGCAGCCCGGGCGGGGACAGGCGGAGCCAGGCTCCGGGCCAGGCTGCATGGGGCTCAGTGTGGCCAGCGGGTATGTCCACGGGGGCACAGGGTGCGGATCCTGCCTGGGCCACCAGCGGGAAGGAGAGGGGCTTGGCATAGTGGGGGCTGCTTTCAGACAGGCCTCCCCGGGGGTGCCCGGGCGTGGGGGTCAGCCTGGCATTGAATGCTTGCTGATCCCGGGCAAACCTGGGTCAAGGCCACAGGGAGGCCACTCGGCCAGATGACTGCTCTGTGTCTGGGGCCCGGCCCAACCCGCGGGGAGCAGGCAGCCGGGCGGGGGCAGTCTCTGGCTGGGCCAAGGCGGGCAGGTGGCAGCCGTGGGTCCGCTCGGAGCCCTGTTGCAGTGCTGGTGTCACAGGACCCCCAGGCCCTTGCTTACTGGGCTGCAGACAGGGTGGTGACAAGAACGCACAGGTCTGCCTGGCTCCAGAACAGGCCAGTGGCCACTCACAGCCGCTCTCCTCCCGCCTCAGGAGCCAGAATGCCAACTTCCAGAACCCCCGCTGTGAGAACACCCCCCTCATCGGGCGCGAGTCCCCACCGCCCTCAGTAAGTCTCGGGGCAGGAGGGTGGGCGGGGGACCTGAGGCCTGGGTGGGGGCGCCGCCCCGCCCCCTTGGTGGTCTAGTCTGGCCCCACGAGCAGTGCAGGCCCTGCAGGCAGTGGGAGCTCCAGCAGCCAGGGCTCTCGGGTGGGCGTCTGGCTGAGTAGACGGGGCTGGGTGGGCCCACAAGTCGGCCTTGAGGTGCCCTGGGGCCAGAGTGGGCAGCCAGGAGCCCCCTGCCTGGTGGGTCAGCTCAGCTCCGAGGGGCCCTGACTTCTCTCTTCCTACCCGGCTCTGCTTCCTCTTCTTTCGTCCGTGGCTTCCTGAGCTCGACCTGGGATCGGCCCCTGGGTCTTCTGGCTTGGCCTGCTGTTCCCTCTGGTCTTGGGGGTGAGACACAGAAAAGGGGACGTGGTGGTTTGGTGCCAAACAGAAGGAGTTTGCAGAGAGGCAGAGGCCTGGTGGGCTTCCTGGAGGTGGTGGGCTACAAAGGACAGGGCCAGAGAGGCTGCAGGCCACTTGTCTTCAGAAATGCCCGTTGTGCAGCACAGAGCTGGCCTGGGATGCCCTGGACTGGACCAGGGCTGTGCGGGCTCCCAGGCTGTCCTGCCATGCTCAGGCTGCCCTCCTCATCGGCACTCCGCTCTGGCCCCCCTGAGGCCTGCTGTGGGCCGGGCCCTCGCCTGGCGTTGAGGCTGCCCTCTCTCTCTCTCTCTCCTGCGCCCCTCCCACCCCGGGCCCTCCTAGCGCTATCTGGCTGCCCTGGACTCTGGCAGCCACGCAGGCTGGCAATTTAAGCCCATGGACAGTGCCCGAACGTTGTGGTGGCCGTGTCCTCAGAGTGACAGGTACTGATCCACCCCGGGTTCCCTGCCCTGCACTGCCCACCCACCTGTGCCTCCATGCCTCGTGCTCCCTGCTACCCCTCACCAGCCGACGTGCCCCAGGACTGTCAGCTCAGTGCTGGTGGGTCCAGCTCTGCTGCTGGCCCTGGGCCTGGTGTCCTTATCTCAGGGGCAGTGAGCCCCTCCAGAGAACCCCCAGCCCAGCTGCAGGGGCCCCAGCCCCTCGTGTCACCTCCCAGCGAGGAGACCGTCACCCAGCCCCCGTGCACGCCTGCACTTGGTGCCTGGGCTCAGGAGTCAGAGTGCGGGTGAGTGAGCACCCTGGGCTGCGGCCAGCAGGCCCGGCCCTCATGCCGCCCTGCGTGTCTGGAAGCGCACGCAAGTGTGTGCAGATGAGCGTGCAAGCTCCTCCCAGCCATCCCCACACGGTGCCGTGCATGCCTGCTTGGGGTCCGGGCTGCTGCCCACTGTCCCCTGCCCCCGCCGCATGTCCACAGAATGACATGGCTCTTGGCACCTGCTGCTCCTCCTTCAGGCATGCCCTCCGTGGCCGCCCGATGGGCACGCACAATCTTCTCCTGGGCCAAGAGTTCTACGAGGGCTCTTGGGGCCCAGGGGACATTGTCCCTCCTGATGTGGGGACTGTGGTGTGGGGAGTCTGGCTGCTGGAGCTCCCAGGGGTCAGCAGGGTTAGTGTGTGGCTGTTGGGTCACCCTGCCAGGCTCCTACCACTGGCACATGGCACATGCCTTGGCCTTCGTCCCCATCGCCTATGGGCGTCTGGCCCTTCGCACACTGCCTGGCTGTCACACACATCTCCTCCATGTGTGTTCCTCGTGAGCACACACTCACGCATGTGCACTAAGCGAGGCCCTCGTGCTTCCAGTTGGATGAGGGGTGGTCAAGATGTGCCGGCCGTCCCCTCCCCCCGCCCCCTGTCACTGCCTCTGTGACCCGGGAGGAGCCCACAGTTTGGTTCCCACCCAGCCTGAGGGGCCTGGGCAGCTTTTGGGGCCCTCCTTCCCGGGCTGGCAGGGCAGAGTGGCCGTGGGGTCTCCTCATCCTTGTGGCCCGTGACCCTGCCCGTCTGGGCTCTCGGGGACGATCTGACCCACTTTCGGACACAGCCTAGTTGCACCCTTGCGTGACGCCCTCCTCCTGGCCCCCCAGCCAGGGTTGCGCTGTGGGAGGAAGCAGCCTGTGTGTGGCCTTCAGGGCTTGGGTATGAGGGGTGCAGTTAGGGAGGCTCTGAGCTCCGGCTCCCGGTGGGGGCAGAGCTCTGCCAGGCCTAGCGCCCAGATGCCCACAACGGGGGCCTGAGTGCTCATCTCATCAGAAGGGGAGACGTTCCCCATCCTGCGCCTGCGCCAAGGCGGCCAGCCCTCTGCTCCCTGGCGCAGCCAGCCAGGCCTCGGAGGCTAGGCTCTGGGCCAGCGGGCCCCTGCTGGAGCCCCTTCCCAAGGACTCTGTCTGCTGTGCGCCTGTCCTACCCCAGGGGTCCCTCTGGCTCACCCCGCCAAGGCCTGAGCCTGGCCGCATCCACCACCCTGCTGACTGCCTGCCTCCCTGTCTCCCTCCAGTACACCTCCAGCATGAGAGCCAAATACCTCGCCACGAGCCAGCCTCGCCCCGACTCCAGCAGCAGCGGGCACTAGACCGCCCGGGCCAGCCACCGCCCCACGTGCCAACCGCCCTCTCCTTCCCGTGCCAGCACTGCCGCTTATATCCGTGCTGCCCGCCGGACCCTCTGCACGTCGCCAGGCCCGCTGTGGGCACCTCTGCGGCCCCTTGCCCTCCCCTCCCCTTCCTGCAGGGGCGTGGGGTTACCTGGCATGAGCCCCAGGCCGGTGGAGACGCAGAGCTCTGGGCCTGCATCCTCTCCTTGGGTCACACACCTGGACACGTGGCAGCGCTGCCACCAAAGCCCGGGCCCTCCCGGCCCCACCCCCCTCGCCCCTCTGCCTCTGAGGATTCGAGTTCCCAGAGCCCTGCTCTGGGCCGGACACGACGGTGCTGTGTCCCTGACGCTCCCTCTGCAGCACGCTGACCCCCGGACCCTGCAGCCTCCTGGCCTCGCACCCCAGCCCGCTCCTTCCCTCCTGCAGCTCTGACGCTTTTCCTGTGTGCCCTCGATGCTTCTGGGCCTCGCTTCTTGGTTTGCAGGCAGCGCAGGGCCCTGTCTGTGCCGGGCATCTGGGGGACGGCGGTGTGCCCGCCCGCTCGTCTGTCTCCCCACCGTGGAGACTCCTGCGGCTTGTCCATGCGCCTCTCTCTGCAGTGTCTGGAGCTCCTTCGTCCTCTCGCCCCGCCTGACCCCAGGCCCCCTCCTGACGGCTGCCCGAAGCCTCCACGGGGAGGCCCCCTTTCTCTGCCTCCTGTCCACTGTCGCTCTCTCCCTCAGCGCCTGCCCTGCCCGTGGCACCCAGCCCTCTGCAGTGGCAGGAGGACAGCAGGTGCCACGCCGAGCCCAGGCCGCTCATTCACTGCTGGCCGTCTTCTTGGTGCCAAACCCCCTCCCCCACCCCAGAGACTTGGCAGCTCCGTCTGGGTCGTTTTTTGCACTAACCACATTTGTCATCTCCAGGGCAGGAAGCTGCGGGCCAAGCGGCACTGCCTTCTCGGTTCCCTCTCCATCCAGGACAGGCGCTGTGCCCCGGAGCCCGGCCTCGAGGGCTGGACCCGAGCTGGCTGTGAACGCGCCCTCGGCCCCTGCTGCCCCTCTTGGGACTAACCACTAACCTTACCCCAGCCTCCGCGGACGCCCCTGGTAGAGCCGCGAGCATGACCCTGAGTCCAGGCCAGAGACAAGGCCCAGGACAGCCGGCTGGGAGTCAGGCTGGAATAGCCGTTTTTTCTTGGGGTGCTGCTGGGGGGGGGCGTGTAGACCGACAGGCAGCCAGAGGGCCTGGAGACCCCTCCCCAGGGGCAGTGCTGCCTCAGGAGGACCGTGTCCTCAGGAACGAATGTCCCTTGGGCTGTAGGACCGAGGTCCCTGCGGCCTGGGTCTGCCCGCCTGTGAAGTGGGAGCAAGGCTTCCCTAAGGTGCTTTTGGCTTTAGTGTACAATGTTTGCTGTTTCCTGCCGTGGAGGGTGGGGCCGCCCCCAAACCAGGACAGGAAGTGCCCTGCCAGCCCTGGCCCAGCCAGCCTGACATGGACAGGCCGGATGTGGGCTCTGGCCTGTGTGCCTGGCCAGGGGCAGCAGAGGACCACCCACAGCCACGTGTGAGGGCCCAGGCTGGGGTCCCGCAGTGGGGAACAGGCAGCTGGCCTGGCAGTTTACAGACACATGGTCTCTTCCCCCAGAGCAGGGGGCAGCACCCCTTCCCTGGACAGGCCTGGGGGAGGCTGCCTTCCCTTCCTCTGCGGTCCCCCTTTCTTTGTGCTGGTGTCTGGGACCAAAAGTGTGGGTAGGGTGGGGGCCAAGCCACGTCTGCTCCGCCCTGGGAGGGGAGGGGAGTGGGTGGGCAAATATGGAGGTGCCCCAGGTGCGCCTGGGGCCCTGAGCCTTGAATCTGAGCCCCTGGACATGGCCACACCTCACTACAGGGCCCTGTGCTCCAGGGGCTGCCTGGCCCTTGTTCTGGTCCCCTACCAGGCCACAGGAGGCCTGCCCAGTCTTTCTTTTGGGCTCCACCCAGGTCAGGAGGGGGCGTCAGCAGCCTGGCTGGGTGCTGCTGTGCGCCCCGCCACCGCTCAGAAGCACAAATGGCTGCTGCGGCCGGCGGGCGGGGCCGCGATGTGAATGTACATAGCATGGGAGGTGGCATTGTGCTCAGCGTCCACCGTGCGTCATGTGCGCGTGCTGCCCCGTCTGTGACTCCACCTGCGTTCCCTCTGCTCACCGAGGTTGGATAAAGGAAAAGGGGAAGAGTCAAAAGGGGTTCAAACCCAAGCCTCAGTCCGTGGAGAGGGAGCACATCCTGCCGTTGGTTTTCTGTTTCTGGGTTTTCGGGCCCCTTTCCTAACCACCCCCATCCCGGTGACCTCTTCATATCCACTCCCACCCTGCACCAGTGGGCCTTGCGCCCCTCAGGCCCTGCTGCATCTTGGGGGGTGGTCTTTAACCACGTGGGGGTAGGGGTGCTGTGGGGATGGAGGGTGGGTGCCCCTGCCCAGCCCCCAACGGGCTGGGCAGCAGGTGGCAGGGCCCTCTGGGCAGGTGTCCACTCCCCCTCCCCTGGCCTGGTGGGCAGGGTTGGGGAGGGGGAGGGCCTGGTAGGAAGCCCCAGACCCTTCCCCTGCCAGGGCCACCCCATGTCACTATGCAAGTGCAGACGGAGCACCAGTCCCCTCCCTGCCCAGGACCCCTGCCAGCCCCAGGAGGGGTGGGTGGGGCGGGTGAGACTAGGGCCTTTGTGGGGGTTTTTTTTTGTTGAGCCGTAATGGTTGTGTGCCGCATCACTTTATATTTGTTACATATAACATATCTGGGTATAGTTTTGTTAAGACTCCGACCCTCCCGGTTCCCTCCTGGCCCTTGCACCCGGTCCCACGGCCCCCACCCCCATTCCCCCCCGCTTGTCATTTAGCCTCCTGAGCAGGGACTGAGGCCCGAGCCTCTTCATTTTCCTCCAACCTCCGCAGGGCCATGGCTGTATGTGCTGTCGCTGTGTGTTTTTTTGTTTTTTAAACTGGGTTTGGGGTTTGATTTTTTATTTCTTTGGGGGCTTTATTTTTCTTAGCAAATACTAAAAATCTCGTCCATGTAATTTCTGTGGTTTCTATTCAGCTTGGGTTTCATGTTTTAAAATAAACAAATTTTAAAAAACAGGCCTCTTTTCCTGAGTTGTTCTGGCTCCCCCCCAATTCTGTGGGCAGAGCGGCCGCGTGCCGGGCCGGGAGCCACGCGGACGCGGGGGCGGGGCCTGGCGGAGAGAGGGCCGTGGGTGGGCGGGGCCTCGAGGGAGGGGCGGGGCCTCAGGGGACAAGGTGGAGCCTGGCGGGGTGGGCGGGGAGCCGAGCGGGGGCGGGGCCTGGCGCGGTGGGCGGGGAGAGGGTGAGGATGGGCGGGGCCCCACGGGGCGGGGCGTCCGGTCTGCCCAGCAGCCCTCGCAGGGTCTCGGGCAGGGGACGGTGGTCTCGTTGACGTTGTAAAGCCTCTCTTTGCAATGTAGACATGTACTGGAGGGCCCTGAGGGGACGGGAATGGGGGTGCGGAGGTCCCTCCCGCCACCACGAGAGGTGACAGGCCTGGCCCAGGGCAGGGTGCTAGAGGGGGCCAGGTGGGAGAATGGTGGGCCCCAGGAGGAGCTCTTCCTGAGCCCCCGCTGTGGTAACTCCTGTCCTTCCCGACGCCCCACCGAGGCGGGGTTCCTGGTGCTTCCGGGGCCACTCCCCCAGCCCTGGCCTCCCCGGAGTCCTTCCTTGGGGTCTGCACAGGAACCCTCCCCCGCCCTCCGAGGTGGGCGTGGCCCTTCTTGCTCTCTTCTGAGAAATGGGCTGGCAGGTGCCACATAATCCAGGACACAGCCCTGGGGGGGCGGGGGGGCTCCCATCCCCACTTAGGGCGATACCAAGCCACTTCACAGTAAGGCCCTTAGGACCCCCTGGAATCTGGGGAGGCACATTTGGACCAGGAGAGTGTTTGTGTCCCCTGCCTGGCACACAGGCTCAGGCACAGGAGGGGGCGCCGGGCAAAGCCCCTGCCTCCCAGCACACACCAGCAGCAGGCCCAGTGGTCTCCCATCGACTAGCTCCCAGCCAAAGGGGGCCCAGGAGAGATGAGCTCTGAAGGGGGGAAACTGAGCCCCCAGCGGTGGAGACGGTTGCAGCTCTGGGACTCCTGGGCACCACATGGTTAAGGAGCATAAATGGGGACATTTGGGCCCAGGCAAGAAAGCCCATGTTTGGAGGGAGAGGCCGGGGGCCACGAGGGAAAGACCCCGGGCACATCCCACCCTCTCGGACCTCAGTTTCCCTGTCTATGCATCAGGGAGGGTACAACGACATCCGGCCCTAGAGGCTGCCACATTGCTTGGCTCATGGCCCCTTCCTCCATCCTCAGAGCCAGCCATGTGGCACCTTCAGATCTCCCGCTCTGACCCTGACCCTCCTGCCTCCCTCTTGTAAGGACCCTTGCGATTGCATTGGGCCCGCCCAAATAATCCAGGATCATCTCCCCATCCCAAGGTCCTTAATTTACTCACATCTACAAAGTCCCCTTGGCCATGTAAGGTAACATAGTCACAGGTTCTGGAGATTATGACATGGACATCTTTGGGGGCGGTTATTCTGCCTGCCACGGGAAGCTAGTCTCGAGAATATCTGAGGAAAGGGTTCCAGGCAGCGAGAACCGCCAGTGCAAAGGCCCTGAGGCAGATACGTGCCTGGTGCATTCAAGCAGGGAGGCGAGGGTGACTGGAGTGCAGGGAGCAAGGGGGAGAGTGGCTGGAGATGCAGCTAAGGTGGGGGGATGGCAGAGGGCCTGTGGGCCTTGTAAGGACTTTGACATTGCCTCTGAGAGAAGTGGGAGCCATGGAGGGGTTGAGCAGACTGACATGGCCTCACATTCACTTTTAACACGATCGCCCTGGCTGCTGAGTTGGGAAGGGAACCAGGGCAGAAGCTAGAGACAGCAATGCAGGCGAGAGCTCAGGGCGGCCCAGGCCAGGGTGCTGGCCAGCTGTGGAGTGGTGAGAAGGGTTTGGGTTCTGGAAAGCAATGCCACAGCACTTCCCAGCAGACTGTGTGTGGGTGTGGGGTGTGGGGTGTGGGTTGAGCTGTTGGGGGCATGTATTGTCATAAATTGAAATGGGATCGGGGGAGGTCAGAGGTCCAGTTTTGGACATGCTGAGCCTAAGGAGCCCGTTAGACACCCCAGGGCAGGTGTGGAGAGGTGGCAGAATGGACGAGCCTGGGACTCGGGAGAGAGCTCGGGGTGGCGCTGGTCGGCCGGAGTCTTTGGCATAGGTACTGTAATGTCACCCACGAGGCAGGGTGACATCCCCCAAGGACTGGGTGCTGAAGAGGAGAGAGCAGGACCAAGGACCAGGTCTGGGAGGGCGAGGGAGTGACCAGTGAGGTGGGAGGAAGCCCGGGACAGTGGGTGTCCTGGGAGCCACATGAAGACAGGGTCAAGGAGGCATGAGGGACCACATCACATGCTGCTGAGGGCCAGATTCTGCGAGGACTGGCAAGTGACCGGCAGATTCAGTGACCTGGATGGACGCCATTGGCGTCTTGGACAAGAACAGGTCTGATGAAGCCGGATAGCTGGCTCAGGAGAGCAGGGACGGGGCTGGAGGGAAAGACCTGGGGACAGCAAGAAGTGACTCCCCTTTGGGGGAATTTAGCTGCAAAGCAGAAAAACAGAGCGATAGCTGGAGGGGCAGGCCTGGAGAAGTGTGTGTGTGTGTGAGTGCGCACTAAGACGGGAACTAGCAGCATGTCGGGTAGGCTGATGGGAACGATCCCCTAGGCAGGGAATGGATGCAGGAGGCAAGAGGGGAGGATCAATGGTGGGGTGATGTTCCTGAGTTGCCAAGAGGGGCTGCAACCTAGGTCACAGTGAGGGGCTGGCCATAGACAGGAGCGCGCCCCCTCCTCCTGGCCCAGTGGTTAGAGCATTTGGGCAGCCGGCAGGGGGGTCGGGGGTGAAGTCGGAGTGGAGGTGGCAGAGGGTCTCAGGAAACAAGAGGGAGGCTGAAGAAGAAGTGGGGAGAGAGAAGGTGCGAGCTGTCACCTGGGGCTGTGGGAAAGCCACGGTGGCAAGGGCCCCTGGGGCTCCTGGTCTGGAACTCAGGGTGGGACTGGCCAGCCAGCGGGGAGCATTTCCCTCCAGCCTCCCAGGTGCGGGCGCCGAGGAGGCAGAGGGCTCGGTGCCACAGGTCGGAGACTGCAGGCTTGGCCGAAAGTGTGGAAGCGAGAGAGCCAGGGGAGGTGAAAGTGAGCTCAAGGTCGAGACTGGACCTGGGATTAAGGCCAGGGGAGGATGAGCCTGCAAGGGGTGTGGTGAGGGATCTGGTCGGGGTCAGGACAGGGGAGGGAGGGAGCTGGGCAAACAGGAGGTGGAGGCAGACTGGGGTGCTGCAAGGTCTGGGGAGTGACAGTGGAGTGGGGACCAAGGCAGGCAGGGTGTCGGGGGAGGGGAGGCCAAGGGTGTGGGAAGGACAATGGACACCAGAGTCACCAGGAACGGACGCCAGAGCAGCATGGAGAGAAGGGCCGGAGCCAGAAGCCAAAATCTCCCCAGAAAGAGGGGGCCGGTGGATACCCATGACAGGGGTGGAGAAGGCTGGGGCAGGAGGTGGGGGTGTGGGCAGCAGATGTTGTGGTCCTCCCACAGGGTCGGGAGGGAGAGAGAAGGGTCTGCCCGCCCCGCGGCCATAGGAACATCTCCAGGAGTGAGGGCAGTGCCCAGCAGGGGGCACTGGGTGGTCAGGATGAGACTCAGGGCCGGGCTGGTGGACAGACAGTGCAGGGACCCACCCTGGAGCTCCCGATGGGCTGGGGTGGCCCGAGAATCTGCATTCCCAGCAAGTTCCCAGGGAGCGCATGCTGCTGGCCTGGGGCTCAGCTGTGACCGCAGTAGAGCAGGAGGCGAGCGGTCATTGGGCCGGGGTGGAGGATCCGGGATTCCGCCGGGGTGGGGCACGGCCAGCCCCGCCCCGGAGCCAGGGCACAGGAGGGCGGCCTGGGGCGGCCTTCAGCAGTCGGCTCAAGCTCGCCTCCTGAGAGGAGACACGTTGCATGAACCATTACCTGCACTAACGTTATGATCCGTGATGTGAACTTTGGAAGCAAGCTCGGGGCTGCACCCCTAGATCCGGGCGGGGGTCCTGGGAAAAGTCGACTCAAGCTGGAAGAGGAACCTCCAGCTCTTGCCACCAGCCGGCGCCCAAGGACCGTGGCAGGTTGTCCGCGGAGGGGGTCCCGAGGCCCGAAGGGGGCGGAGGCAGTAGGGGCGTGTCTGAGCCCCCAAACTCAGCATGGCGACATAATCTGGGCACCCTCAGGGGGCGGGACAACGAGCCCTCAGGTCCCCAGGTCCCTCCTAGCGAGGTACCAGGAACCTTTGGTGGGTTTAGCCCTGGGCTCAGAAAGGGCTTGGGGAGGGGTCACCTCCCAGAACACTTGGTGAGGCTGGGGTGGGCAAGCGCCGGGGGTCGCAGCAGGACCAGCCGGTTGGCCTGACGGACAAAAAGAAGAGGCCAGCTCTGGCCACCCCTCTCCCCTCTGACCCCAGGCCCAGAGAGGGCAACAGTGGCTGAAGCCACGGCCAGCATCTGGCCTCCTGCACCTCCTCATGGAAAGCCCTGGCTGCCTGCCGCTGGGAGGGCCAGGCTGGGGGAGAGCAATGGAGACGGAAAGCGTTGCCATCCTGCCTCCAGCCTTCCAGGCACCCTGATGGACCGCACCTTGGCACCCTTGCCCTCACTGTGCTGGGACCCAGGGCACCCTCCTCTCCCCGCTCCATCTCTACAAAGCCTTCCTACTCCAGCTTGGGTGTGCCTCTTCCAGGAAGTCAGCTGGGATGGCCTCAGTCAAAGGAAGTGTGTTTCAACTGAGCAGGGAGGGGCCGCACCCTGGCACCCCTCTCAGCCCTTCCCAGACCCCCTGGCCCGCCTGGCAGCACAGAAGCGGGGAGCTGGGGGGAGCACTGCCACCCTCACGGAGCACCCAGCAGCCCCAAGGCTACGGTTTGACTTCTTGTTTTTGGAAGCCCACAAATGAGTGGCAGTCTGGGAGGGGCTAGATGCCCACGGTGCATCACCAGAGGGTGAGGCAGGGCCGCCCTGGCGGTGCCTGGGGAGAAGCGAGGTCCCCCGTCTGCTCCATGACTCATCCTTCCGGGAAGGCCCCCTTCCTCACACCCCGAGGGCAGCAGATGGAAAAAACCGGCTGCCCAGTTCCCGTGGGACCCCTCTTGCACCCACTTCCCCTTCCAAGGAGGGAGAACTGCCCTGCCTCCCTCGCCACTTGTCTAGAAGAGGGAAGGGCCCCGCTGCTGGCCCCTGCTCCTTCGCCACCCCTCCCTGGCGCAGAGCACGTGGACTCAGCTGCCCTCACACCTGTCCCCATTTCTCAGACGGAGGTGGAGACTGCGGGAGCTGCAAGACCTCCTCCCCACCCCGCCCCGGACTCTCTGCTCTGCTGTCCCCACTCCGTGCCCCCTCCCCACAATGGGACAGTTGGATGGCCCCAACTCTGCTGCGACTCCACACCTGTGCCCCGTGGCCGCCAGCTCTATGCCGAGGCTGATGCCAGCTGCCCGGGGCGCGCTGGGGCCCTGGGTCTGCAGCCGGGCCCTCTGACTCACCGGGCAGGAAGGAGGCCCAGGCCTCTGCCCGCATGCGGCCGGCCGTGGTTCCGCTATGACTCCTCCTGCTCATTTTCAGCTTCCTCGTCGGATGGGCCCTGTGCCATCCGATGAGATGTGGTCGCCATCTCCACCCAGCCTGGCACACAGTGGGTGCCGGGGGATGACGGCAGCCGAGTCCGGGGGCACCCCCTAGACAGGGGTCAGGCTGGGTGATGGTGGAGGAGGCCCTCCTTCCCTCCCACGGTCCCAGTCACTGCCCACACCCCCTGGGGCAGCTGCCCCGAGGCCTTCTGGAAACCACTTCTGCTGACTCAGGGCTGTGCAGGGCCGAGGTGGGGTCAGGCCCCAGCGAGTCGGCCCCCAGGCTGGGACAGCCACCAGGAAGGGCTGGGAGGCAGGGACCCTCCCTGGCCACCAGTTTGGGGGTGCCGAGTATGTGAGCATGTCTGGTGGGGGCGGGCTGGCATTCTGCCCCCACAGGTCAGCCGTGGGGAAGGGAGGCACCTTTCGAACGACTTGGCTTCCGAGTGTTGATAAGGCTAAGCTTGGACCAGAGTGGGGGGCATGGAGGTCACAGGGACCCTGCAGCCCAAGCCTACAGAGCAGGTACCTGCAGGGGCAGGTGGGGGCAGGAGCCAGCAGAGCCAGCCGCAGGGCACTAGGGCTCAGCTGGAGAAAGAGGAAGCGAGGGCTGCCCGTGCCTGCCAGGGCTGGTGGCGGGGTTCCCCTGCTGGGCTGGAGCCCCCTCCACCTCCGGCCCACCCACAAAGCCTTGTTTGAGGAAGAAAGGGCCCCGAGGAGCTGCTTTCCATAGAAATTAAGAGCTGTGTGACTCCTCCCCGCTCTCCCGGGACCTGTCCAGGTCGGGGTGCGGGCCGAGCCCAAGGTCGGTGTGGGCACCAAGCCCTTTCACGAGGAGGGGGTGCACGCAGTGCCAAAGAGGGGAGGCCGGGATCCGAGGCCCACCTGACCTCTGAGTTTGAGCTCTTCACTACCCCACCAGCCCAGCTGCCTGAGTTTGGGTGTAACTGCTCCGAGCCTCAGTTTCTCCATCTGCAAAATGGGACGATGGCCTCTGTGGGCTTGTGACAGGGATGAAGCCAGGTACGGAGGTCACCGGGCCAGGCTGGCACAGGCTGGGACTCCAGAGCCTCAGGGCTTCCCCCTAGCTGGGACCCTCCTGACTGCATCCTTGGGCGCCCGGGCTGGCTACGCCTCTCAGGCACCTGCAAGGAGCTATTTTGATCCCAGATAGTCGGCTTGGGGGGTTCTTTACTTCTGACCCCCATAGAACTGCAAATGCACCCCCCTACTCACACCGCCTGCTGCACCTCTGGCAGACCTGCAGCTCAGCCCCCACTTCCTCCAGCCAAGACCAGGAGCCCCGGGTTGCCCCAAAGACCACCTTTATTCACAGCAAAGGAGTCACCATAGCAACCACGCTTCAATTCCCTGAGAACTTTTCCCTTATGGTTCGCTTTCCTAGCTATGTCTTTGCAGAAAGAAAAACAGAAGACAAAACACAGCCCCGGGGCCAGGCATGCAGGAGACAGGTACGAGGCAGGAGGGCGGCGAGGGGCCTGCTGCCGGGTGCTGCCACATTTAAATACACAGAGCAAGACCTTCCCACCAGCTTTAGCAACGAAGATCATCCCAAGCTGGGCTTCTGCTTTTTCTGATCCACAGAAAAGATAAAGTAACACCCTCCCCCGCCCCCCCCCACCCCCGAGAACAAAGACAAAAACATCCTACTTTTTACCCACCCCCTCTCGAAAAACAGGCACAGTAAAAAAATACTGTCACGATATGTACAGACACGCCCACTATGGGCGACTTTCTCTCCACTGGGGAGAGGAGATAAGGCTTAGCTCTGACTCCCCCTCACGGAGGGAGACAAAGGGAAGATGGCGGAGAGGTCCCCCCACCTGAAGAGCCCCCCAGCAGGGCGGGGAGGGGAGCCATACGGCCACGGGGGCTTCTTGGGGTGGCTGTCACTCTGAGCCACAGTGCCCGCGCCGAGCTCAGTGGGAGGGGCATGGCGCAGTGGTCCTGGGGGCTCTGAGGCTGGGGCTGGGATCCCAGGGTGCAGGCGCCCCCAGCATGGGGCCTGCGCTCAGCAGAGCAGCCCCTGATCTCACGCTGCCCCAAGACCCGCAAAGAGTAGCAATAATTACACTGCCCTCAGAGCGACCTCTGACACACAGATTCTGCCGGGGCACGGGCTCCGGAAAGGCAGACGAGGGGCACTCCTGGGCAGAGCAGAGCTGCCCAGCAGCCTGCTACATGGTCGGGCACACAGTACAAGCGCACACGCAGGTACAGCCCTGGGGGAGCCTTGAATGCCAAGGCCAGGGCGGCACCACAGGGGTCCCCGGGCCCTTTGGATACCAGGGGCGCCCAGGGACGGGGTCTCAGCCGTGGCTGCTAGAAGATGGCGGTGCGGGGACACCAGGGTGTGTCCGGGTACAAGTGGCAGTGGACGGAGCGGAACCTGTGAGGACAGAGTGGGGGGCTGGTCCGTGTGGGGTGGGGGTGCTGAGCGCCCATCTTCAGACCCACAGCACTGGGGGGGGGCCCTGCGCCACCCTGAGCAGGACTCTTGGGGGCACTGTCTATAGCGACTCCCAACTCTAGCTCCACCAGACCCACAGGGGACGCTGGGCCTCAGTTTCCTCACCTGGATGGGTCAGCCTCCACCGAGAAGGGCCCCTTCACGTGGACGGCATTCCGCTTGTTTTCAAACGTGCCGTAGCTCAGGGTCACCTGCGTGGAGGGGGCGGAGGGATGCTGGAGGGGCCGCTCATGTGGCTCTGAACGAGGGAACAGCCCTGCCTCCTGCCTCTCCTCGGCCCAAGAAGGAAGGTCTGTGGGCCACGGCACACTGCAGCCCACCCGCTCTGCAAACCCCGGGAATAAGGCCAAAGTGGGGGCTCCGGCTGGGCTGGGAGAGCTGCCAGCCGTGGGTGAGAGGACATCCACCGAGGCAGGAAAAGACCCGAAAAGTGCGGGGTAGGTGTGTGGCACTGAAGACAAAGACGGGAAGGATGGACAACAGGATTTGAGCAGGGTCCACGCTGGTGGGAGGATTAGGGGTCTGGGTGGCAGCCAACAGCAGGGCCCTTTCTGACCCCCCTGTTTAAAAAATGTGACCCCACCCTCCACATCCTCCTCCCCTACCCTCCGCACCCTCCTCCCCCACCCCACTCCATTCCTCTCTCCTCTTCTGGCCCAGCGGCTCTCCTCTGGGCTCTCTCCTCTGGGCTCCTGTTGGTCCACACTCCCTTCCCGGGCCCCCGCGGGAGGCGCACCTGCTCGTGGAGCTCCGAGGCAGGCACCTGCTGCAGGTTCTCCAGGTGGGAGTGGAAGAGCCCGCTGCGGATGAGGGGCACACCCAGCAAGGCCTCCACGATGTAGCCGATGGTGCAGTCGTCCGGCAGCCGGATCCGCTCGGCCGTGTTCATGAAGTGGCCCCCGCTGTGGGCGGGAAGGGATGGACGGGTGAGTGGAGGCGGGAGCTGGCTGCCCGCCGGGCAGCACGTAGCACAGAGCAAAGCAGCCAGGCTCAGAGAGAAGGTGGACGTGCCCCCAGGGAGCAGGGTGCAGACCACGTCTGTGTCCCTAATAGTCTCTCCTGCCCACAGCTGCCTCCCTCCCTGAGCCCCAGCACAGCACAGCACCCCCCTCTGTACCAGCCTGAGGATTCTCTGCCAGTGGGGGCTGCTGGAAGGGGTCCTGCCCAATGGTGCATGGGCCTGAGTGCTAACAGCCTCTGGTGCCTGGTAGGCAGAAGTGGCCAGTGGCGGGGCATGACTCAACCCATCCGGGCACGTGAGCCTGGGGACACCCACTGCTGGGAGGATGAACCCAGCCAGGCCTCACTTGGGAGGACCTTGGGACCTAGGGCAACCTGGCTGGTGGGGCACCCTCACTTGTGCTCCAGGACACTCACCTGGCCCACGGGCTCATCTTCAGGGCCAGCCCGCGGCTGATGCAGAAGCCAGCCCCACCGGTGGCAAACCAGAAGTGGACAGGACGCTGCGGGAGAGGGCAACGTCTTGAGACCCCACCCCCACCCCAAGCCACGAGGGCGCCTCCCGCCTCCTCCCCACCCAGCCCAGGTGTGTGTGGGTGCAGCACTCACCATCTTGTTCTCGCTGACCCTCTCCGTGGCCTGGATGGGCCTGTCCAGGCTGGGCTTGCCGATGTAGACGTCCTGCATGTGTGGGTAGCTGGCCAGCAGCCGCAGCAAGGCCCGCACGTTGACATAGTTGTCGTCATCCACGTGGCAGAACCACCTGCGGGCGAGGCAGGGCCGTCAGGAGGGCGTGCCAGGGGCGGGTACTGCCAGAGCAGGTGCCTGGAGCGGGGGACGTTCCTTGGGCCCCGGCCAGAGGCCAACACTCACTTCCTCCCCGAGTCGATGAAACGGTCGTACTCCACGGCCATCTTGCAGGACAGGGCCTGGCGGCTGTGGGCAGCCGAGCAGTTAGTATTGACCACGTTGCCTGTGGACAAGGGGAAGGGGCTGTAAGTGGGTCCGAGCTGGCTCAGAGAGGGCAGCCTGGCCTGGGGTCACACAGCAGGCCCCCCGTGAGACAGAGCAGGATAGAGTGGGTGGCTGTCTGGCCCAGGGCACCCTGGGTTCAAGATGTGCCCTGCAGCGGCTTCCCTCCTCAGCCCCCTCCCCAGCACAGGACACCAGGCCTGGCGATCCCCTCCACCATCCCAACCCCTTCCCGGGGCGTCCCCGCCCCGCCCCAGCCCATTCAGGCGGCTTTTTCCCAGCACCGACCACCTGTTGCCGCCACATCAGCTCAAAGGGCCCGGGGAGCTGAAAGGGCCTCATTTGCATGAGAATTAGGGGGGGGCCGAGTGGTGGGGCGGGCCCTTGAGCAAACCCGTTGAGTAAACTGCACTCCCCAGCCCGTGGCCTCTGTGACCTCTCCCGGGGGGGGGGGGGGGGGGGGGGGGGGGGGGGGGGGGGGAGGGGGCGGGGGTGAGAGGGCGGAGGGGAGCCTTTCCTCCTGGAAGTGGAGCCCCTTCAACCTCCCCAAGCTCTGGGCTCACCCGTGCGCCTGGCCAGGACCTCATCTTCCCCATCGGTGAAAATGAATGTCTGGAAGGAGAAACACAGCCTTGAACAGGCAGCCCTGTGCGCCCCACCCCTGGGCCGTGGCGGGTTTCCAGGGCTGGGCATCCTGGGGTCTCAGCAGCTACCGCTCCATCCCGCCCACTCCCCCCACCACCCCACCCCGTCTTTGGGCCTCAGTTTCCCCCTGTGCACAGAGCAGGGCTCAAGTGCCAACATGAGTGGAAGCAGGGCTGGGGTTCACGCAGGCCCCACCCCCCACGTCGACAGCTGGGCCCAAGGTCGCCCGGCAGCTGCTGGCGGCACGAGCCAGGTGGGGCGCCCCGCCCACCCGCCAGGTAACCGGCTCCCGCCCGGCCCGCGCACCTGGCGGGGCACACACCCTTATTGACACAGCACCCGCCCGGGCTGCGGGAGGGGGCAGAGGGCGGTGGGGGGACATCGGAGGAGGTCGGCTCTGGGAAGCCAAGTCTCAATCAGTCGGGGACAAAGGCTTCTGCTGGGCGGCTGCCAAGGCCCCGCGGACAAAGGGCCCGGAGGGAGGATGAATCACCAGGCATTGTCCGCCAGCTTTGTCCGGGCCGCGCGCGCCGCGAGGGGCGCCGGGCGGCCTTAACTCGGCCGCGTTAAGCGGGAGTGGCCGCGCTGCCCATTACCATACAGCTGGCTTGGTTAACTGGGCCGGGCTGGGCGCGAGGTCCGGCGGGCAGGGCAGGGCAGAGGTGCGGCCCGGCACTGCGGTCCCTCGGCCGTGTGACCAGCCGGGCAGGTCACCTCCTCTGAGCCGAGGCGGCACGGCTGTTTTGTGAAGACCCCGACGGCCAGCAGGGTGGAGGCGGGAAATCACACAGGGCCCAGCCCACGGGTCGGTGCCCACCGCAGCCACACGGCCCGGCACCCCCTCCTGCTGCTGGTGCGAGGAAAGCTGGGCTCGAGAGACAGGCTTTGCCCAAGGCCAC
The DNA here is from genome assembly GCF_041296235.1 of Equus asinus. NCBI lineage: Eukaryota > Metazoa > Chordata > Mammalia > Perissodactyla > Equidae > Equus > Equus asinus. The sequence goes on along the minus strand of NC_091803.1, from coordinate 2,093,950 downwards.
ATGAAGCCTCCACTTTGCCAGTACAGGGCCACCCGTGCCAGGATCGCTCTGCGGAAGGGGGGCCGCAGGGCGGGGCCAGGAGCTGCCGGCGCCCGCCTGGGCCCGTCCGCACACGGGGAAGAATGTTCCTTCCTCTGCCGCCCGCCCAGCGCGTGCCGCCGGGCGCACCCAGGCACGGCGAGCGCAAAGCCTGGGGCCCGGAGGCGGGATGGGGGCGGGGGGGTGGGGGGGGGGGAGCCTGAGCGCCAGCAGGAGACCGCCACCTCCATGCCCGCCAGGCCTCAGTTGCCTTCTCTGTATGAATGGATCCGAGGGAGGATCCAGCATGTGCAAGCCTGGCACCCAGTACACACCCAGGGACCTGGGGGACCCACCCGGGGGGCCCACCCTCACCTGGGTGGCCCCAGCTGCTTGTCCAGCCTGACCCCAGATCTGGGCACACGGGTGAGGCCACAGGCTGTGGGTCATGGGCTTAGAGCTAAGGGGGTGGCAGGCTCCATCTACACCCCATCCACACAGGCACCCCCTCCTTCCCGAGCCCAGCAGACACCCCAGGGCGGCCCGCACGCACAGACTCGCCCCCGGCCCCCAGCCCGCTCTCCGGCAGCGCAGCCCAGGAATGCCGTGGGAGGCTGAGGCTGGCCGGTGCCGACGCGCCGCTGCGCCCCTGGATTAAAAGGAAAATGCTTTCTTAATGAGATCAAGCGAGGCCTGTTCTCCCGCGCTTTGGTGGTGCCCTAAAAACCCAGCCCAAGGCTACGGAGATTAAAGTCACCTTTGTTCAGCTGGGGAGAGCCAGGCCGCCCGCCCAGAGGGAGTGCTGGGGAGGGTGGGGCTGTGGTGGTGCGAGGGTGCCCGGCCTCCCCACCCTCCCGCTGCCCCCGCGCATCAGAGCAACCGGGAGAGGAGGGGACGGGCTGCCCCGGGCCTCGCCCACCGCTCAGAGCCTCAGTTTCCCCCTCCGTACAATGGGCATGCCCAGAGCAAAGCAAAGAGACTGATTCTCTCCTTTCATCTCCCTAACGGCCCTGCGAGGTGGGCACTGTTACTACCCGAGTGAGGAAACTGAGGCCCAGACCCTGGGGCAGAGGTGATGCTGGTCCAGCCTGGCCGTGCCTTCCAGGGACGGAGACGACCCCCCCACACACACACCCGGGGGCCCCCTCCCCGCTTCCCCGAGGACGACAAGTAGGCTGCAGGAGGAAGAGCAGGGCAGCCAGGGCGGCAGGGCCGGCTGGGGGCGGGCGGGGGGACACCCACAGGAAGCGGCATTGTTCCTGGAGCTGCGATTCAAAGAAACACAGGATGCCAAGCTCTCCCCCAACAATTGTGGCCGCTGCGGTGGCAGCCGCTGCAGCCTGGCCCGCTCCTGAGACGGGTTGGGGAGGAACGTGTGGGCCAAAGGCCCAGTCCCTCATCCTGGACTTGAAGGCCCGTCACAGTGTGGCCCTGCTGACCTCTCCCTGCCCCTCCCCGGGTCACTCCAGTCGCTGGAAGTTTCTTGCACATCCGTCACGCTTGAGTTCGTGATGCCCAGAGTGCCCTTTCTGGGTATTTTCTACTCTCAGTCTAGCTCAAATGGCACCTCCTCCAGGAAGTCTCCCCCCCCCCCCCCCCCCCCCCGCCATAGGTCAGATGCCCACTCTCGGCTTACACAGCCTCTCTGGGTTTCCCCCACCACAGCCCTGACTTCCTTGAGTCTCCCCCATCAGACTGGGTCTGAATCACCCTTGCACAGGGCTGGGAAAGAAGGACCCTCTGCCGTGACAGTTTCAAGGACCCCTGGCCCACAATACCCCGTCGGAGGGGTTCTTGCTTGCTGTGATGCCTGAACTAATTGCTGGAGGCAGATTTGGCCTCTTCTGTGGGGGGTCAGCTGGCGAGAAGGAAACCTGAGTGGCCCTTCAGCTGGGAGCTCAGGGCCCAGGCGAGTGATAGCACCCACCTCACTCTGAGTGCCCTCTGGGCTGATGCCCTGCATCTGCAGCTTTTCCAGTCTTCTTTTACAACACTCTGTTGGAAGGGCAGTGCTTTCCCTATTTCAGAGATGAGGAGACTGAGGGTCAGAGAGGCCCTGGGTCTTGCCCAAGATCACCTAGCTCAGCTGGAACTGATACCTGAGACCCCTTGACCACATCCCTTCTACTAGAGAAAGCCCCCAACGTTCAAGATGAGAGGTGCTCAGAGCTGGTGTCAGCCCAGAGACGGCTGAATGTTGCCACAGGTCACACAGCAGGGAGGCAGAGTCCTGGGGGTGGGGGTGCCTGGCTCAGGGATGGTGCCCCACAAGGGCTGTCAGTCAGGGATGTGTGGGGGGGGGACCGTAGGCCCCCTCATCGCCAGGCAACCTGAGTGGCCAGCACGCCAGCGGCGGTTCCCATGGAGCGCATAGCTGCACACAAGAGGCCGGACGCCTTTCTCCGCTGGAGAAAGGGGCTTTGTTACCTTGCCCAAGCGGCCGGCGTGAGAGCCGCCGGGCGCTGGGAATCCTAACGGCCTGGGCGCTGAACAAAACCCACGGCCCCCGCCACCCCTCCCGCCCGCCACTGAGCCCCTGGGAAAGGGACGCTGCGTTCCCAGGAGGCTGCCAGGGGGTTCCCAGGGCCCCCTCCCCACTCTGGGATGAGAGAGGACCCTGCCTGCTAGCCCCCATCATGACCTTGCCAGGACCCTGCCCCAAAAAAGGGCCCTGCCAGGCCAGAAGGCCCCAGGCCTCGAGAGTTTAAACAGCGTGGAAGAGGTGTGGGGTCTGCTCTGACCCCCGACCCCAGTCAAGGGTCCCTGACTCTCACCCCAAATGCCCAGTCGGTTCCTTGAATCTCCCAGCCCCAGGATGTTCCCCTGCCTCCCTTTCCTCTGCAGGGCCCACACTCTGTCTCCGTCCGTCCCGCCCGCCCCAACCCAACCGTCCTGCTGCAGCCTCGAGGGAGATTTTCAAAGTGGGGTGTGTCTTTATTATGTGTGTGTAGGAAGTCGATGCGCAGCTCGGGTGTATTAAGCGCAAGGTTCCCGGCTCCAGAGACTCCTGCACCTCGGGGAGAGGGTCCCCAGCAGAGACCCTGAAACCCAGTGCTGTTTCTCTTGAGATGTGCTCTCCAGGGCCCACCAACACCCACCCTAACTCCAGATTATCTTCAGCAATGACTGGGACGGGAAGAGGACGCCCAGAGCCAGGGACCCTAACCCCACACTCCACCTCTAAGGAAAAGAGCCTTCCTCCCCAGGGTGGACGCCCCATGCAGAATCTGCCTTGGAGAGGGTTAGAGACAATAACACCCTATTAACGTGCTCCAATGTCTGGGGGCAAGAAGCATCACAAGGCACCAACCCCAAGCACTGGTGGCTGGTGTGGGGTCAGCGTATGCCATCCAGGGCTCTGGAAGTTGGCTGGGGATGGGTCCCCATTGGACACTTCCACAACTGCATGGGGAGAGTGGCCCCACCAGGCAAACTGGGCTGGGAGGCGATGGACTGACGTCACCGCCCCCCCAGATATTCCCAGTGGCTGGACAGAGATGCAGTCTGGCGCCCATCGGATACTGCCACCAGCTGGACAAGACGGCACCCCCCTACCCAGCCCGCCCGCCCGCCCAGGCCGCGGGTCCTCACCATCTCCTTGTGGCGCGAGATCCAGGTCTCCAGCAGCAGGTCGAGGCGCGCGCGGTGAAACTTTTTGGTGGTTTTGACCGCGATGAAGACATCGTGGGGTGCCAGCGGCTCGGCTGGGGGTCGCGGGTGGCCGTCGGCGGGGCGGGGAGCGCCCCCGGGCGGTGGGCCCGCGTCTCTGCGCGCGCGGGTCAGCAGGCTGAAGTACTCGGACAGACTGTGCACCTCGCGGGCGAGCGCTCCGGGCGCCGGGGCCGCCTCCAGCCCTGGCGCCGGGGCCGCCCCCGCGGGGCCCGCCAGGCTGCGCAGCGCGCGCCGGCCGCGCTCGGCGGGCACCGGGGGCGGCGGCGGGTCGGCGGTGAGCACCAGCAGGCAGGCGAGCAGCGCGCCCGCCAGCGCCAGCAGCAGGCGTCGGCCGCAGCGCTTGAGCATGGTGGGGTGGCGGCCGCGCGGTGCGCCCTGCCCGGTGCGCCCTGCCCCGCACGCCCGCGCCGAGGACCCCGGGTCCGGCGGCGAGTGCAGCTGGGCCCCGCCCGCGCCCCGAGCCCTTAAAGCTCTCCGCCCTGGCACCGCCCCCCGTGGGCGTGCCCCCCGCTAAGCTCCGCCCACACCGCGCGCTCACTGGCTGCCGGGCCCTGGGGCGGGGCCTTGCGCGGGTCGCCCCCCAGGCCTGGCAGCGCCCACGTGGGGCCGCGGCGGGGGTCTGGGAACTGCCCCGCGGGCGCCGCGGCCCCCGCCCCCTTTGCGCACGTGCACGCCCCGCCCCTGTTGCCCCCAGCGGGCAGCCGAGGGGCGTGGGGCTTTGGGCCTGGCCCGCCCCCTTGGCCCTGAAGGGGAAACCCGGGCTGGCCAGCGCCGGCGGGGTCGCAGCGCTCCGGCGTCTGGCACGCGGAGGGGCGCGCCCTCGGGGCGGTGCCCGAGATTCTGGGACGGGGGCTTCGGGATCAATCGTCCCGCAGGGGACGCCCGTACTTCCTCGCTGTGCACTTCCCCTCCTCGAGCCTGGCTTCCTCCCCTTGGGATGGTGCTGGCCGAGCAGTTGGGGCGGCGCCTGGGTGGACCTGAGCGCTCGGTCCAGGGCAACCGTTCTTAATATCAAGGAGAGGGACACGAGGTTCCAGCGAGAAAGCACCTGTACCAAACTCCTCCCCTAGTCCCAAGCTAATTTCCTCGAGTCCCGGACTAATGTGGGGGGCTTGATGCCCCGAAACCCTCCAGGCGCCCCGTCGCGAGAAGAAACGGAGGTCGCCCCTCCCCGCGCGGGATGAAAGGCTGCCTTCTGTCCCATTTGGTCCCTCTGCGCTCGGGCCAGATGTGGCCCAGCTGTGCCCCGCCCCGCCTCCTCGGCACACGGCGGCCCCCAACCCCGTCCCTTCCCACGGGCCGGGCCGGCCCACCGCACGAGCAGGGACGGCAGGAATGCGCGCCTGCACCTCGGGTTGAGGGTGAGGGGCGACGCGCCCGGAAGTGGCCAAATCCCCGCCCGCCCCGCCCGCCCGGCGCGGGCTCAGGGTCCGAGTCCTCTGCCCGCAGCATCTTCCGGAAGCGCAGCTGGGGGCGGCTCTCCGCTTGGCTGCGCCTCCTTCCCGTCGGGCTCTGCCCGCATCCCCTCCTAGGAGGCCCTCGGCGACCACCACGGCTACACTGCGCCCCGCTTAGCGCTCACTCTGCTCACTGACCAGTTATCTTCACAGCGCTTTCCACTCTGCCTGCAATGGCGCTTTTAACCGTTCACACACCCCTTCATGGTCCCTCTCCCTCCACCTGAATGTCACCTGCAGAATAGGGCTTGGAAGATGATGGGTGTTCTACAAAGATTTATGGATCCCCCCCCCCAACTCCTGGCTCATTTGTTCTTCTTCGTGCCCTGGGGCCAGACCCCTAGCGCCTCTGTGATGGGTGGGGTGGGGGATGGGGGTTCCCAGGCCTCTTCCTGTCCCCTCCCCTCAGGTAATTAGCAGGCGCCACCTCAGGCAGGCAGATGCCTGAGCAGATGGTGTTGGCTGTGCCCAAGTGACAAGTCTCCCGTGGTGTCACCTCCTGCCGTAAACCCCTCGCTCATCAGCCAGAGCCCAGCCTTGGAGTCTCCAGGCAGCTGGAGAGGAGGGGTTGGGCAGGAGAAAAAAGGACCTGAGAGCTAGGTGGGTCACCCCAAAACAGTCAGCTGAGCCCCAGCTCAGCCCCAGCTCAGGTCTGAAGCATCTCGATGCTTCCGTGCCCCTCCTCCACCGCCTTCATCTCTCTCCCCGACCTCTTGGGCAGCCTGCACCCTGATCTGCTTGTCCCCAGTCTACCTGTCCTATTTATTCTCGACTCAGCAACAGGCAGCTCTCCTCACACACCCCCAGCACACACACGGATCAGAATCTGCCAGGGCTCGACTGAGTTCAAGTCCTGCTTGGTGTCCACGCCCCTCGTGACTTGGTCCGAGCCCCTTTCTGCCGCTCCCTGCAACCCCTCCCCATTGCCCAAGAGCCCAAGCACCTCTAAGCCCCCAAATCTTTGCATGAGCTGTGCCCCGAGCCTGGGATGCAGGTCGGTGGCATCCACCATTTGCGGTCCTCACGAGGTGCCGAGCATTCTGCAAGAGGCAGGAAGGCGTGCGGCGCACAGCCATCCCACCCTATACCCCCACCTGCTCAGGTCCCAAGAGCCAGCCCCTTGGTGGCCCCCAGCCCAAGGGGCAGGGCTCCCTGCCCCGAGCCCCAGAGCACCCCAGCTTTCTCTGACTCCTGCTACACAGCCCTGGCTATGCAACACTTCGATACACCAGACAGCAGGAGCAACGTGCCCATTGCACAGAAAGCAAGGTGAGGCTCAGAGAGAAATGACTGTTGCATTGCACCCAGCGAGGGGTGGAGCAACTGTCCAGAGTGGGCTGCCCAGCCTGGCAGAGGCGTGGCATAGAGCCTGGCAGGGGCTTTCCTGCACCCCTGTGCACCAGGCTGGGTGGGAGTGGGGGGCGCCGGGTGCAGCTGCTGGTCTGGGAACAGCAGGACAAAGCTTTCAGCATTCTTGTGGGGCCGTGGGCTTTGGCGAGAGTGATTCAATTTCTTTGCTGTCAGGAGAATGGAATTTCGTGGTGACTCCTTGAGGTCTGAAAACTGTCGAGGGGTGGACGACCTCCCCCCCTCCTTCCCCAGGCTCAGCTCCAGCCTGAGGCGCTCCCGTCGGCTGCCCTTACCCAAGGCCCGAAGGCTCCTCCATGGATCCACTGGACCAAACAGCCATGGGGGATGGGAGGGAGGTGCTGGGCCCAGGACAGGAAATGGGGAGCTGGAGAGGGGATGGGGAGGGCTGAGCAGGTTGCCAGGAAGCCCCTTGGGGCCTTGGGGTTCTGGGGCAGGGGACCTGGGGGAGTGGAGGCTGTCCCGGAGCCCCGCCCCGGGCCTGACACGTGGACACAGCCCAGCGGCTGGGAGCCTATCCAGCCAGACGGTCTGCCTTCCCGAGGGGCCGTGTCTCAGCTTTAAGACCTTTGGAGCTGGGACGTTCCTCCTCTGAGCCTCAGTTTCCCCACCCATAACAGGAGGATGACATTACCATCCATTGGATAAGGTGCTCGTGGGCAACAGGTCAGATAAATAGGCAGCCTGGCCCTCTGGCCTCCTGGGCAGCTGACCTCCGCCCAGCATGGCCCCTCTGCCAGCCCCAGTGTGGGGCTCCTGGGCAGCCACCTGGCTGGACAGCTTGAGACCAGCCCACTGGGTTTGGGTGGAGAGGTGGTGGAGGAAAGGGAATCCTATGACCAGGAAGCCTACAGTGGGCCGGCCGGCTGCCCATGGGGCCCCACTCCACCTCCTCTTCAGGCTCCGAGGCAGTGCTGCGTCCCCATCCGAGCTCAGGCCCCATTTCCTGCCAGGGCTCAGCCTGGGGCACCCTGTGGATGGAGAGTTCTGGAAGCCCCTTCTCTGCGGGCTCCTGGAGGCCTTGGGGTTAGCCTCCCCGGGTTGTCTCTTTCCTGGGAAGATCCAGGAGACGTAATGAGTGACCCATTAACTCGCAGGAAGTCATCCGAGGCCTTCTCCAACCCAGAGGGAAGGCATGGGCCCAGCTCCACTGCAAGCTGGTGGCAGGAAGGTGGAGCCGGGCGGGGCCTCAAGGCTGCTGTGAGGCCATCGAGGAGGAGTGGCGTGTGGGGGCCTCCTAGACGCCAGGGTGCCCGTGGGCTTCCTAAGGGCACTGAGCAACACGGCCACGGTGGCCCAGTGAGGGCCCCAGCCCAGCAGCTTCTGGACGAAGAGTCCTTGCTGGCAGGAGGTGAGGTAATGGAGAGCGGTTGGCTTAGCAGCACAGAGCAGCCGGCTCCATGGCAGGAGGAGGGCACAGCAGGATGCAGCAGCTGATTCCCATTACTGCAGCTGGGGTGGGCGCTGCCCCCACGAGAAGAATAGACAGCCTACAGCTGTGAGTCGAGCCCCTGGTCCAGCCCAGTCCTGCCTGCCCGCCCGCTCTGCCCGGAACCCCTCACCCCCGGCCCGCGCTCTGTGTGGTCTTGGGCCAGTTCCCTTCTCTCTGTGGGTCTCAGGATTCTGCTCGACTCGATAATAGGGTTATGACTGGCGCCTGCCCTGCCCTGCCCTGCCCGTCCCGGGCTGGCTGGGGGTTGGTATTCTGCAGGCGGAAACCAATGAGTGCTGGTGGCCTGGCTCTTTTGCCTGAACCCTGGAGCCCAGTGTGGTCAGGCCAACCTGGGCTAGGTGGCTGAGTAAAGTTTTGGGGGACAACCTTCAAGGCCAGCCGTGCGCTACCTCTTCTAGGAAGTTGTCCCCACCCACCCTGTGCGACACCCACCCCCACCCCGGTACTGACCACAGGAGATGATAACTGCCTGTTTCTCTACCTGCCTCCCCAACTAGCCTGGGGGCAATGTGAGGGCAGGGCCACGGCTTGCTCCTCGTCAGGACCTGGCACAAAATAGGGCTCAATTAACACTAGTTGAACAGATGAGTAAGGGAGTGGACGGATGGAGGGATGGATGGATGGACAAACAGAGAGATGGCGTGTGGATTGGTGAGAAGGTGTCAGGTGTCAGTTACATGAGAGCAGAAACACTCTGTTGTTCACAGCTGTGCCCCAGTGCACAATATATATTAGGTACTTGAGAAATATTTATTGGATGGATAGATGGATGGATGGACAGATGGACAAGGTGGGTGGGTGGATGGATGGGGTAGATGAATGGATGGATGGGATGGATGGATGGATGGATGGAGGGAGGGACAGACGGTTGGAGGGATGGATGGATGGAGGGATGGATGGAGGGATGGATGGATGGGTGAGGTGGATGGATGGATGGATGGATAGAGGGATGGATGGATGGATGGGTGAATGAATGGATAAATGGATGGATAGATGAATGGATGAGTGGCTGGATGGGGTAGATGGATGGATGGACAGATGGGGTAGATGAATGGATGGATGGGTGGGTGGAGGGATGGATGGAGGGAGGGACAGACGGTTGGAGGGATGGATGGATGGAGGGATGGATGGAGGGATGGATGGATGGGTGAGGTGGATGGATGGATGGATGGATAGAGGGATGGATGGATGGATGGGTGAATGAATGGATAAATGGATGGATAGATGAATGGATGAGTGGCTGGATGGGGTAGATGGATGGATGGACAGATGGGGTGGGTGAATGGATGGATGGATGGACGGATGGATGGACGGACGGACGAGTGGATGGGTGGGTGGAGGGATGGATGGACAGATAGAGTGGATGGATGGGTAGACGCAGACATGTGACATACAGAGGCTCAAGGGAATGAGTGCTCCCCTCCCTCCCTGTCCCAAGCACCCAGCCCTGGGGAAGGTAGGTCTCAGGGGGTAAGAGGGCCGGTAGGGTGGCCTACTGAACTCTGAGCTGGCATGGGGGTTGGGCCTGAGGACAGGGCTGTGATGGGTGGCAGAGGCTGACGCCCGAGGCAGTTCTCAATGACCATACGCTGTGCACTCGCCTTGCACTGGCAGCATTTCCAAACACCACCTCAAGAAGGCCTCAAAAGGTCACACTCAACCTGTTGGTCTTGCAGATTGGCCGTGGGAGTCCAGAGAGGAGAAGAGGCATGACCTGGACCCCACAGCAAGGTTGGGGGTCTCTCGGGGCCAGGGTTTGTGCACCCCCGGAGGACGGCAGGCCCAGGCCTGGCAGCTGCGTCTCTTCCTGGTGGCTCAGGGCTGGACTGGGCTAATCTGATTTGCAGCCCCCAGGAGCAGAGCGCTGGCCACCAGAACCCATTACTGACGTCCTGCAGAGGCCAGACACCCACCGGGGAGACACCAGACCCGCTCTGCCCCAGCCGGCCTTTGTCTTGCCAAGAATGGCTAGCTTGTGCTGCAGCCACAGGCAGGCAGGGGGTGGGGCATGGCCATGCTGGTGCCTGCCAGGCCCCAGGCATGACCCCCCGCCCCGGTCATGACCCAGTGCCCATGTCAGTGGGACCAGCCCCCAGGAGAAGTGGGATCAAGGGCTCCAGGGCAGATGGAGGCAGCAGGGTCCGACCCTTGGCTCAGGGGGCGCTCTGCTTACTGCATGATCTTGGGCTTGTCTCTGTGTCTCCCTGACCTCAGGCTCCTCCTCTGTCACGCAGGCTGATGTTGCAGCTTCCCCCTCACTCATGGAGGTAGGGGTGGATATGGCAACGACGGATGTTCCAGACTGCCCTGGCAGTGAGGGGAGGAGGTTATGTGCCCAGGAGTGACAGTCACGCCCACACAGATATAAGCCTCCATCCATCCACCTGTCCGTCTGTCCATTCACCCACCCTTCCAACAGCATCCTTGGGCACTTTCTCCATTGCCGGCTCTGCTTGGCTCCGGGGACGTGTAGGAGGTGACTCAGACACAGCCCCTGGCCCCAGGGAGCTCACAGTCTTGTGGGGAGGACTTGTCAGGCATCCAGATGTCCCCCAAACAGTGAGAGGGTGGGGGCGGGAGCTGGAAGTGCACTGGGGACCTGGGTGAGGGAAAATCCACTGTGTGCTGGAGCTCGAAGGTTCAGACAGGGCAGGCAGGGAGGGGAGCCACCCGGGGGTCTCTGGAGAGGTTGTGTGGTTCGGCGGGGGTGTGGGCAAAGGAGTGGTGGGAGACAAAGCTGGAGAGGTGAGCAAGAGCCCCAGGGTCCAGCCGGGGAGGCAACGGGGAGCCATAGAAGGTTTGTGAGCAAGGGGGTTGAGTTCGAGTTGCATTATACAGGGAGGAGAAGTGAGTCTGAGGTCCAGCTCAGACAACAAGAGTCCACCCTGAGCCTCCCTATCTGTCTGTCTGTCTGTCCCTCCGGGCCTCGTGTCCTTGTGGCCAGGGAGGGAGGAAGCTGGGAGGGGCTGGGGGCCCCCTCGGCCTTTGTTCGCCCTCCTCCCTTCCTTGGGAGCTTCTGCCAACAGTAAAGCTTCGTCCGGGAGGATTTTCAGAGGAGGGCAGGGCCAGGTCGCTCAGAGGTGGGTGGACCCTGCTGGGAAGGGACTGGGAAGGGACGAGGAGGCAGAGAGGATGGGACAGAAACTGGACTGAGGCCCTGGGCTCTTTGTACACACACTGGTGGCAGGAACCAGCCCAGGGGTTCTCAGCCCCGGGGTGATTCTGGCAACAAACAAAGAAACTTTGGGGTGTCAATCCTGGGGGTCAGGCGGGACCGGCGGGACCAGCGTGTCCAGTTGGTAGAAGCCAGGGATGCTGCTGACCGTCCTGGACCAGGTACAGGCCCCAGAGAGCTTTCCAACCCACAGCGTTGTTTGGAAGCTGAGGTGGAAATCACCAGCAAGATGACAGGTCTCCCCCAGCACGGACCCCGGGGGGTGAGGCACGCAGGGGTGGCTCGCCTGCCATGCCCGGGGTCCGCACCAGGTGGGCGTGGACTCGGCAGGGAGGCCCCAAGGAGCAGCTTGCTCCCCGTCCAGCAGGAGGTCACGTGAGGGCAGAGGATGCCGCAGACAGGCGCTGGGACAGTGTGCCCGCCCAGGAGCGGAAGGATTACACAGGGGGCTTCCGGTGGTGGCCTCAGCGGGGGCCAGTGGGGACTGGGGCAGAGGCCTGGCTGCCCGGGCTGTGGTCCCGGGCTTGGCGAGGGCAAGGCCAGGTGATCCGGGCCCCCCGCCCTGCCACCCCCGACAGCCTCCAGGTGGTTCCAGCCTCAGGACGGGCTGGGGACCTGGGGAGGTGGCAGGGAGGGCCTCCTTGAAAGCTGTTTGCTCAGCCGAGGTTTAATCTCCAAAACAGGAAGGCTCATATTGACAGAAGCGGCAGACGGAACTGCCGATGCGCCTGCCAGGTTAAGCTGCCGGCCCCCCTCCTCCCACCTCCGAGCTGGGGGGCTCCCCGCAGACCCTGCCCTCAGATACAAGTGCCCCCACCCCACCCTCTCCCACAGCCCCTAGGCTGTGCCAGGCGCTGCCAACTAGGCCGTGGGGAGCGGGCATGTCAGCCCACCATGCCAACTGCGGGGAGGGTTGGAGCCAGAGGGCGGGGGGGGGGCAGGAAAGTGGAGGAGGATGGGGGGGCTCCAGGGTCACAAGCTTGGCAGGGCGTGTCTCCCGGTCTCATTTTGCAAATGAGGAAGCTGAGGCTAGGAGAGGAAAGTGAACTGGCCTGGGTCACACAGTTGCGGGGGTCTGAGCCGGGTGCCCCCACCCCAGGTCTGCAACACGCTTGGGTGTGGTGCTGTCCACCACCACTGTCTGACAAGCAGAGAAGGGGGCCCGAGTCGACTCCCGGGATGCCCCCTCTCTGGCGCCCTGTCCCTGGCGCCCCCGGGGGAGGGAGGACCCGGCTCTGGGCTCAGCACGGCCACAGTGACCATGGATGTTTGCTGACTGGCCGCTGCCCGGGACATAACTCTCCTCACTGTCAAGGAGGCTGCAGCCCCAACCAGGGTGGACACGGCCCGGGCAACCTCTGGGGCATTCTGGGCAGCCACTTCGCCTGACAGCGATGTCAGCCCAGGGAGGGCCCAGGGGTCCTATTCTCCTCCGAAGCAGCTGGCTCAGTGGGCCCAGGGTGCAGTGGTCTCGGGGAGCCCGTGCACCTCTCTGGGCGAGCTATGCACACTTTCCCTGGTTGCTGGGGGTGGGCGGAGGGTCGTGACTCCAGGCCAGTTCCGTGCCCAAGATGCTGATCCCTCTCCCGGAGCTGGAGCAGAGTGAGGAGCCGGCAGTGTGGTCCTGGATGCACACAAGGGCCAACCCCTGAACCTTAGAAGTGGAGCTCTGCTCTACCATCCTCCTTGGCTCCTCACTACCCACTTGGGAGGGCTGGCCCTGCCCCTGGCGTTCGCTGCCTGCCAACTTCCCAGCTTCCTCTGCCAGCTGCCTCCACCCAGCCAGTGGGCTCAGCCACCTGGTATTCCTCACACGCCCGCCCCCCCCCAAGCTGGCGCCTCTGCTTTGCTGCCTCCCTCCCTGGAAGTCTTAACACCTCCGTCCCAGCCTTTCCACTCAGCTGAGCCCTCCTCCAGGAAGTCTTCCAGGCTCACTCCCTTCTGGTCGATCTCTGGGTCCCCTCCAGCCCCCAGGACACATTCCAGCACCCAGAACGTGCTCAACAATGGTGGCCCCCAGATGGAGCTAAGAGTTTGCTGGGCGTGCGAAGGGACTTAAAGAGCTAAGTCCTGCTTCCCAGATGGGAAGACCCGAGGCCTGGGAGGACAGGGCCCTGTCCACAGTCACACTGTCATTAGCGCGCATCTCCAGCCACCCTGAGGGCGAGCACCACTGGGCTCGTACCTCCTGCCTGTCTCCCGAGCCCCAGGAATCCCGGGGTCCTGTGGGGCCCAGGCTCCAGGCCCCCCATGCAGGGTCTGTGGGAGGGTGCGTGCTGGGTGCAGGGGCCCATGGTGAGGCTGAATGCCCTCACACGGAGAAGGGCTGCGTCGCTGCTCCCACAGGGCGCTCCTGGCCAGGCCTGACTCTCCCTGGCTGCCCCTGGACGCTTCTGCCATGACCTGGAAACCGCACAGGAGCTGGACATTACCAGGCGAGGAGGGGTGGCTGGCTGGCCGGCTCCGGGGGACAGGTAGGCTGGCCTCCCCCACGCCCCAGCCCACAGGGTGACCCAGGGGCACCTCTCTAGGTGGGGGAAGGGAGGGTCCCCAGTCTTGGTTCTGTCCCCAACATGATGTGGCATTTTCTCTCTCGTCTCAGCTGCCTCCCCGCTCTTGAGGTCTTCCTGAGGCTCCAGGGCTGGTCCCCTGCCCCCGCAGGGCTGGGTACCCCTGAGGTGGACCTCTTTCAGGCCTGGAGCAGCCTCAGGGGCTGGCTGCGCCTGGTGGTGGCTGCCCACCTCACCTCCTGTCTCATCCCCGCCTGCCATTGCTGTCACTTTATCCCCGTGACCCAGTTTCCCTCCTTGTCTCTGCCGGTGGGGCGGGGGCCCCCGGGGGGACAGTGTCCCCCTTTGAGACGAGGGCAGCGGGGGATCAGATGTCCTGGGCGGGGCCGTCTGCTGGCTCGGGGCAGGGGCCATGGCTTTCAGGTCTTCAATAGCCCGTGATTAGGTTCCCTCCCCAGGGGCCCCTGTTGTGTGGCCATTGTGATGGCGTGGGAACCACAGCATGCCGGGCCAGACAGGGATGCGCCTCCCTGCCCATGGGAGCCCGGGCCTGGGGGCTGATGGGTGTCCTCCAGAGCAGGAGCACACACAGGCACAAGGACACGTGCACACGCAGCCACACGTCAACACGGGGTCTTGTGGAAGCATGGACCCCAGCCACAAAGACCGGGACATGTACACACTGGGTCCTCGGAACTCTGCCAGGCACTGTGCCCACCACCTGGAGCCACTGCTTAGGAAAAGCCGCTCCTTCTTTGAAGCTTGGTGAGCAGAGCGTGGGCCAGATTTCAAGCGTTTATCCTTGGTCAGTGCGCAACCTGCACCCATGTACACAGCAGCCCTGGCACTGCCCCAGCCCCTCCCCACCTCTCTCCCGGCTTTCTTCAGCCTTGTGTGCTCCTCTCGGCAATGTCCTCCCTCAGCCCCCTGCTCAGACTGCAAGGGTCATCCTCTGTTGAAAAAAGCCACAGGCCACACCCTACTGGTGGTAATGAGGAAGCAGGGCAGGACACACTGACCATTCCAGGTCCTAATGGCAAGGCCTTGCGTTTCCTTTCTGAAGAATCAAGTATGGGAATGAGCAGGGCTGTCGGTGGAAAGTGGGTGAGATGCCGCGGCTGCTGGGCCCGGGCACGCCCCGCGTCTCTCTGTCTCTCCTCAGCTGCGGTCCTGAGGACCTGCTTTGCGGGGCCGTTGTGCCCAGCTGCGCAGAGAGCGGCCCAGCTGTGTGCCTCTTGGTGCCCCAGACACTCATGTGTCCGTGCATGTGTGCACATGTGTGCATGCCTTCACACCTGTGGACGAGCCCGTGCGTGTCCTGGGGGCAGTGAGGGCATGGTGGCTGCGGGGCTGCACGTGTGAGCTGCTGAGCGTGTGGCTGTGTGCAGAGGACGCATGTGTCCACATGTGCGCACGCCCAGAGCTGGCCCCGGCAGCCCGAGGCGGCTCCCTGCCTCCGGCACAGCTGCAGACACGGGAAGGGGAGGTGCACGGGGCTGGCCTGGGCCTTGCTCCCCAGAGAGGCGGCCAGGCCAAGGTGGAGGCCGTGGCCGGGCCAGAGTGCTGGGTGGAGGCCACGGCCAGGGCCCGGGTGTGGCCCCGCCACGTGCTTCCTGTCCGGCGGGTGGCGGCAACTCTGGACGGAAGGTTGGCCCCCATCAGGAAGGCGCTGCCTGGAGAAGCGGGCCTTCTGGAGGCTGGTCCTCTCCCACCACTTCCTCCAGGAGCCTCCCTTGACCTCTCTGTCGCCCCAGCGGTCTCCGTCCCCAGAGCGAGCTGAGCACGGGGCCTCCTTCTATCTGGCCCGGGGGCCTGGCGGCCAGATGGAGATGCGGCTCTCTTGGCGTCCCCTGTACCTGTCCAGGCTGGGTTGCTGCTTCCTGGAGAGCCCAGGGCCCCGCTGGACATAGTCCCTGAGTTCTCATTGCCCCAAGGAGCAGCCAGCCCAAGACGCACACGGTGTGCTTCGGGGCACACAGCCAGCCCTGGTGGGACGTGGCCGGACGCCGGGGAGCCCACTGCCCAGTTTGGGGCACCTTGTGACTGCCCCCACAAACCCTCTCTGGACCGCTGACTCCACAACGTCCTTCTGTCTGGGCGGCCAGTCTGGGCCCTGCTGAGCTTGGCTTTGGGAGCGGACAGCCTTCAGGGCCAGGTGTGTCCTCCCAGGGCCAGATCTGGTGGCTCCTCCAGACACGGGAGAGATTAGGGGCCGGTGGCAGCTCACACTGGGGCCTTTGATAAGTGAGGATTGGGCAGACTGCTCAGGGGGCTCACGCTGGGAGTCTCGGGGTCCCTCTGGACAGTCCTGAGCAGGCACCAAGCCCTCCCCTTCATGGAGCTGGAAACATGGTCGAGATTGCCAGGCCCTGCGCTGGACCCTGGAGGTGGAACGTGAGCAAGACAGACCCAGCCCTGCCATCTGGAGCTCCCAGTATCCTGGGGGCAAGCCGAGAGTGTGTGAGCAAACAGACACAGCTCACATCGGGGTCACCATGATCCAAAAAATGAAGGGGATGGAGATGGAGCTGACAGAGGAATATGCTTTGGCTGGATGGTCAGGGAGGGAATGGACGAGGTGACATGTGGGCTGAGACCCGGAGGGTGTCACAAGGCGCTTGGGACATCATCCCAGAATAGAAGACAGCAAGTGCAAAGGCACTGGGGTTGACTGAGGCTCCTTGCCCACTGAAACCTCCTCTTGGAGCATTTTTGCAGCACCTCCTGTGAGCTAGAGCTGTGTCGGCCTATGAACGAGACCACAGAGGCAATTCAACTTAGGTAGGGCCTGTCTGGGGCGGAGGTGGTGAAGCCTCGGCCCAGGCCGTGGGGGGATGTCCTTCTTCAAGGAGTTGGAACTGGAGGAGACAGGATAGAGAAGAAGGCCCCCTGGCAGGGGCCCCAGCCTATGGGAACGTGGCTTTTGGGAGGGATCCCGTGGCTGGGATGCAGGAGGAACCCCCATCCAGCCCTGAGTCTGTTCTGCTCCTGCCTTGGGCCCAGGAGGCCTGGTCTACTGAGAACCACCCCACACTCACCTGGACCAACGAGCTGAACGCCCCGGGTCAGGGTCAGGGGTCTGTGGAGTGGCCCCTACCCCAGCAGCCAGGTCCTGGGAAATGATCCTTTCTCGATGCTCTTTCCTGATATTCCTGTCCTAGAGCTGCCTAGAGCTGGGGTTAGGACTTAGACCTATTGTTTTAGGGGACCACCATTCAACCCAGTACACCCCTACACGCCAGGGATCTGGGGGGCCACATCTTCCCTCGCTGCCCCGCCAGCACCCCTGCCCTCGATCACGGCAGCCTCGGGGCCGTGGGGGGCACCCCCTGATGTGTGTGAGTCAGGAGGGGCAGAGAGCCCAGCCGATGGTGGAGGTGGGGGTGGTGGCTTGGAGAGCGGGCAGCGCCAGGCCTGCCCACCAGGAATGCGGCCTGCGGTCCCCACCTCCGCACAGGAAGGATGGATGGACAGACAGGCGCCCTGCCCCTGTGCCCCCGGCTGGGTCTGGGCGCCCTGGGCACCTGCCCAGCCCTAGGATGGAGCGGCCGGTGCAGATGGGCCAACAACCCCGTAATGCTCAGCGCTCTGCTGCACCCTCTCACCAGCGGGACATTGCTCTCTCAACCCTCAGGTCTGGGCATGAGTGCCGGGCGAGTGGCCACCAGGCCCTGGGCCAGCAGGGCCCTGTGCTGGCCCCCTGTGATTGCTCCGCTGGCCGGAAGGCACCTTCTGCCTCAAAATCCCCCGTGCCAAGACTCAGGCCCCTTTTACAGCACGGGGAGGCCTGGCTCTGAGCTCGCCCAGCCTAGGGGGGTGGAGCCCGGACTGAAGCCAGGCTGTGGACCCCACCCCAAGGGCGGCATCCTTGGCCCTGAGCACAGACCCCAAGGCAGCGGAGCCCGGAGCTCCACTGTGTCTCCTGGGAGCCCTGCCCCGGGGGTCTCAGCCCCTATGTGACTCAAGGTGACGGCCCTGCCAGCCTGCCTTGCTCCCAGGAGCCCGGGGAGGGGAGGCACAGTGTCCCTGATCACAGATACGGAAACTGAGGCCCAGTCCCCCATGCCCGGCAGACGCAGGTCAGGGCAAGCCCAGGTCGAGCTGGCCCGCCACCTGCTGACCCGCTTCCTCCCGGCCCTCTGGGGGCAGATGGTGGGAACAGGCCCCGTCTGTGCCTCCCAGCCCCGGGTGGCCGCCCCCTGGGAGGCCTGGTCAGCGGGCTCAGGTGTCCCGCACAGCCGGTTCCTCTGCCTCTTCCCGGCCTCGCCTCTGTGCAGCCGGAGGGAGGGTCACTCCCCAGGGGCCGCCGATGAGGACGGTGGGCGGGCGGGGTGGCCGTCTGACTGCAGGAGGGCCGGGCCAGCTCTGATGCCATCACCCGTGTCCCCAGGGATGCTGGGCCTCCCAGGTGTGTCCACAGGGACCTCCCCCGCAGCCCCTTCTCACGACCCCTGTGCCCACCCCGGGGGGTGGTCTGCCTGCAGCCGTCTCTGCAGCAGTCCCCGCCCTGGCTGGGGGCGCGGGGCCCATGTGGGGTCCGCCGGCTCGGGCGAATGTTAGGTTCCCTCCTGCGGCTGGCCGAGCGAGCGCTGCCCTCCTCGGCCTGTCCTTCTTGGGTGTCAGGATCATGACCTCGTTTTACAGATACTCGAAAGGGGTCAAGAGCAGTGGGGTGCAAGACTTTGAGCCTGCACCCAGGCCCCCTGCCTGCCACGTCCCCTTCTGATCGCACCAGCCTGCCCTGGCCTGGCTGGTCGGACCTCACCTCAGGCCAGCGAGTTCGGAGGAAGTGGGGCTGAGAGGGGCCAGATGCTTGGCTCAGGGTCACTGGGCACGTTTTATCTGCCTCCTGGAGCCACACTCCCGAGGCGTAAATCTTGGCTCTGCTAATTAGTAACTGGGTGACCTCAGGGTTGTCACACGACCTCTCTGGGCCTCAATTTCTTCAACTGCACAATGGGAGTAATGAGGATCTCGGGAGCGAATGCCCCCAGGCCTGGCACCCACAAGAGAGCGCCAAGAGGCCGCGATGGTCGTTATTATTACTGCCATTGTCCTCGCTGTTGTTGTCCGGCCTGCCCGCTGTCGCCAGTGAACTTCCAAGCCCCAGTCTGGTCTCGGTCACTGTGATCGCCGGCTGGGTGCTGAGTCCACGCTCAGGGAACGTTGCTAACGCACAAGCCGGGGCTCAGCCCGAGTGCCCTCCCTCCAGAGACCCGGCCTCCCGCAGCCAATCCTGCTTTCCACGAGGGGCTTCTCGCCGCCTTGCGTTGGGGCCAAGTGGCCGTAGGGTGGGCTGGCTGGCCGGGGGGCCTGGGATGGGGTAAGGAGGCCAGGCCGGTGGGTGGGTGGGCCGGCCTGCTCTGACTTGCCACCCCGCAGGCCTCCAGGCTGAGGCGCCCACGCAGTGGCAGATCCGCCCGCGGCCGGGCCAGCCTCTTGAGCGGCCGCGGGCCTTGGCTGCTGTCTCTGCGCCTCCACTCGAGACTGGCCTTGGGGAGGGGGCACCGCAGAGGCCAGTGTTTGCCCCTGAGTGCAGCTGCCAGGGTGGCGGGAAGGCCTGCCCACGCCGTGCCCTGCCCTTCTGCGAGGTTCTCCTGCTCAGAGGATGCAGCCTCCGGCGCGGGGACCTGCATTCATTCATCCACTCATTCATTCATTCTACACACAGTCAAGGCTCCCGCTGTGTGGCCTTGGGCAAGTGTCTTGTCCTCTCTGGGCTGTGATATCTCCCAGACAGGGAGAGGTGCCGACCCTCACAACTCGTCAGCCAAGGGCCTCTGGGAGGAGTGGGAAGGCAGGAAGTACAGGGTGGGGATGGCCACAGGCCCGACGGCGCAGCCAATGGCAGCTGCAAGGCTGGATCTTCCTCAGTCTCCCCAGGGAGTTCCGGAATCTTGCCCTCGCCCACGCGCTGCAGAGAGAGGCCCCCCTGGCCAGCCTCCCCCTCCGCTTCCCTTCCACCTCTCAGCGCCTGGGCCATCCCTTCCACTCTGGGGCATGGGGGCCCGTGCTGCCCCGGGAGGCGGGGGCTCCCCTCCTCATTTCTTGTGACAGATGAGGAAACCGAGGCAGGCCGGGCTTCTGTCCCCCTACCTGGAGGCTTCCATGGCCTCCACTGCCTGCCCCCCGCTGGCTTCTCTCACCGCATCCCCATCAACCTCCACGCCCTCTCACTTTGGCCTCCCTCTGGTGCCACCTGCTCGGGGCCCTGCCCAGCCAGCACCCTCACCCCATCTTTGCTCTGCTGCCCCCTGCCCCCCAGCATGGCTCAGGCCTGTTGGAGGGCTCCCACCCCCGGGCTGCCCTTGGCCAGGCTGCTGCAAGTCAGGGATCTGGGCAGCCAGCCCCCCATTGGCCCCCGGGAGCCGAGAGTCCGGGGGTGGGGGTGGGAGGAGGGCCTGGGCCGCGGGGCCAAGTGGGCGCCTGCTGTGTCCCTTTGCCTGGGTCACTGAGGCTCAGCAAGCTGCCGTGGTGGTAATATGAGGTCCCTTAGCTAAAGGCAGTGACCCTGGGCTCTGGCCCCCTTGCCAGATGGCCTGGGGGAGGCCTCGGGGTCAGAAGTCAGGCTCTGCCTTGCCCCAGGAGCCTCTGGCCTTCCTTCCCAAGACTCAGTTTTCCCAGCTGTGAAGTGGAGCCGTTTCCTGTTCTCCTGCCCCTGGCATTTGCCCTGAGACTCCACGAGCGGGTGAGAGTCAGCGGGGCTTGGCTGGGGAGGAAGGGCGGGTGGAAAGACGGGCCAGGCCTCCCCACGTGCTGACTTCAGGAGACATCCCGGCACCTCGGGCCTGGATCCTCAGTGACAGCCGCTTACCTGGGGCCCAGCCAGGGAGCAATCGCCCACGCGCCACGGGACCAGGAGGCCCCGGCAAGGTACACTCGAGCTGAGCTTCCCTGCCGTGTGGGCTGGAGCCCAGGGCCGGGAGCGTGCCCCTGCAAGGAGGAACTTTCTCCCCATCTGCACCACCCGGGTGGTGAGCTTCCCATCACCGGAGGCATGCAAGCAGAAGCTAGGCAGGGGAGGAGCAGTGGGCAGCCGAGCCTGGGATGGGAGGCCAGGCTAATTGAATCCCGGAATTGAGGACTCCAGGATTCTGTCTTCTGGGGACAGACGATGCTGGAGTGGGGAGAGGAGGTCCCTGTGGTGAGATTCTGGACCCAGGAGGCCTATGGGACAGTGAAGGCCTCTAGTGGGGAGTCAGACCAGCCCAGACTTGGGACCTCATCCTCCTCTCCATTGCTGTGTGTCCTCGGGGCTCAGGCTCCCTCCTCTGAGCTGAATTTTCCATTCTCTCATGCAGAACACCCACCGCCCACCACGGGCTGGTCACCTCCTTGCTGCTGGGTCCCCACCCCGTGGAGCTGGTGTTCTGGGGAGGAGGACAGCACACAATGCTCCTCACGGCCTGTCGGGAGGGACGAGGCTATGGGAAAAATGGAGCCAGGCGCAGGGAGTTGGGAAGGGCAGGGCCGGTGGCCTCATGGAGAAGGTGACATTCTGATGAGCATCGGGGAAGAACATTCCAGACAAGAGAACAAATAGCTCGAGCAAAGGCCCTGAGGCAGGAGCAGGCCTGCCCGCTCCAGGAACAGCACGGAGGCCGGCTGAAGTTGAGGGTGCGCAGGAAATGAATGGAGAGACGACACAGGCGAGAGGGTGGACAGAGGAGCAGAGGACAGGACTGAGGATGAGCCTGGGGACCCTCCACTCCAAGGACAGGAGCTCACCACTTGGCAAAGGCTCCCTTCCCGCCACCGGTGTTCCCAGAAGGGGAAGGTGGGGCCAACGCCAGGGACAAAGGGCCGGGGCCAAGGGGCTGGATTGACGGCCTCCTCTGACCCCGGCAGAGAAACCAGCCTTGTTGGGCACGGCCGAGACCCCAGCGACCAGCCAGCCGGGGGTGGGACGGCCGGGATGAAAGGCCGGGAGAAAGGATTAGCCGTGGCCCCGAAGGCCACGCAGGGCGCCATGGCAACCGCAGGGCCACGCAGCAGCGGAGAATGGCGCTGTGTTAACACCACGGCGGCCGCCCCGGGCTGGGCTTGTTAACCAGCTTCCCGGGCGCGGCCCGACCCATTGACATGGAAATCCAGCCGGGCCAGCGGCAGCCCAGAGAGCCTGTGGGACCCTCACAGAGGCAGCTGGAGAGGGGCCTGCTGGGCGGGGGTGGGTTGAGAGTCACCGGCCAGGCACCCGCTGGGGGTCTGGGGAGACCGGCAGGTGTGCGCCGTGGCTGGAGGCCACGTCGTCCCGGTAGGGTGGGGGCCGGGACTCTGGAGGAGTGGGAAAGCCCCTCGCCAGCCCAGAGGTGCAGAAATGCCGGGGCAGGCCCAGGGAGCGGGGGGAGGCGGGCAGGTGTCTGAGCCCCTGTTGACATGGGCTGACAGCCAGCTGGCGGCCCCTCCCCACCTGGCCTCCTCCCAGGGCAGGGGCGGTTCAGGGGGGCTGGCACCCTAGGCTGGGCCTCAGTCTCCCCATCTGCAGAGGGCGCGGTGGTGGGCTGGGCGCTGGAAGCCACGGAGAGCCCCGGGGAGGGGGTGGGAGGACACTGAGGCCCGACAGGCAGGTGGCCCAGGCCTCCGAGCCTCATGCCTCATCCTAAAAGGGAGAAGAGTTGTGGGCTCAGCCCTGTCCCCTTTGGGAGGTGGCGAGTCTCCTGTGGGAGAAAGGAGCTGCCAGAGCTTGGGCAGAGGAAGGTGCTCCTCGGGGAAACTGAGGCTCAGGGTGGCGGCGGGGCCTGGGTGACTCCTTGTTCCTGCCGGGCACAGGGACCCCAAGCCTCAACACTGCCCACCAACCTTCTGCCGGAGGATGTCACCCACCAGCCCCCGGGCTCGGCCATCACACATGGTGTCTTTTTACCAAAGAGTGGTACCCCCGGACACAAAGGGCCCCAGCCCTGGTCAGGGCACCGGCTGGTGCCGCTCGGTCCCCTTGCCACCGGTGTTGGGTTTCCTCAGGGCGAGGCCCCAGCTGCACACAGCTGGCAGAGGGTAAGGGGCCGGGAACTTGAGAAGGCCGTGTCCCCCACAGCTCCCGGGGTGGGACCATAGGCGCCCATCGGAGCCTCGGGGCGGGCTGGCTGGGCCTCCCCCTTGTCCCCAACCCCCCAGCTGCCATCTGCTTCTGTCCTTCCTTAGGGGGAGAGAGGAGGGGCCACCCACATTCCTCTGCCCACGGCTCCTCCCCACATCTGGGCTTCCCAAACCCCTTTCCCTCCTAGCAGGGTCTGGGAACCCCTCTGTACCCCGTACCTTCCCACAGGGGCCGGGAAGGCAGTGCCCCTCCCTGGCAGTGTCTGGGGACCCCAATAAAGAAGCGCTCAGAGAGGCAGCCCACACTGCCCCCACCTGGTCTCCCTGTGGGTCTGTGAGCTCGTCCACCCTTGTCCCCCCGCAGCTCTGTGTCCTAACACCCACTGTGCCCTGCCTCAGGGGGCACCCTGCACTCCCCACGCGGGGCTCAGGGAGGCCCAGGCACTGGGAGGGGTGGGGGAGAGCCACGGGGGGGAACAGGACGAGGGGCTGCATCAGATGGGCGCCCCCGCCCCCTTCCTGCGCACCAGGTGGCATGGAGCCCTTCCGTGAGGAGGCAGACGGATCGGACCCTCTCCCACGGGCCCTGGGTGTGACCACAGCGGGAAGGAGGGAGTTGGGGAACAGAGACTGTGGGCCAGAGACTTGGGAGAGTGGGTCCCAGAGGAAAGTGCAGATGCCCCGGGCTGAGGTCCACATTGCAAGGCTCCTTCTTGTTGGTCCTCAGAGCAGTCTGGACATCCTGGAGGAGGGGGTTCTGGAAGCCAGGCCACTGCAGACTGCATAGGAGTTTACCAGGCAGAGAAGGGTGTGTCGGCTGCAAGACTCGTTCTTGTTTTCTAAACTTCTCTGTGGGCCTGGCACTTCGTTCACTCAACCGACATTTACTGAGCATCTGCTGTGTGCTAGGCCCCATGCTGGGCACGGGGACAGACAGTGATCCAGATAGCACTGCCCCGACTCCCTCGCAGAGAGAGATTTTTGGCTGCTTACTGTGACGCCCAGGGATAAGGGGAGAGGGAAAGGAAGGACTGATCCACCCTGGGACAATGTTCTCAAAGGGGAAGCTTGCCAGGCATGGGGGGACGGTATGTGCAAAGGTCCTGTGGCCAGAAGGCTGGAGTGTTTGAGGATTGGACAAGAGGCCAGTGGGGAACCAGGGCAGGGGAGCAGCTAGTCTGGGAGCTGAGGGACCACACCCCACTCTGTGAGAGGGAGGTGGCATGATGCTATTGGCGGGGGGGGTCTTACCGTTCTGTGTTCACCACCCAACAACCTGGCACCCATCCACGAGAACCAGAGCCTGGAGCGACTCAGGGTGGGGGCTTACAGTTACGGCTGAGGTGGGGGTGCACACGGGGGATGCTGAGGGCTGTGAGGGCCATGTTTGTGCAGGGAACACACGTGGGCACACGGGACCCAGGAACACAGTCACACGCAAAGATGCACGTTTAGAGCACACAGGGCCAGGCTGAGCAGAAACGCAGCCGTGAGCAGGCGTCCGCCCTGCCCCAGCCCCCAGCCCCCAGCGCACAGCAGCCCAGGCTGGCAGGGCGGGTCCCCTTTCTCCCCGGCCCCTCTCTCTGGCTCTTCAGCAAAGCAGTTGCTCGAAACTAATTGAATTTTCCGCCTGGGAAGGGCCTGGGGAGTAACAGCGGGTGGGGGCTGGGAAGAAGCTTGTTAACAGGTCGGGCCCTCCCCTCCCCACCCCTGCTCCCACGTCTCCCTCCCCCCAGCTCCTCCTCTCTGCAGTGGGGCTGAGCGGTCCGGCCCTGGTGGCTTGGGAACAATGGACGGACAGACAGGACGCAGCCCCCACCCTGGGCAGAGCCCGAGTGGATGAGGGGGCGGCCCGCCCTGTGCTCCGGTCCTGCTTGCCGACCTTGAGCCCCCAGGGCGGCTGGCGTGGCCCTCTGGCCTCCATTTTGCCCCCTGCCACGAAGAGAACTGGGATTGGGGTGGGGGGCATCCGCGCATACACCAGACTCCCTGACAGCTGATGTGGGGGCGCCCTTGGGGATTAAGGATGGTACCCACTGCCCAGACGCAAAGGCTGAGGCTCAGGCAGCCCCACGCACATCACTGGGCACCAGTGGGGCAGCGGGGGGCTGGTGCTCGGTGGAGAAAGGAGTGGGTGGGGGGTCCACTGCCCCAGAGTTTACCCCCCATGTGCCCCTCCCAGCGCAGCACCCATACTTAGAGTGCAAGCTCTGCAGCCGGGGGCACGCACAAGTGTGCCTGGGCATGTGCGTGCATGACGGGCAGGGGGCCGAGAGGGAGCAGCCTCAGGAGAGAGGAGGAGGCCTGTGACCCCCCCCTGCCAGACGCCCATCCTCGCCCGCCAGCCTCTCTCTTTTTCTGGACCCCAGCCCCCTCCACGGCAGCCCCCTCGAGAAAGTCCCAGAGGTGGACGCAGAGGAGAGCAACCCCGCCCTTCTATGCGCTGGCCCCGGAGCCCCATCAGCCTCCCAGGTGCAGTGGGGTGTAAGATGAGGGGGCCTCCTGCTCCCCTGGGACACAGGACAGCCCTGCACTCCCCTTCCCCATTAGACACCTGCCCCCAGCCCTCCTCGGGGTTCTGGGCCTGGGGCCCCTGTTGAGGGTTCTCAGGAGCCAGTGCCCCCCATGGGGGTGCAGAGATGGCAATGAGGGACTTCAGGCCCGGCGCCGTCCAGGGGCTGGAGCTCTCTCGCTTCATCAGCGTGTGCAGGGGGCCCTTCTGTCGGGGCCCAGTGCTGTGCGGGCGCCTGTGCGTGGGGACGGGAATGAAAGACTGGGCCGTCTTGAGGGGAGAGCGGCCGCTGGGCCCAAGCTACAGATTCAGATGCCGAGGCCCTGGACTTTCCCTGCGTGGCCCAGGGTCACACAGACGGGGACCCAGAGTTGGGGTTCAGATCCTGCACTGGGGGTATTTCCCAAGGCCCGACTCCTCCCCCGGGTCTGTAACTTGTTGGGTTCCCCTGCAGCAGGACCCCCTGGGGAGGTGACCGGCGCATACCTAGCTGGGTCCCAGACATGGGGTGGAGGGTGTCCTGGCCCCCGAGAGACGCCCCTGCAGGCAGGGGGGACCCAGAGTCTCGAGCTGTTGTCGGCCCAGCCCAGCCCAGCCTGCCTCCCGCTGACCTCCGGGATGCCCGCCGGCACGCCGCCTCCCTTCCTGCCCCCATCAGGGGCCCCAGCCCATGAGGCAGACACACCCATTCCGGCCTCTCCCATGGCACGTGCCAGGGCCCTGCAGCAGCCTCTCAGGCCACGCGCGGGGTAGGGATCAAGTGGGAGCTTGTGGGGGCACGGAGATGGCCGGGGGATGTGGGGTGGGCTTTGGGCACAGATGACATCACTGCCCTGCTGGGACCAAGGGTCATGAGACGTCTGTTGTTTTGTCTCAACCCAGCCCACTACTCACGCAGCCAGTGACCCATCCACCCACCTGCCCACCCGTCACTCAGCACTCCTTCCTGAGGCCAGCTACGGACCCCAGGCAATGGGGGTCCCAGGCCCTGACCACACAGTGTCCTGGTCCAGGACCCCAGACTGGCCACACCTGAGCACCCAAGCAGGCAGATGGGCAAACGCAGGTCCTGGGGGGCACGCGTGGGAGTGGCTGCCTGGGCCGAGGTCACTCCCGATGGCCACCAGGAGGCCTTCCCGGGTAGGAGGTCCCTCAGGCGGGGGTGTGTTTGGGGGGTGGGCACGAGGGCAGAGGCCTGGGCTTTTGGATCACAGGGCAGGGGCTCCGTGGCAGAGTGAGGCCCTGGGAGGGAGAATGTGGTTGGAGAGGGAGAGAGAGAGAGTGAGAGATGAAGAGACCGAGACAGTGAGAGACAGAGATAGTGAGATTCCGCGGAAGGGGAGTGGGCGTGAACAGGGTCCCACGTCTGGTTGGGGCCCTGCCGAGGGGGCAGAGAGTCGAGACCCCCCTGGCCCGGCTGGCGGGGAGATAAGGAGGATGAGACCGTGATAAGCAGGCCGTCTTGGCAGTCGAGACGCAATACTCCTCATGGGGGCATTTTTTCCCCATCGAATCATCCTGGGCTTGGTCCAGGGTCCTCTCCTCGAGCCCTGGGGTGACCGACACTCCCCCTCGAGACGCCCCGAAGCCAGCAAATGGGCTGCAAGGGGCCTTTCCCACAGCCTCTCCCGGAGCTGGGGGCTCGGCCCTGCACTAAGCTAGGAGGGGCGACAGGGAGCCGTGGGGCCGGGGAGAGCTTGCTCAGCCCTGCCTCTGTGCGTCCATTCAGGCAGCGGGTCCGCTCTGCGGCCGCCGGGGCTCTGCCTGAAGGAGGGGGGGCCTGGGCCAGAGACGGGGAGGGTCAGCTATGGCCTCTGTCCTTGGAGATCCCCTGTCTGGGCAGGTGGGTGTGAGACAGGAAGCCATCTGTCTATGGGGAGGTGTGCTGACAACTGATGGTTCCAGGAAGGAGCTGGGAGGAAGAGGAAAAGTGAGCCAGGCAGGGTCCGGGAGGGGTTGGGCCTCCACCCTGTGCCCCCACCACATCCTCTGTGGCTCTCTGATCCACCCCCTCCTTAGCATGCTGTCCCACATGGACAGACAGATGGACAGAAGGGCATCTGAGTGGACGGATGGATGGGTGATGGAAAGGAAAGATGGAAGTTGGGACTGATGGATGGAGAGATGGATGGCGGATGAGTGATCAGATAAATGGATGAGTGGGTGGATGGATAGACAAAAGGAAAGATAGGAAGAGGGAAAGAAGGATGGAAAGACAGATGGATAAATGCCTGCC
Organism: Equus asinus; assembly: GCF_041296235.1. Classification (NCBI taxonomy): domain Eukaryota; kingdom Metazoa; phylum Chordata; class Mammalia; order Perissodactyla; family Equidae; genus Equus; species Equus asinus. The sequence continues at coordinate 2,066,513 of NC_091803.1, read as the reverse complement.
TGGCTGACTGGACAGATGGACAGAAAACGCGTAGGTGGATAGATGGTCAGAGAAATGAAAGGATGAATGAGCAGATGGACAGATCGCAGAAGGATGGTACGGCAGGCAGAATAGTGGCCTCACGTGTCCACGTTCCAAATCCTGGAACCTGAGAACATGCTACCGTATGTGGCAAAAGGGACTTGGAAGATGGGATTAAGCGAAGAATCTTGAGATGGAGACATTATCCTGGGTCATCTGGGTGGGCCCAGCACCATCACCGGGTCCTTGTAAGCAAAGAAGGAGATGTGATGACCGAAGCAGAGGAGGAGTGAGATCATTTCTGGCTCTGAAGATGGAGTCTGGGGCCACCAGCCAAGGAAGGCAGGCGGCTTCTAGAAGCTGGAAAAGGCAAGGAAATACGTTCTCCCCCAGAAACCCCAGAAGCAGTGCAGCCCTGCTCACCTTGATTTTAGCCCGTAAGACCCATCTCTGATCCCAGAACTGTAAGATGACAAATTTGTGTTGTTCTAAGCCACTACGCTTGTAGTAATTTATTACAAGAGCAGTAGGAAACTAATACAGATGGACAGAAGGACATTGGGTTGGCGGGTGGACAGATGGTCATAAGGATAGAAATATGGATGGATAGACAGGTGGGTGGATGGGTGGATGGATGCATGGAGGAATGGATGGATGGGTGGATGGGTGGACGGGTGGGTAGATAGGTGGGTGGATGGCCAGAAGGATAGATGTGTGGATGAATGAATGTGTAGATGGATAAATTGGAGGGTGGGTGGGTGGGTGGATGGTCAGAAGGATGGAAGGATGGCTCATTGGGCTTATTCCTTAGATTTGCACTTAGATGAACTCTGGTTCCGCAGGCTGAGTGGAAGACCCCTGGCTGAATGGCTAAGCAAAGGTCAGAGTCTAGATGCCCCCAACCTCCAATACAACCACAAGCCCCAGCACCTGTAAGATAGGACCTAGGACATGAACATCAGAGCTTACTAAGATGGACGTAGAAACAGCCAGAAGACAGTCTATCGTGGGGCCTGGTCCAGGTCCACGTGGAACCCAGATGGCCCTTGTTTGGAGGGTGGTTGGGGTTTAAGGGCAGAAACACAGAGGGGGGCCCCATCCCCTTCCTCCTGTGGTCCTGGTGGCCAGCACCTCTGCCCCCCGGCAAGGGTGGCCTGGTGGGGTGAGGCAGAGGCCCTCCTCCAGCTGAGCTGACACTGCAGACCCCACGTGCCTTCCTCGGCCCACCCCCATGTGGCACCTGCATGCACATGCATGCACACAGACATGCACACACTCTCACGTGGACAACACGTGGCAGCAGGCAGAGGGGGTGATCTGCCCCGAACTGTGACCTTGGCCAGGTCCCTGGTCTTCCCTGGGTCTCAGTCACCCCATCTGTGGACTGAGGGGCCTTGGGCTCTGCTTTGGGGGCCAACGACAGGGAATGGGGTGGGGGGGGAGTGTGGGGGGATGGGAGGACCTGGGGGGGTGTCATGCCGAGGGAGGCTGAGGCCGGGCGTGGGTGGGGTGTCCGAGCTGGCCGTCCTGGCCCTCGCTCATGTTTCTGACCACCAGGCTTCCTCCCCCGCGCCCCTCTGGGGAGGGACCGTAATTAACTTCTTCCTGTTCAGATCAGGAGTCCATTTCCAAAAACACATTTCGAAGGATTATTTTGCAAAGGAAATGTTTTTGAAAGCATCTCGTGTCCCGTCCCAGCCTGGGGAAGTGGGAGCTGCAGTCAGAGTAGGGGCGGGGCGGGCGGGGCCTGGTGACCCTGCTGGCCGGGGTGAGCCAGCCGGCCCTGGGCCCTGAGCCCCCGTCTGGAGCGGGGATGGGGGCGCTAGGCAGGGAGATGGTCTTCACTTCCTCCTCGCCCACTCAGGCTTTCCCTCCGCCTCCCCCGGGCCCCCGTCTGTCTCTGGGACCTGTTGCACCCTTTCACTGGGGCGATCGGCTGCCCCTGGAAACCCTCGGCCTGGCTGCCTCACGGCCAGGCACTCCCAGCCTTGTCTCTCCACCTGGCCCTCTCTGGTCCTCCGAAGGTGCCCTCCTGCAGGACACCTCGCTGTGGCCCGAGGGCCAGGCACCCTCCAGTCAGGTGGGCGCCCACCTCGGTCCACCAGCCCCTCCCATGTTCCGCTGCTCCCTGGCCACCTCGTGGGCGCTCACCCCTCCTGGAACTTGGCCCTCACTCCCGCCTCCCCGGCCCACACAAGACCCTGGTCACCACCGGAGTTAGACACAAAAGTGGTTTTTCTCCACTTTTATTTTCTCTCCACGTTGCAAAATTCCCACGTCACGAATCAGAGCCTGGAAGGCGGCGTGGCGGGGGTGGGGCCACGGCCGGGGGTCGTTTCACAGCCAGATGTTTTCAGAGGGAAACGCCTCTCCCCCTCACTGTGAGACGTGGGCTGGGGACATCCAGACGCCGCAGAGCCAGGCCTGACCCTGACCCTGCACATGGCTGCCCGCCTCCCCACAGCCTCTGCTCCCCGCATCATTCACCTCGTCCATTGTGGCCTCCCAGCACATAGTGAGCAGGTAGTGTTTGTTGAATGAATGAATGATAGATGAATGGATGGATCATGCGGACCAGATGAGGATCTTGCATTACAAACCCTTTAATCTCAAAGACCACCCTTCAGTCCCCACCTCCCAGAATCCCAGGCTGGGCCCTGGGGCTGGGAGGGCCAGGTCCCCCAGGCAGCCCCTCTCTGCCTCAGTTCCCCACCCCGGCCCTTTAGGTGCCAGCCCACCGTGGCTCTCCCCTGCCCTGCTGCTCCTCAGGCTGGGGAAATTCCACAGGCTCGGCCAGTGCTGGCCACGCAGCTCAGAGGACAGTTCCCAACGCCCTGGGTCCCCAGGGCAGGGGGAGGAACGTTGTGTCAGAGCCTGCTGGCCGGCGGGGAGGGAGTGGTGACCAAGTGTGTGAAGGACGCAGAGGGAAACGTGCCCGGCCAGCCATGTCCTCACTTGCCACTCTTGTGCTGTGGTCCTCAGACAAGTCACTTGGCCTCTCTGAGCCTCACTTTCCCCTCTGGGAAAATAGGGAGGCTAGGAGACAAGTCCTTCGGACCCTCTGAGGCCCTGTGGGGCCCGGCCTGGTCAGACGGGGCCCCTGGTGCCGTGGGAGCCGCAGCCCTGGCGCTGGCCGTCCATCCAACCAAGACTTCCGTTCATCCGGCCACTGGTCAGACCCCAACTCAGGGGTGCAGGCCCCTCCCTCCTCTGGAGGCCCACCTGGCCGGGGGTGTCTGGAGAAGAGGGTCCCTTCCAAAGGGGCCGGGGACCCCCAGTCTGGGGAGTGCATTCGCCTGACCCTCTCTCTCTGCCCCTTTCCCTGACTCTCTTTCTCTGTGGCCTCTAGGGTCTCTGTCCACCTCCTGGTCTTTCCAGGCCGTCTCCTTCCCGTGCCCCTCCCGGCTCCCTGTGTCCCCCCGCGTCCCGTTCCCAGCCCCCCTGCGGGGCCCAGTGCGCTCACAGCTCCGGGTTCCGGCGCCCGCCCCTTCGCAGATGTCCTGGAACTGTGCGAGGTTATTTTGGGAGCTGGCGGCTCCCCTGAGCCTTTCCCGAAGGTCTTGGCGGAGTGGTCGAAGCCAGCGGGGGATCAGCTCCGGCGGGCGGGGACATGCGGCGGCTGGCCCCATGGGGCCGCGGGGAGCGTGGTGTGGGGACACGGCACAAAGTGCTGACCGCCCGAGTCCGAGGCGGGGGAAGGGCTGGGGGATCCATGGCCATGCTGGGCCAGAGCTGCCTGAGACCAGCTTGTTCCCCACATTAATGTCCCCAGCCCTTAGGGGGACCTGGAGCCTCCTCACGTGGCCCAGTGCCAGCCCGTGCCGCTCATGGGTGTGGCCTCAGCTCACCTCCACGACCTCACATCACACCACCCCCCTCCACTCCCACCCTCCAGCCACCCAGCTCCCTTGCTGCTCCTACCTCAGGACCTTTGCACGTACAGTGCCCTCTGCCTCAGTCGTTCTTCTCGGGTCTCCTGGGCCAGGTCTTTCTCCACCTGAGATCTCATGGCAGCACTCACGTCCCTGAGGGCCCCCATCCCTGCTCCTGATGAAATACCGCCCTGTCCCTTCCCGCCTGTGCTGGCCCGCAGAGATAGAACACAGCGCAGAGGCGATGGTAATGTTCCTGGTGGCCACGTTAAAAAAAGATGTTTCAAACAGGTGGAATTAATTTTAATAACATTTTATTTAACCCAATATATCCAAAATATTATCATTTTAACACATAATCAATATAAAAACTATGAATGAGTTATTATTATTTTTTTTTTCGCAGTAAGCCTTCTAAATCTGGTGCTTTTTTAATACTCCCGTCTCGATTCGGACATTGCAGGTGGTCCGTGTCACGTGCGCGGTCAGTGGCCACTGACCGGGACTGCACAGCTCTATGCTACTGTGCTTTGACTTTTTCCTGGCACGAGCCGCCATCTGGAACCCTCCAGGTGTTTCTCGGGCTCTCGCTCATCTCGCACTTCAGCCCGTGCTCTGTCCTGCTCCTCGCGACGCCACGCAGCGGGAGCTCTGTCCGTGTTTGGGAATGAGGAACAGAAGGCTGCGGGGGTCTTTCTCCCCCTCCCCTGCCTCACCTCCATCTGGGGGCGGGGGTCACGGCCCCAGGTCACAGAGCAGCACGCAGAGGTCCACTCAACCCACAGCTGGTGTCCTGCGTCCCCTCTGGCCGTCCCTGACTCTGGCCGGGCGCTGGGGGTGGGGGCTCCTGGGGTCCTTGGGCTCCAGCATCTCAGGCCAGCTTCAGGGCGGCTCCGGGATCCCCCAGCCACTTTCTCGTCTAATTGGATTCCCGGCTCTTCCTTCCTCAGCTCCAGGCCGCTGCTGAGACTGTTTGTGAACCTGCGCAGCCCGCGTCCCTGGAGGCGGCCGGAGCCCCGTGCCCGTCTGGAGAAATCATCACGGTCCCCTCTCCAGGCCAGATGTCAGCCGGCCGCTCCGTCCTGCCCCGCCCTGCTCAGCCCAGCTGGCCCCCAGCCCCCACCCCACCACACAGGCCTCCCGCCGGCTCCTGCGCCTGGCCGGTGGCCCCAGGGCCCTGACACGGCCTTTCTGGTCGGCCTGTCCAGGTGAGTTGTGCTTCCTCAAAGATGGCTGCCATCACGGGTTTAGTCGCTGCTGGTTTGGGGTCAGCCTCTGCCAGGTCCCAGCCCGCCCTGCCCAGGGAGCCCTATCCCTCAGCCTGGGCCCCCCAGAGTGGCACCACCAAGGGCGTTTGGAGTCTCTTGGGCACATCCTTTGAACCCGGCTCCCGCAGCAGCGACTCACGGGGGAAACATGGGCCCTGCCCACGGCGGCCTCAGTGTCTCCATCAGTAAGGTGGGAACAGAAGCCCTCGCCGGGCAGGGCCGGGGACAGACGTGAACGCTCCGTGACGACTGCAAAGAGAGGGGCCCTTGTTAACAGCGCTGAGCCGGGGAGCGCAGCTGTGGCAGCTGGGAGAACGGAGCCGGGGGGGATCTGGGGGAGGTTCTGTCCTGTCCTCAAATCCCGGGCCCACCTCTACAGGGGAGCGGAGAGGGCCGCCAGCCCCGCCGGCCAGTGGCTACGTGCACCTGGGCCAGCTGCATCTCCCCTTTGAGCCTCAGTTGCCGCGTCTGTAAAATGGGAGGTGAAGTCGACCGGGGTGATAGTGCCCCCCCCAGCCCGGCGGGGTCGTGAGAACTGGGGGCTGAGGCCTGGCCTGACGTGGGCCCTGCCCTCCCTCCGGCGGAGCCCCTGTCTGGGCCGGGCTCCATCGGCTGCCCCAGGCTCCCGGCCAGGGGATGGAGAAGCACCGGCCTCAGCCGCCCGGCGTGGCGTCTCAGCGGCCTGGACCGCCCGCGGCCCCACCTTCGCGTCCCTCCTTTGGGCCAAGGCCAGCCTTGCTTCCGTCCCCGGCTGAGCACAGGGGCGCTGCACACTGTCCCACTTGGCAACCTCAGAGGGAGAAACTGAGGCCCAGAGAGGGGCAGGGCTCTCGGCCCGTCCGAGGCAGGTGGGGCTGCTGTGGTTTGCGGGGCCCGGAGGGAAAGGCGTGGGGCAGGAGGGCAGCCCCAGGAGGCGAACCGGCGGGGTCCCCGCAGGAGGCCGGGCCGACGTCAGTGTCCTTCGGCCCGTGCCAGCGAGAGGGGCGACATCAGAACTGGCAGCCGCTGTGTGGCAACGACTCCAGTAAAAGCTTATCGGCCCCCAAATGCCCCCAAGTGAGCAGATTCTCTAGGAGATAAGAGACTCCAGGGCGGGAAGCATGAGACCCAGACAATGGCCGGGCATGGAGTGGGCGGCTGGGCCAGGAACAATGCCAGGCCCAGTTAGGGAGGGGAGGGGTGCCTGGCAGGGGAGGCCCGGCAGGGCTGGGCCCAGGCACGCAGCAGAGGTAGGGGGAGAGATGTCTTCCATCCCCATCCCGGCCCTTTGCACATCCACAGCTCTTCCCTCCCCAGGGCCTTTGCACATGCTGTTCCAGTTGCTGTCAACACTCCTCCCCTACCCCTTCTTCTGGTTAGCCCCTCTTCTTCTGGGCTCAGCTCAAATGTCACCTCCTCCAGGAAGTATCAGGCCAGTGCCTCCTGTCCACGATTGTCACGCCCCACATCTTCCCTTCAGAGCTTTTATCGCAATGATAATTCAGTGATGTGATGCTGAATTTGTCATTTAATGTCTGCCCCCATCCCCTCCAGACGCCGGGAGCTCCGTGAGGGCTGGGACTGTGTCTGTCTGTCTGCCCGTCTGTCCTGTGAACCACAGCTCAGAGCCTGCCACATAGTAGGCAGGATATTTGCTGAGTGAGTGCGTGGGAGCTGGTTGCCTTCCGCCATGGGCGCCGTGGGGATGGTACCCGGCCTGGCCCAGGAGGGAGCGACAGGGTCCCCGCACAGCACTGAGTGGGCAGTCGGGGCTCAGCCGGTCAGCGACAGCGGTTACGGCCAAGGGACGCTCCCTGGCTCGCTCCACATCTCCCTTCCTCGAGCCTGGGGCCTCCGTCTGCCCCGAGTGGCAGGGTCATTGCATTTTCTTGAGTACCTACTGTGTGCCAGGAGCTGTGCGGGTGGGGGCCCTGAGGGTCAGAGGCAGCAGCTCCTGGCACGCAGTAGGGCCTCAGTGAACAGCTCGGATTGAACATGACCTCGGTCCGGAGGGAGGGACCCAGGGAGGCGTTAGGGGAGACTGATGTGAGCTCTGAGAGCGTGGGGCTCTAATGGGCGGGTGGTGACCGGGGCAGCTGTTAAAGGACGTGGAGGGGACAGGGGAGGGAAGCATGAGGGCGTGGGGGACACTGCATCCTCTCCTCGGAGCTCCGCGACCCCTGCTCTGCCCGTGCTGGTCCCCAGCAAGCCCCTTGCCTCCTGGGCCTCAGGTTCCCCACCTATGCGATGGCGGCATGGTGCTTTCAAACCACCCTCTCTCTGCCTGCTGACCCAGCGGCACGCCCAGCCACGGCCCCAGCGGCGGGGAGAGGAGCGAGCGGCTGTGTGCCAAGGCCACCAAGCGCCCCGGCGGGGGAGAGCTGGCCCGAGGCCGTGCGTCCTTCTTGCCGAGTGGGGCCTGAGAATTTCCGAGCTGACCTCACCCTCAGCAGGCGGTTCCAGAGGTGGGTGGGGAGCGGGTTTGGGGGGGTCCCAGGAGGGTTTGGGATGCTGGGGTGGGGGGGTCTCTGAGGGCTGCCTGGCCCAGCCTAAGACCCCCGACAGCCAGGGCCCAGCACCTGGAATTGCCCACTGGCGGGCCAGGCTGGGTGCTCGCGCTGGGGTCGGGGGCTGGAAAGAGCACTGGACTGGGAGTCCAGAGGCTGTGCTCCCATCCTGATACGGCTGCCCCTCATCATGGGCTCTGGGGAAGATTTCTTCCGTCTGAGCCTCAGTTTCCTCATCACTCAAGTGGGCGCAGTGACACCTGGCTCCAGGAAGCCCATGAAAGCTGGGCTGGCCTCCCAAAAAGATGGGGCAACCCTCGTCAAATTGTCCCAGGGGACTTGTGCCCAATGCCCCTGGAGCCACCAAGGTGCGTCAGAGCCTGCCTGACGTGGACGCCCCGGCGGCCGGGCCCTGCCTCCAGCACGGTCCTGCCTCCTGGTGCTGGGCTCAGCCACCTTGTTCTTGCTGTTCCAGCGACCTGAAGGCACCCTTCCCTGCCACCTTCAAACTCCTACTCATTCTTCTAGACCTGCTTTAGGTGCCTCCTCCTCCAGGAAGCCAACTGTGATAACCCCTTCTCCCGGGCCTGGTGAGGGGCTCCATGTCTGGGGACAGACTGCTGGGTTTAAATCTTGGCTTTGTTACTCCACAGCTGTGTGACTTTGGGCAAGTCACTTGACTTCTCTGTGCCCTTCCATTCTTCTCTGTTAACCAGTGATCACAGTTCCGCCCTCCCGGTGTTGTCGGGCGCAGTACGTGTGATGACGCACGAGGAGAGCTCAGCTGAGCACTCGGCACAGAGGGAGCACTTGGGGGACGGGGTTAGTCCTGTGCCACGAGGCAGGATTTACCTCCCGGGCATCTCTGAGCGCCAGCCCAGGGCCGGGCACCGCCTGGTGACGGAGGCCCCGGGGCTGAGGCTGGGCCTTGGAGCCAGGCGGCCCTCCTGCTGCAGCTCCTCGGGCCGAGCTGGGTGGAGACCCACCGCCTCTCTGGGAGCCGAGAGAGTCAACAGCCGGGGGCGAACCCGCACATCCGGGAGGGACAAGGGCGGGCCGGCGGCAGGTCTGTGCGCTCCCCGCCTGGCTGGCCGGCAATGCAGGGTGGGGCACTGCTCACTGCGCCACCCGCCCCTGAGGCCCGGCTGGGGTCCCACCTGGCCTCCATGACGTTGGGTGGGCCCGCGGGGCTGGCTGGCCGGCCACATGGGGCCCCGTGTCCCCCTCCATCCCCTAGCCCGGATTGGCCTCCTGGGCCCTTGGCCGCCCTAGTGGCTGAGCGCTTTGGCGGCTCCGGGCTCCCGCCTTCATGGGTGAGTTTCCAAAGCCGGAGGCCCTGTCGGGCGTGCATTCCTGCCAGCAACAAGTGTCACCTTGTAGGCAGAGGCCCAGAGCCCGCTCTGTCCTGGCTGGGCCTCCTAAGACCCCCAGGCCGCCATGGATGGGCCAGGCTCACGCCCCTCCCTGCCCCACAAGGCCTCCCAGCTCTCTGCAACCACCCCACTGCCCAGACGGGAGGCTGAGGCTCGGCAAGGTCCCGCTGCCCGACTCGGGGTCCCTCCGGCCTCCTCGCCCTAGGCAGCAGATGGGGCACCCGTCCAGCGAGTGTGGGGCTCAGCCCACCCACTGGCCCCCGACACCCAGCAGGGGCTCTAGGCAGCCGACTCCGGCGGCCCCTCCCGGTGACCCTGCGGACCCCACAGCGAGGAAACAACAGCCCAGGTTCCTGTGTCCAGCCAGGGCTGCGGCCGCCTGGGCCGTCCTCCCCTCACCCCCCGGGACGGGCACCAGGGGCAGAGGTCACAGAGTAGAGCAGGGCTGCTGAGTCCAGCGTGCAGCTGGGAGAATGGAGGCCCAGGGGTCACTAGCCTGAGGTCGCCCAGTCAGTGGGAAGCGTGCTCTGACGCCTGACTGCGTGCTCTGCCTGGCACTGGGCCCTGGGCACTGGCCAGAGGCCAGGCTCCGTGTCCCCACCCAGAAGCTGACGCCAGGGCTGCCCACTGCCGGCACCCACTGGACAGGGGGCAGGACAGGGAGGCGGGAGGCCGGACTGGGCTTCACCCTCCTGCTGGGCCACGGCGGCCGGGCTCCCCTCTCTGCTCCTCTGGGGGAGGGAGGTGCCAGGCGGCTGCAGCCTGCGGGCCCCCCAACGGCCAGGCTGGGTTGCAACGTGGATGTGCAGGGCAGGCTGGTGTCTGAGCCGGGACAGCACAGGCTTGTCGTGCGGCAACTCCACTGCCCAGGACTGCCCCCTGCAGGCCCTGTCAGCCCTGCCCCGAGCCGGCAGGGGAGGACAGCACCCAGGGGCCCAGCCTCTGCACTGCCCTGCCCACCAGTGGGCAGTCAGGGCCATCTCCACGTCCCCTCTCGGCCTTGGCATCCCCCCCACAAACTGATCAGGCAACACTGGTCACCAGCACACAGGGAGAGGCCAGCGGGCACCCACCAGGGGCTCAGAGGGAGGACTAGGGCCCTAGGGAGCAACCGGGTGGCGTGAGGCTGGCAGTCCTGGCCCATCACCCCCGGGGCCTGGGGGGCGTCTAGGGGCCTGGGGGGCCAGAGAAGTCGCCGTCATGGAGACACACTGGCAGGGAAACAGCACGGGGTACCCGGGGGCCACACACACCGGCACTCACACACACCTCGCACATGCACAGACACACGTATCCACACACACTTGCTCGCCTTTACACAGCCACACGGTCCCACGCTCACCGCACACTCACAGCACACTCACATGCACACTCATGGCACACTCACAGCATGCTCATTGCACACTCACACTCAGTGCATACTCACAGCATGCTCATTGCACACTCACACTCAGTGCATACTCACAGCATGCTCATTGCACACTCACACTCAGTGCATACTCACAGCATGCTCATTGCACACTCATGGCACACTCACAGCATGCTCATTGCACACTCACACTCAGTGCATACTCACAGCATGCTCATTGCACACTCATGGCGCGCTCCCCGCGCAGGGCGGCCGTGGCGCTCTGCCTGGCCTGCCTGCTCTGGGCCGCCTCACCATCCAGTCAGGAGACCTGTGTGCCCCACCTGCCCCCCCAGCCCCCGCCCCCGCTGGCCCCGCCCGGCCCACTCTGGGGTGAGGTACCAGCTGGGGTGGGGACATTGGGGGCGGGAAGGGCCCCCGGGCCGCCCTGAGCCCTGGAATGCGCTGACCGCAGCGCCCCCTAATCCCTGCACAGTGGCCGAAGCGCGGTGGTGAGGGGAGGCCGGGTGGGGCTGGGGACACAGGCTAGAGGCCCCAGGGGGGCAGACGGGACCCCCGAAGGCCAGGGCAGGTGGGTGGGCTGCCTCCACGCCCCCGGCTCGCCTGACCAGACGGTAGGGCTGGGTCCCTGGCCCTGGAGGACAAAATGGGGCCAAGGGCTGCGTCCCTCCTGCCAGAACGGGGCCAAACTGCTCCCGGGGTCTGAGGGTCCCGCGGGCGCGGCAAAGTGGGAGAGCCAGACCCACCCCTGAGGGACTGCTGGCCGGGGGCACCCGTCCCTGATGCTCGAATGGAGGACCTGCTGGGGGGCTGAGGGTGGAGGGAGGAGGCGGGGTGGGGAGGGCACAGGGATCGTCATGCCATCCCAGGGTGGCCCCCCCCCCCCCGCCCCGCACGCCCGCCTATATCCCAGCTCGGCTGCTCAGCTGCGGCAGAAGCTGGAGGGATGGCGCTGCAGGTGGGTGCGGCCTGGGCCCGTCCCCACCCCATGCCCGGGCAAGGGCTCGGGGCCAGCAGCGGCCACCCTGTCCCGCCATGTGGGGAGGGGACCTGGCGAAGGGCAGACACGGGGGGCGGGGGCCGCAGGCTGGTGGGGCCTCAGGACAAGCGGGGTCCACACGGGTAGGAGGCCGTGACTCAGTGGCTTCTGTCCCCCTCTTTCGCCTGCAGTTTGAAGCCTTCTGTGCTGCGGGCCTGGTCCCGGGCTGGAACCTGCTGGTCCAGGGGCACTCGGACTCCGGAGAGGACAAGTAAGGGACCCCGCCCTCCCCAAGGGGCCCCTCCTTGACCTGGGGCAGGGGGTGATGACCCCCGGCTGCAGGTCTCATGACCCCCATGATGCCCCCTCCCCAGGTTCGAGATCAACTTCTTGTCCGAGAAGGGGGACATCGTCTTCCACATCAAACCCCGGTTCTCCAGTGCCACCATGGTGGGCAATGCCTTCCAGGGCGGCCGCTGGGGCCCCGAGGAGGTGTCCAGCGTCTTCCCGCTGGTGCTGGGGGAGCCCTTTGAGGTGATGGGAGCAGGGGGAGGCCCATGGAGGGGGGATGCCTGTGGGGGGTGGGGAGGTCTGTGGGGGTGGGGTGGGCGTGGCCCGTCAGCAGGGAGGCCAGGCTTGGGGTGCCTGTGGAAGCATCGGGGTGCCCCACTGCTGTGTGGGAAGGATACTGTAGTAGCTGGGCTCCTGTGTCTCCAGCTTCCAGCAGCACTGCTGTCCCTGCCTGGGACCCATCAGGGAGGGGCTTGCTGGATGTCCAGGTCACTGGGCCAGCGCAGAAGTCTCCCTGATGGGTCTGGGTGGGTGCGACGGGATGCCCACCACCCTGGCTGCCTCCTAGGAGAGGGGAGCTCAGTGCTCCCGTCTGCAGCGGGCCTGCATGGTGGGGGGGTGGTCCATGTGGTGGGGGGACCCTTGGGCCCCCAGCTGTGCTTCTGGGCCTCAGAGAGCAGGCCGGGGCTCGACGCAGGACCAGGCTGCGGCTCCACGGCAGGGCCGCGGATCACTGGCCTCTGTCCCCAGATGGAGGTCAGCTCAGACGCGGAGCACTTCCACGTCCACGCCCAGGAGCACAAAGTGCTGCAGTTTGCACACCGCCACAGGCCGCTGGCGGCCATCACCCGGGTGCAGGTGCTGAGCGACCACCGCCTGGCCCAGGTGGAGCTGGCCAGGAGAAGCCTGAGCTGGGGGTAACGTCCCTGCCCGTGCCGCCCGGCCCTGCCCCCCACCAAAGCGAGGACTTTACTGTGCATCCTTGTCCCTGGGACCCTGTCGGCCGGGAGGGGTGCTGTCGGCTTGGTCCTCCCTCCCGGCTCCTCCGCCATCCGGTGGGAGCAGTGTCCCCTGTCCACGCCCGCCCCCCAGTGTGTGCCCGGGGCGGGGCTGGTGCTGAGGCGGGCGTCTCCATGCTTGCAGGGATGGGAGCTACTGAGCTGTGTCCGAAATCCCAGGAGCGAGCCTCGGCCATCGGCCACCCTACGTCCAGTGGAGCCCACCCTGGGGAAGTTGCGGGGAGGGGTCTGTGGTTCTGGGCCCCCCACTCCAGCTCCAGCTTCAATAAAGTCTGAGCAGGCTGCAGGAGCTTGGCTGCTGCGAGAGGCCATGAGGCGGGGTCAGGGGTGGACACAGGATTGTGGGGAGCCCCCCTCCCTGGGCCAGAGGGCTCCAGCCGGTCCTCACCTGGGACCACAGGGCTCCCACCCCTCCAGCTCGGCCCTCGGGAGTGCATCTCGCCCAGTCCAAGACGGTCGGCTGGGTGGTCCTGCAGCCCCCTCCTCACCCTGATTCCTGTCAGGCGGGCGGAGGGAAGAGGTCTTTCCTGTTGCTCCTCATCCCACCTGGGAGTGGGGCTGCTGCTGTCCTGGTCCCCTCCTGGGGGCGGGGGAGGAAGGGAGGAAGGCCTGGGGGCCACGTGGGGGGAGGGAGCACAGCTGGGGGTCGCCCAGCCCTGGTTTTAGACCCCAACTCATCCATCACCTCACTCCCCATCTATCATCTCTCATCTCTCTCTGTCTGTCATGTACCTACCTATCTGTCATATCTATCAATCTATTTTTTATCTATCAGTCATCTATCTATCTACCTCTCTATCATCTATCTACCCATCAGGATCGATCGTCTATCATTTATCAGTCTATCATGTATCAATGTATCATCTGTCTATCATCTATCTATCCATCCACCTGTCTTAATTAAGCTGGCAATGTGGTGGCTCAGGATGAGGCTGCACGAGAGTGTGACCCTTGCACGTGAGTGATGTACAGACAAGTGGCAGGTCAGGGACAGTGCAGACAGGAGGCCACGGCGGTCAAGGCCCTGGACCCCGGAGCCGGCTGCCCTCTGTGTGACCTTGGGCACGTTCCTGCACTCCTGGGGACGCCCGGGGCCTCACAGGGAATCGGGAGGCCCAAACGAGCCAACTCAGGTGAAGCCTAGAGCGACAGCTGGCACTTGTCACAGTGTCACCTGCCGTGGAATTCCAAGCAGTACAGGGGTCTGGACCAGATGTGTTGCCCTCTGAGGTTTTACAGACGGGGAAACTGAGGCTGGGGTGGGGGAGGGAGTCAGCAGCAGGGTGGGGCCCGGAGAGGAGAGGGGAGGGCCCAGTGTCCCCGCTGACCCCAGAGCCGAGGAGCCATCCTAGGCTGAGCAGGACAGAGGGGAGACGCCGGCCCCCGCCCCAGGTGAGACAATGCGACCCGGCCTCCAACCGCGCGGCTTCCTTCCTGTCTCCACTCACTTCCCCGCCGTGGCCCAGGAGCCCCCTCCCGCCCCTCCCTCGGGAGCCTGGCCTTTGTGTCCACCAGAGGGGCCCGGAGGCACTGGGGTGGCGGGGGACCCCCAGCTGGGTCTGCAATCCAGCCAGGCTACTCCTGCTCCTCGGGGCTCTGAGCTCCACCATGGGGGCGTCCCCGCTCCTGGCTTCAGGCCCCTGCTTTGTGACCTGAGCTGGCTGCTCACTCGCTCTGGGCCTCAGTTTCCCTGTAAACAAAGGCTCCCCTCGTGGTGATAGGCTGCCTCCCCAACAGGCGTGCAATGCAAGGCGGGAGGCGGAGATGTACGAGAAGACATCAGGCTCTCTCTTCTTGTGGGTGGGGTGGCTGGGCTCTACCCAAGGGCAAAGTATAGAAGGCGACACCCATTTTACAATATGAAATGGGCTCAGAGAGGTTAAGTGACTTGCCTAGGGTTGCTCAGCAAATGAAGGATGGAGCCAAAAATTCCAGGTCGGATAGATTTCACACGTGTGTGCAACACACACACACACACACACACACACACACCCCATCCCTCAACCATTGGCCCTGAGCTGAGGCAGCTCCAAATCAGCCCTTCTGTCCACTCCAGGTTATAAGCTGCCGCAGGGCAAATTGGACCGCAGGGGCCCCGCACCCACTGCATCCTTGGGCCTCGGTTTCTCCATTTATGAATTGGGGTGTGGGGGGCTGCAATCTCAGAGTGTCCCGCTGTGAGTGTCTCAGGCTATGTTGTGGCCCCTCTCGGGACGCCCACCACCCTGTGGGTGCCGTTGGGCCTGTCCGCCACTGCGCCCCAGCTCAGCGCCGCAGCCCCGTGGCCAGAACTGCTGGCCGGCCCCTCGGCTCAGAGGACACCTCCTCTGGGAAGCCCCCCAGGACCTCCGGCTGGGCTCTCATGCCCTCTGCTTTCATCCACCCCCACCCACCACACTCACTGCCTCTTCTGGAGGTTGGGACCCAGTCTCACCCCAGCCCCCAGCGCCCGCCGCCCCAGAGCATGTCCAGCTCTGCAAATGTTTGCTGGATGAATGAATGAGTGGATAAACGAATGACTGACTTGGGGAAAATCACTTAGAGCCTTGAACAAGCTAGAGATGCCCCCTCCCAACAGAGGCTGTGGAGCCATCGAGGCATCGGCTGTAACCTCCCGCTCCCGGGACAAGCTGGTCCCCGCCCTTGAGATGAGA
This sequence comes from Equus asinus, assembly GCF_041296235.1. NCBI lineage: Eukaryota > Metazoa > Chordata > Mammalia > Perissodactyla > Equidae > Equus > Equus asinus. Next base: position 2,051,181 of record NC_091803.1, on the reverse strand, counting down.
ACGGACCCCCCGTCCCACCTCAGCCCAAAGGCCCTGCATCTCAGCTTCCTCTCTCCCCTCGCTCATCCACCTCCTTTCCGGTCCTGGAGCTCACGGACCAGCCCTGCCTCAGGGCCTTGGCACCGGCACCTCCCTGCACACTCTTCCCCAGCACTCAGCCCGGCCGGCTCTCCTCATCAACCAGGCCTTTCTCCTAGCAGCTGCCTCCTCAGAGACCTCCTGCCTCCCCGGCCGTGGTGCAGCCTCCATCACCATTGCATTCGTCCCTTGGTCCCAAGTAGCAAGCCATGGTTCAGGGACGTTCCTGCGTACAGGCTCGCGGGCTCTCTCTCCCCCATGGAGTCAGATCCCGGACACAGCCCGCCGGCCTGTGTGCTCACCACAGGATCCACACCCTTGGGACAGGGCCTGGCATAGCATAGGCACCAATATCTGTTAAATTAATGAATAAATGGAACCAGACTCCACTTGGATTCTCCTAGGGACAGGCAGCTCACTACCTCCCGTAGCCCATTTCCCTGCTCACTGGAAGCAAATGCCGGAGTCGACTTAAACCTGCTCCTCCCCCCATGCTTTCCCACCCTCCCCTGGGCCACACGGAGGAAAGAGCCCACACGTTCCTTCAGAGACGCAGAAGCACGAGCAGGGAGCTGGGCTCCAGCTGAAGGAGCTGTAAGAGGCACCCGGGGCAGCCGCCTGCTCCTGGCGAGCTGAGCCAAATCTCTCAGCGGGCTTGTGGTCCCCTCAGTTTTCTGTCTGGTGTTGGGGGGAGGGCAGACCCAGTGGGCTGGGTCCATCTGGGGACACAGAGCTGCCTTGGTGAAGAGGATGTGGCCCATGGAGGTTCAGGTATACAAGCTTCCAATACCACTGGCCGGCCAAAGGCGCCAGGCCCTCTGGATGGCGGAGGAGAGAGTTCACATGCCCACAGGGCCACACGACTAAATGAGGCAGGCCGTGCATGCAATAGGGACGGGTGGGGTCTGTGGCTAACAGGACAGCACATACCCCATCATGCTCAGGTCCCTCCAACCATGCACAGGGAAATGTGGATCCAAAGTGGGCAGATCTTCTGATTTAAAAAAATCTGAAATTAAATTGTTGTCCAATATGTCTGTTTTTAGATACTGGCTGCTCCGATAAGACCTCAACATGGTCTCAATCTCTAAGGGAGCTGCCCCAGGGGCAACTCGTTCAAGACTTTTGCTCTAAAACTAACTTTCTCCCTCTTTTGGCCTCTTCTCTGTCCACTCCTCCCCACCAGGACAGAGGTTATGGGTCATCCCAGGGTGGGGGGCTCCCTTGCTGCCCCCCCATGTTCCAGCCCCTTCCTAAAGCCTCTTGGGCCGCGAGGAACAGACCGACCAGCAGAGGGCGCTCCAGACACGGGTTTTTCTGCAGCCCCAGGTCCGGTTGCTTCCAGCACCGGGACAGGGTGGGGTCTGCATTCCTGGGCCCCAGGTCTCTGTTCCCGCAGAATGACAGCCTGGGCCCGAGGAGACAGGGAGACGGGAGGATCCGGCATGGCTGGGCCCGACTATTCTCATTTACTGCAGAACCCAGGGCCTGGCACTGGGCCGAAGGACGGAATGAATAAACGCCACGTGGACTTGGGCAAATCACAACTTCTCTGAGCCTCAGTTTCCAATTCTGTAAAATGGGGTGGCTGCGAGGGGTGGATCGCGCCCCACGAGTGCAGTAGGATGTGGTCCACCGAGGCAGCACCCTTGCTGCTCCCTGCGAGGCCCCGGGGATGCCCCAGCATGGCCTGGCACAGTTGAGGTCCGCACACCACGCCCCGGCTGGGCTTCCCGAGCCCCGGCTCAAGGCTTCCAGCTTCAGGTTGAGTGACATCTGCCACGGTTCCTCAACGGCCACCGTGAGCTCAGGGGCTGCCGAGGGCGGCCTCGTCTGAGCTCCGACCAGGTCTCAGAGTGACCCAGGAGGCCCAGGGCCACCAGAGCAATATGGTCAGGGGGCTTCCGTGACACCCTCAGTGAGGGTCCTCTCTGCTTAGGACAGAAGGCAGGCCCGAGTGGCAAACCCATAGCCGCCTTGGACCCCCAGGCAGCTCCCACAAGGAAGGAAGTGACTCCTGGGTCCCAGTAGTGTGGGTGCCGCCTGTCATGGGGCCCTGCAGGTGTCCGTGGCCGGAGTCCCTCGCAGAGAGAACCACCTCCAGCGTGGGGGTCCCACAGGGACACTGGCTGCCACAGCGGGCTGGCAAGGCCCCATGCACGGCGGAGCAAAGATAGATGCACAGACACTTGACTCTCCACCGACCATCCCTGGAGGGAGTCAGAAAACCTGGTACAGGGGCTGCCTCCAAGCAGGCGGCCGGGACCCAGGAGCGTCCTTCTCAAATTTGCATTTTTAATCCTTTCCCCAACATTTTATTACAAAAAATGTCAAACACACGGAAAAGTTGAACCAATTTTCAGGGAACACCCGTATCCCCACTGCTGGATCCAACAATTATTAACCTTTTCCTCCGCTGTCACGGAGCCGTCCATCCCGGGTTGTGATGTGTTTCAGAGGAAGTGGTGGATCCTGGGACATTTTACCCTGGATGCTTGGCAGGCACAGCCTTAACTAAAGATCAATACTTGTTTACGGTTCTTTTTTTTTAGGAAGATTAGCCCTGAGCTAACATCTGCTGCCAATCTTCCTCTTTTTGCTGAGGAAGACTGGCCCTGAGCTCACATCCGTGCCCATCTTCCTCTACTTTATATGTGGGACGCCTACCACAGCATGGCGTGCCAAGTGGTGCCATGTCCGCACCCAGGATCCGAACCAGTGAATCACAGGCTGCCGAGAAGCAGAACATGTGAACTTAACTGCTGTGCCACCGGGCTGGCCCATGTTCTTCTTTTTGGAGGCCTCAGTTTCCTCTTCTGCAAAATGGGGTAGCAACCGTCTCCATAAGTGTGGGGGCTGTGGGTGGTCTGGCACATGGAGCGGGGCAGTGGGGCAAAGTGTTAACAGCGAGGGGCGGTCAGCAGTCGGACCCTTGTTCTGGCTCCCCGTTCCCACCCCTCACCCCCTCGGTCCTTCTGCTGCTCACCCGGCATCGCTGGCAGCTGGTGTGTGTCCCACCCATGGTTCCTCCCTCTCGATGCCACGGGCCGGAGCTGTCTTTTCAGCACCCAGCGGCCCTTTGCTCCAGCTAGTGGGTGAGGGCCCCAGGCATGGGAGCCCCATCAGTGGTGGCTGTGGAGACCCCCTGGGGCACGAGGAGATAAGCAGCCCCAGCGGATGGAGGACAGGACACTGGGGGCCCGTGGGCAGCTGTGGGGCAGGGCTGGGGAAGAACCCCGAGGAGGGATCCCCTGGAATGGGGAGTTTGGGGTGGGGGGCGGCCTCCACCCAGCGCCTGGGCAGGAAGGGCCTGGGTGGGGGGTGGTCAAAGAGGGCAGCGCAGGACAGCCGGGAGGGGAGAGGGTGCCTGGGAGGGTCGTTCTCCTCTTAGGGTACTTGCCAGAGGCCGTGTCCTCTCTGCAGGCTGGGAGGTGGGGGTCCTTTTCCCTTGGGAGCACGCCTCCTCCCTGAGACCCGAAGCTTTCCCCTCTCTGCCCCTCCTCAGCCCCAGGATCGCCAAGCAGGGGTGGGGGGCAAAAAGGGAAGCTTGGCGGCCCCTGCTTGCACCTCTTCCCCGCAGGGCGCCCCAGCTCCCCCTGGGCAGACGTCGCCCATGGGAACCCAGCACACTGGCCCCCAACACACTGGGTAGGGCTGGGGGTGGCTCCTCAAGTTGGCATGAAGCCCAACCCCGGCTCTGCCCGGCCCTCTGGTTCTCTTCTGGGAGGTCAAGGTGGTGCTGGTGTGGCGGCCTGGCCCTGGGGCCGTCCACACCGGCAGTGCCCTGGCACGTCCTGGGGGCCCGGCTTGTCCAGGCTGGGGAGACCCACGGGGGCGGGTCCTACGGAGAGGTCAGGTCAGCCTCCTGTCTGGGTTGGGGTCTTGGTTTTCATTAGGAGGCGGTGAGGCTGCTTGCAGAAGGGGTGGAATGGGGTCTGGCTGGACCCACTGTGCTGTAGCCCCCCAGTAGGTCCCCATGGGTGGGGACAGCAAATATGAGGAAAGCCGCCTCCCCAGACTGCCCTGGACCCCCAGCAGGGCCTGGCTCCCAGCCCCCCACCCCCAGGAGGGGTGGAGCAGCCCAGGACCCCTGGGGGGCGCTGAGTAGGCCCCGAGTAGGGGAGAGGATGGCTGGGGGGCCATAAACTGGGACAGGGCAGAGAGCACCCCCTCACCTCCTCCGGAGGCCCCTGCGGTGGGGCAGATCCCACTCCCAGCTGGGGGGGCGGTGCTGGAACCTCTGACGGTTGCTTCTGTTCCCTCCTCCAGAGTTGGGCCCCCCTCCCTTCCCTCTCTGCTCACTCTCCACCCCCACTTGGGGTCTTAATGAGAATTTCAGGGACTAAAGGAAGGCCAGCTCCCAGGGCAGAGAGGAGGCGAGTCAGGGCAGCTGACTCGTGACAACTGAGAACGGTGATGGCCAGGCCCTCGGCGGCTCCACGGGGCAGATGCCCTTCGGGGAACACTTAGAGATGACCACACTCATCCTCACAACGGCCCCGGGGGGCTGGTCTTATTGCTGACTTTTGTGGACGAGGGATCTCAGACACAGAGACAGGAAGATATCTGCCCGAGGTCACACAGCACGTCCTTGGCAGAGCTGGGATTTGAACCCAGGCAATTGGATTCCTGAGTCTTCTAGATAGTTGAATGGCTGTAGTTGGAAATATATATATATATAATCAGTGCCATTTTTATTGCTTTTTTCCTTACCTTTTTTTAAATGAGGTCTTAAAATATGGGTTTTCTAAACATAATTTTGGGGGGACTCTGACACCCATGCTGGAGAGGGGCTGGTGACTCTGGCCCTGGCAGAGGCCCCTCGCTCATGCCCAGTCCATGCCCGTTTGAGGGGGCCCACTGGGACAGGCAGGGAGTGGAAAGTGGGCTGCGAGGGAGCCGGGGGAAGCCTGCAGGGACCCCGCGTGCTCTGGCCAGCTGCCTGGAACATCCCGGAACTGGGAGAAGGGGGCGGCCTGCTCCCGGGGCACCAGGCCTGTGTCTTGTGGGGCGGCGGCACAGATGGAGGGGGTGGGGCAGGGGTGCCCCGTGCCCTGGGTGGCCTGTGGGGAGGGCACTGCCAGCACGGTGACCCAGCCACACTCCGACCCAAACTGGCCGTGGTTTCGGGACCCTGGAAAGAGCTCTCTCACCCTCACCCGTCCCTCAACCCCCAGCCAAGAGCCCCATCCTTCGCGGGAAGCGCTGCGCCCTGACGGCCAGCCATTCAGAGCCCAAGCCGCACACGGGACTAGTTCCAGCCCTCGGACAAAGCCGTAACCAGGGCCGCAGGCCGGGCTGACCCTGGCCAGCCAGTTGGCTCTGCTGCCTCACGGGCCCCTCGCCAGGGCGGCGGCCCACCCACGGCTCTGCTCAGAGGAGCCCATTGTTGGGGGCCAGAGCGTGGCGTGCCCCGGAGCCAGGGCTGGCACACAGCCTTGGTGCGCCTTTGGCGAGGACACTGAGTGAGCGCTTTCCCACGCTCTAGGCGCTCAGCAGCCCCGAGAGCTGAGCGGGCCGCGGCGTGATAGATGGGGAAACTGAGGCCTGGAGAAGAAGCCCATCAGGGAGTCAGGGCCAGCCTTGGGACAAGGCTCAGAGAAGTCAGACCCTGGGTGGGACGCCCAGCATCTGCAAGGGAGCACCGGCAGGACGTCAGCATCACTGTGAGGGGACGGTGAGCCCAACCAAGATAACATGACAGTGTCACTGTGAGTGATGGTGGACACATCCACGCCGACATGACGGTGTCACTGTGATTCAAGGTGGACCCATCCAAGCCAACACGATGGTTTCACTGTGACTGGATCTCATCTGTGACACGTCTAACCAACATGGCACCTCACCAGTCCCTTCCCGCCCTGGCGGGCCGCTCCGTTCCCAGTACTCAGACACCCTCGAGCCTCCTGACCTTTGCCCCCACCGGCCTCTCTGCGCAAACGCTCTCCTCTTCTTTCTCTCTCGGGGCACGAATCTGCCCTATAAACCGTCGCCTTCCTTACCTGCTCCCCATCCAGCGGGAAGGGACACTGTTTCTCTTGTCTGTTTCCAGACACTCGCCGGCCTCTCTCTGGTGACTCGCCCGCCCCCTGCACAGCATCGTCTTTGGGTGCAGGCCATCCTGGGGTCTGCCCTCCCATCTCGGAGGCCAAAGGGACCTCCCAGCTCCTCTGGCTGGACCCCCTTCTCACTGCCCAGATCCGCCAGGGCCAGGCCATTCGGTGCTGTCTGCTGAGACTCGGGTCTTCAACAAAGCACGGACGCAAGGACAAGTCTGTGGCTCGCACCGCTGGCCCGTGGCTGCCCCAGGTTACAATCAAACACAGAGAAAAGTAGCCCACAGCAGGAGAAAGACAACTCTCACACCTACAGGAACAGCAATAGGGTCAGTGGTCCTTTCTTATCAGACACGAGGGCAGCCAGCAGAGGCCAGCGGAAGGACAGGTTCCAAGTGCTTTAAAAAAAAGTCGGTCCAGAATCCCACATCCAGCCGAACTATGACTCAAAATGAAGACGAAATGAAAACATTTCCAGGTTTAAAAACATCTAAGGGAATTTGTTGCTAGCAGACCTGTCTTAAAACAAATTCTAAAAGAAGTCCTTCGGGCGGAAAAGAAATGACACAGATGGTGACACGAATCCACAGAAATAAACAAAAAATGCCGGGAAGGGTAAATGTGTGCGTTAGTGTGAAAGACCACAGAAACCTATTTTGATGATTTCCTAACTTCTTTAAAAGACATAAAATTGTATAAACAAATGTGTATATAATACTATATATATTTACGTATATAATAAATAATTTTACCACTGTATTTATAACACACATAGATACAACATATATGACTATGACAGCACAGAAGCGTGGGGAGAGATGGAGTTACAAGGAGCAAAGTTGCTATGTTTTACTGGCCTTAAGGCAGGATTAATCAGAAGGAGTCTGATCAGATGTATATGAAGGCCCCAGAGCGACCACTAAGAAAATAACCAAAAAATATAGTGTAAACAAATCAACAGAGAAATTTGAGCGGTGCACTACGAAAATATTTATTTAACATCAAATCAGTCAGTAAAGGAGGAACTGAGGAATAAAAAGGCAGGAGACCTATAGGAAATCAATAGCAAAATTTAAAACTGTAAATCTGTGGAATAATAAAACGTATATGTCCTTGGTCTTCGCTTCTTCCCAGGCTCCTGGCACAGAGCTCCTAAAACCCTTGAAATTTCGCGAGTGAGAGAGTGGCTTTCCTTACTCATAATAAGCCCCTTTGGGCCACACCTGAGTTCATGTAACAAGGCGACTTGATGGGGGGGGGGGGCCCTAGACGGCTCCAGGATGGGGGCTGGCTGCCAGGGGAACAAGCACGTGATTCGAGGGCTGGCACTTCCAGCCCCTCCCTCCAACCTCCGGGGAGGGAAAAGGGCCGCAATGAGTTAATCGGTCATGCGTGTGTAATGAAACCCCACATAAAACCCTAAACATCAGGGCTGGGGAGCCTCTAGGTTGGTGAACACACTGATGTGCCGGGAGGCTGGTGCCCCGGGGGAGCGCACGGAAGCTCTGTGCCCCTCACTCTCTGTGTTTCGCCCCGGGCGTCTCCTCCATCTGGCTGTTTCTGAGTTGTGTCCTTTGTGATATGACCGTAATCCTAAGTACAGAGCTTTCCTGAGTTCCGTGGGTCATTCCAGTGAACTGGAATGAACCAGAGAGGGAGGTCGTGGGACCCTCTGAATGTGTGGCCGAGTCAGACAGAGGTGCCGGTGGCCTGGGGACCCGGGACTTGCAACTGGGGTCTGAAGCGGGGTCCGTCTTGGGGGACACAGCCCTTCCCCCGTGGGGTCTGTGTGGACGCCGGGCGTTAGTGTTGGAATGGAATCGACTTGTGGGACCCCCTGTGGGTGTCAGAGAATCGGAGAATTGGGTTGGCACATACTAATTTTACGTCAATAATTACATTAAATGTGAATTGGGGTCTAAGCATCCCAATCAAAAGGCAGAGATTTTCCGACTGTATTTTGAAAAATTTTAAAACTCAAGATCCAACTCTATGCCATCTCAGCCTCAGATTCAAAGACCCAAATAGATGAAAGTAAACGGACGGAGAAAGACACACACGCAAACAGGAGCCGGAAGGGAGCTGGGGTGGCTCCACCAACATCGGACAAAACAGACTTTAAGACGAGAAATACTGCTGGAGACAGACAGGTGTCACACAAATACACCAGCTGTACATGCACACACCCTCCAACATCACAGTCCCAGGACACACGACGCGAAAGCTGACAGAATCGAAAGGAAAAAATCAAACCATCTCGGTTGGAGATTCCAATCCCTTACGCTAATGAACCGACAGAACAACTCTCAGAAACTCAGCAAGGGTAGAGAAGACTCGAACAACACCGTCAACCAGCTAGACCTCCCCTTGTAGACGCTCCACCAACAGCGGCAGAAGACACCTTCTTCTCAAGGGCACCTGGAACTTTCTCAGGAGAGACCACGTGCCAGATCACAAGTCCAGTCCCAATATACTTAAGAGGACTAAAATCGTACGGAGCACGTCCCCCGACCACAGTGGAATTGAATGAGAAAACCCCGACAGCAAATAATCTGAAAATCCTCAAATATTTGGAAAGTAAACAACACATTTCAAAAAAACACAAGTTAAAGAAGAAATCACAAGAGAAAACGGAGGCTATTTTGAGCCAAATGAAAACGAAAACACAACCTATCAAGCATTGCAATAGAGGAGTGCTGACAGGGAAATTATAGCTTTGAACACCTGTGTCAGAAGGGAAAAGTCTGAGAGTGATAATGTAAGTTTCCACCTTAAAAACTAGAAAAAGAAAAGAAAAGTAAAGTAAACGCAAAGCAAGCATAAGAAAGGAAATAATAAAGTTCTTCTCCAGTAGCAGAATCCAATGATAGAAAACAGAAAATCAATGAATCAAAAATTGGTTCTTTGAAAACATCAACAGAAATTATAAACCTTTAGCTAGACCGATGAAGAAAAAAAGAGAGAAGTTAGAAATTCTCAAATTCAGGAAAGAGGGGACATCATTGACCCTATAGAAATACAGGCTTATACGAGAAGATTATGAACAACTTTATGCCAACAAACTAAACAACTGAGATGAAATGGACAAATTCACATAAAGACACAAATTTTAGAAACTGACGAGAAGAAATTGAAAATTCGAAAGACTTGTAGCAAGCAAAGAAATTGACTTAGTAACGTAGAATCTTTCCACAAATAAAGGTTCAGCTCAGATGGTCTTACTGGGGAATTCTATCTACCAAATACTTAAATAAGAAGTAACATCAAATCTTCCCCAAAATAAAGGAGGAGGGAACATTTTCCACCTCATTCCGTGAGGATGGCATTACCCCAATACCGAAGCCAGACAAAGACAGCGCAAGAAAACTACAGACGAACGTTCTCATGAACGCAGAAGCAAAAATCCTTGACAAAATATTACAAACCGAATACAGTGCCGTGTAAAAAGGATCACACACCACGACCAAGGGGGATTTATCCCAGGGATGCAAAGCTGGTTTAAGACTGACCAATCAATGAATGTGGTAGACCACATGAACAGAATAAAAGACAAAATCCACACGATCGTCTCAAAGATGCGGGAAAAGCATCTGACAAAGTCTGACGCCCATTCCTGACAAAAACTCACAACAGACGAGAAATAGGAGGGAGCTGCCTCAAACTGATAAAGGCATCTATGAAAAGCCACCGCTAATGTCATCCTTAAAGACCAAAGACTGAATTTCTCCCTTCTAACATCGAGAACAAAACCAGGCTACCTGCTCTTGCCACCGTTATTCCACATCACACTGAAGGCTCCAGCCGGCGGAATAAGGCAAAAATAAACTGAAATAAAAACAAAGAAAGAAACGAAAGGCATCCCGACTGCAAAGAAAGAAGTCAAACTATCGTTATTCACAGACGACAAAGTCCTGTACGCAGAAAATCCTGAGGAACCCCCGCAAAAGCTCCTAGAACTAATAAACGACTCCAGCGCGGTGGCAAGCTAGAAGATCGATGTACAGAAATCGACCGTGTTTCTATGTCCTAGCCACGAACATCCTGAAAACGGAATTAAGAAAACAGTTCCATTCACAATAGTAGAAAGAATAACAGAATGCTTAAGAATAAATGTAACCAAAGAAGCGCAAGCCTTGTCTACTGGAAAGGACAAGACATTGTCCAGACAAACTAAAGACTTGAGTAAATGGAGAGACATTGCGTGGGGAGTTCTCCCCACATTGATCTACATACAGTAGTCCCTTGGTATTCGGGGGTGGGGACTTGTTCGAGGACCCCCGAGGAGCCCCGAATCTGTAAATGCTCCAGTCCCTTATGTAAAACAGTGTAGTATTTGACGTAACCTACACACATCCTCCCGTAGACATTCAATCATCTCTAGATTACTTCTAACACCTGATACAATGTAAATACAGTGTGAATACTTGTTATACTGTATAGTTTAGAGAATAACGACAAGAAAAGTCTACACGCTCAGCACAGATGCAACCGTCATAGGCCTTTTGATCGGCGGTGGGTTGAATCCGCGGATGCAGGGCCAACTGTGTTCAACAGACCGCCTATCAAAATGCCAGTCGGCCTTTTCGGGTGGGAATTGACAAGCTGGTCCCCGAATTTATATGGAAATGAGAAGGACCTAAAACAGCCACAACAGTTTTGAAAGAGAAGAATAAAGTGGGGGGACTTGCGCTCACTACCCGATTTCAAAACCTACTAGAAAGCCACGGTGACCAAGAGAGTGTCGTGCCGGCACCAGGACAGGCCCACAGATCGATGGAATAGACCCGAGAATCCAGAAATTAGCCTCGTATTAATTGATTTTCAGTGAAAGTACAAAGACAATTCAATGGAGAAAGGACCGCTTTTCAGCAAATGGTGCTGGGACAACTGGGTATTGCAAAAACAAACAAACAGTAAAACCTCACATAATACATAAAAATTAAGTCAAAATGCTTGAGAGAACCCCAGGGAAGAGCTAAAGCTATGAAACTTCTATAAGAAAACATAGGAAAGAGGGCCAGCCCCATGGCCTAGCGGTTCTCTGCTTTGGTGGCCCAGGTTCAGTTCCCAGGCACGGACCTACACCACTTGTTGGTGGCCATGCTGTGGTGGTGACCCACACACAAAATAGAGGAAGATTGGCAACAGATGTTAGCTCAGGGCAAATCTTCCTCAGCAAAAAAAAAGAGGAAAAAAAAAAGAAAAGAAAAAGGAGAAAATCTCTGTGATTTGGGGTAGGACATGACACCAAAAAGAAAATCCATAAAAGAAAAACTAATAATTTGGATTTCATCATAAATAAAAACTTCTCTTTGAAAGACACCATTAAGAAAATGAAAAGACAAGTCATAGACTGGGGAAAAAATATTTGCAGAGCACATATCTGATAAAGGACTCGTATCCAGGATATGTAACAACCACAATTCAATAAGAAGACAAGCTAATCTAAAAATGGGCAAAAGACTTGGATAGACAGTTCATCGAAGAAGATCTGTGAATTGATAATAAGCACATAAAAAGATGCTCAACATCATTAGTCATCAGGGAAATGCAAATTAAAGCCACAGTGAGACACCACTACATGCCTACTAGGATGGCTATCATCTCAAAGATGAGAAGTGTAGGTGAGGATGTGGGGGAAATTGGAACCCTCGTGCATTGCTGGCAAGAAGATAAAATGATACAGTCACTTCGTAAAACAATCTGGAAGTTTCTTTAAAAGGTTAAACATAAACGTACCGTATGATCCAGCAATTCCACTCTCAGGGATCCAGCCCAGAGAAATGGAAACTTGTGTCCACACACAGATGTGGGTGAATGTTCGTAGCCGTGTCTCCATCATAAGCCCCAAACTGGAAGCAACCTAAGTGTCCACCCACTGGGGAGTGGGACAAATGAGACGCAGTCCACCCACATGACGGACAAGTATCCAGCAATAAAAGGGATGAAGCGCTGACACCTGCGACACGGATGCAGCTTAACAACACGATGCAAAGTGCAGCTGGACACAAAGGGCTACACGTTTCGTGATTCCATCTACGGGAACGTTCAGAAAAGGCAGGTCACAGAGACAGAAGGCAAGCCAGGGGTCGCCTGGGGCTCTGGAGGAAGCAAGGATTGGCCGTAAGTGGGCTTGAAGAAACTTCTGGCATGATGGAAATGTCCTAAAACTGGACCGTGGTGATGGTTGCACGACCTGTAAATTTACTAGAAATCACTCACAATGGGTAAATTCTATGTCAACGTTTCCTCAACAAAGTCATTTTTAAAGAAACAAACTTTGATTATTTTTGTGGTATCAGGTATTGTATCTGTGCTTGTTGCGTTTTATTGCGTTAAAAGTACAATATCATTTATAATCACTCCAAAACAATAGGTGTAAATCTGGCAAAATACGTACATGGCTTTAATGCTGAAAACTATAAAATGCTGAAGAAGGAAATCAAAGAAGCTCTGACTCAGTGGAGAGTCATTCTGTGTCGGTGGATGAGGACGCTCAAGGTGGTGAGGATGTCAATTCTCCCCAAATTGGTACACAGATTCAATGCACTTCCCATGAAAATCCCAGCAAATTTTGGTAGATATAAAGATTATGCTAAAATTTACGTGTAAAGATGAAGGTGCTCGAATCGTTAAAACAATTTTGAAAAAGAATAAAGCGAGGGGAATTACTCGACGCAATGCCAAACCCTCTTAGGTGGTGACGGTGATCGACACCGTGTGGCACCCGCAGAAGGGCGGACACATAGATCGATGGAACAGAATAGAGGACCCAGAAGAAGCCTTGCGCAAGCACAGCCAACTGACTTCAGATACAAGGGCCAAAGCCGTTCGGCGGAGGAAAAGACAGCATTTTCAACAAACAGTGTGGCAGCAGGAGCGTATACACAGGCGGAACGGTCAACATCCGTCTCAACATCCCACCTGTTAAAAAGGCAGCTCAAAGTGGATCGTGGGTTTAAATGTAGACGTAAAACCTTTAGAAGATCACATCGGAAAAACCTTCGGGACCTGGGGCTTGGTGGAGAGTTCTTAGAACTGACACCCAATCACGATTTTTAGATGGAAAAAATCAGTAAATCGAACCTCATCGAAATCTAACAGTCGTGCTCCGCAAAGCCCCTCTGCAAGGATGCAAACGCGAGCTGCAGAGCGGGGCAAATACTTGCAAACCACACGTCCAACAGTGGACTCCTATTTAGAATATGCAGAGAACTCTCAAAAACCCAATGCTAAAAAAAATCCGGTTAGAAAGTGGGCAAACGACACGTCACTGAAGACGATAAACGGACAGCAAATAAGCACAGGAAAAGGGGTTCGGCGTCACTAGCCGGTAGGGAAATGCAAATGAAGAGCGTTTATGCTGTGACACACTACCACACACCCGTCAGAAGAGCTGAAATAAAAACCGTGAGAGGCTCTGGGCCATCACGGTTAGGCCCCACCATGGACGACGGCTCAGCAACAAATATGGGCAACTATTGACACACGCGATGATTTGATGGGTCTTGGGTCATTACGCCGAGTGAGAAAAGCCAGTCTCAAAAGGCCACATACTGTATGAGGCCATTTATAGAACCTTCTTGAAATGACACAATTATAGAGACGGAGAACAGATTAATGCAGGGGTGAGGGGCGGTGGGGCTGAGGGACGGGTGTGACAGTAATGGGGCAGACAGGGAGCCCTCTGTGGTGCAGGAGCAGCTCTGTCTGGGGTAGTCCTGACTCAGGGTTGCCCACGAGATTGCCCGCAAAATGCTGGTTGGGGCTGCCATCATCGGAAGGCCCAAGTGGGGTGGGTGGATCCCCTTCCAGGGTGGCTCCCTCATGCGGCTGGCGAGTGGGTGCTGGCTGTTGGTGGGAGTCTCAGTTCTTCGACCGGTGGACCCCTTGAGGAAGACAGCGGGGAGGAAGCCATTGTCTGTGGGTTCCATCCACCGTCTTGACGCCAGACATCAAACTTGTTTCTTTTCTTTCTTTTTTTTTTCATTTAATTTTGTTAAAGTCACTTTTGGTTGTTTGTAACCTTGACTGAGCCAGGCAAAGTCCCCACATCCGTTCTTCCAAGACGGTAAACAGTGATAATAATATTGTAAGCAGCCCAGGTAAGAAGTGAATAGAACGTAAACTCCAGTGGGGTGGGGAGAGCCACCGTTCCAAGTCAAATGTAGCAGACGTTTCGAGAAAGCCGGGGAGGTAGTTAGGGAAGGCTGCCTGGAGGAGGAGGTCTAAGGCGATGAAGGATTTTCCGCCTGGAGGGGAGCTGTCGCTGGGACAGGGCCACACCTGCAGGCTGGGAGCTCTTTCCTGAAGCCTCAGGAAAGAGAAGGACAGAACATTTCAGAAAGAAGGACATTTCTCGAGTGGAACTGATGCATCCATACCAGGACCACAGTTCTGAAAAACAGCGGGACTGCGACCCAGGAAGCTGGGACAGGCCTTTGTCCCCGACATAAGGACTCTTCACTTTACCAAAGGGCTCCCCTAAAAGGGGCTTCTAGCAGTCACCTCTGCGGGGCACGAAAATGGGGTTTGGGGGTCAGAGGACCGGGCAGAGGTGGCAACTCATGGGAAGAGACACCAGTATCTCTCCCCTCGGGGCCACCACAAGTGGACAAGTGTGCTGGAGCGGGGGCATGAACCCCTCTACCCAGGCTGGGCTGAGGGCTGGGTCCTGCCACACTTGGCAGCATCGTGCACATGTGCACACGTCGGTAGCCACACCCAGCAGGATCACACATGTGTGTGCACACGTCAGTAGCCACACGCCTCCAGGACAGCCCGCAGCCACCCCCAGAACAGAGGAGGCCCAAGGAGAGGCTCGGGCCCAGTGGTCCTGGGGACACACCGTGGGACTTCAGGGCCTGGGGAGGCCAAGCCACACATGTCCTGAATCCCCCAAGAGGGGGCCGGGGTGGGGGGTGACCCTTCTCAGAGAAGGCGAGTGAGTGATGGAGCTGAATGTGAACTGGGGCCTGGAGGCGGGGGCCGGCCCCGCCAGGCTGAGGTGAGACCCCCTCATCGATGGGGTTGGCCTGGGGGAGACCAGCTCCTGCCAACTTCGTGCTGTGGGTGTGGCGGGCTCAGGGACATTCACGGAGAAAATGGGGATGTGGGGACATCGGAGGCCCGGGTCACCAGCCCCCTGCCCTCCGTGGGGCCGCCGGACCCCCCTGGGCCATCCTGGCTTGGCTGTCCAGGGCTCTGAGCTTCCTGTGCCCACCAGTGGCCTGTTCAGACCCTGACTTCTGTGCTGGGCACGTCCCACCCACCCCCAACAGAGACTCTGACACTGGGACGGCTTCGAGACCATCCCAGGTGCGGATGTGAAGGTCCTGGGCCCACCTCTCCAGAAAGATTCTCCAGGCCGTGGGACTGCCCGCGCCCTCTGACCTGCAAGCCCCAGGCACAGACGCCCTTGGGGACGCACGCCCGCTCACGGAGATCCCAGCAGAGCCCCTGCAGGCCCGAGCCCGAGCAGAGGCTGCCCCCTGGTGGAGGCGGGGGACCAGTGAGCCCAGCCCTGTACGACCCCTCCCGCTGTGTGGACCACCTGGGCTGCTGGCCAGATTCAGAGCTGGTCCCCTCCCAGAGGGAGCATCTCTAAGGGCCCTGTTCTTCACGACCCCTTGTGCATGCAGCACCGGGGGCCACAGTATCCCCAGGGTCAGTGGGAGAAGGACATCAGCCGTGTCCCACCGCTGGAAGCGCTGGGGGCCAGGGCAGCCTCAGCATCCAGCCTGAATCCAAGGGCCCAGGACGATGCTCCCGGGAAGCGCCTGGCTGGGACAGAGCCAAGACCTTGGAGCAGGCCCTCGAGGGATGGTGACCCTGGGCAAGCCACAGCCTCTCTGAGCCTCAGTTTCCTCATTTGTGAAACTGAAATTTCCACAGTAATTTCCACTCCGCAAAGTTACACTGTCCATGTGGTGGCCACTGGCCACACGTGGCTCTCTGAGCATTCGAAACGTGACTAGTCTGAATTAGAATGCGCCGTAAGCATGAAACGCACACTGGATTCGAAGACTCAGCTAGCAAATAAACGCCCCCCCCAAACCCAGAATGGAACATGCCTTACAAATAATTTTATATTTTTTACAAGTTGAAATAACAATATTTTGGATATATTGGGTCAAATATATTATTAAAATTCATTTTGCCTCTCGCTTTTTACTTTTTTAAGGCGGTCACCAGAAAATTTAAAATTAACACGTGGCTCAAAGGGTCGTTGGGGAGATTCAGTGGGACACTACCCGGCGATGGGCAAACCTCGATAAACGGTGGCAATCCTGGTGTTACTAGAACAGTGCAGCCGCGAAAAGGAGGAATTTCTCCAAAATTTTGCATTTTAGCTGAAAAACTCATATTAATTTTTGCATTCCATTTCATAATCTATATGTGCTTCTTTTCATGAAAAAACATTTTTTTTAACAAAATTTGGATCAAAGTCCCCACTTGAGGGAGACAAGTATCCTTTGAACCTGTAGGCCAGTGCCCTCTGACCCACACCAGGCCCAGCGGCAGGGTCTTCCCGGGGAAGTGGGCAGGGCTAGGCACCCAGCACTGCCACTCTGCTCCACGATCCGGGGGCCCAGTCTGGCCCCTTCACAGCCCACATGTCCAGCCCCGTCCCACAGGCGCCGCACTCTGAGCAACAAGAGGAGGAACAGGCTGTGTGCTCTCATCCCTTGGGGGGGCTGGAGAGGCCGCATCACACATCTCCTGGAAACCCCCAGGGGGCCCAGAGCAGGGGGTGACCTTCCTCAGAGACAGCGAGGAAGTGATGGGGCCTCCTGTGAACTCCGGCCTGGGTGAGTTCCAGAACCGTCCACCAGAGAACAGCCAAAGCCGCAAGTGGAGGCCCAGGTCAGAAGAGGGGCAGAGGTCAAGTGCAGCGAGATTCAGGGAGAGGCGGACGGAGTCCCCGCTGTTAGGAGAATGGGGAGAGAAATCAGGAGAGGCTTCTTGGAGGAGGTGGTGCCACTGTGAAGGCCAGGGCAGCCCCGGACCCCTTCCCTGCAGCACGTTTCAGCGTGGCCTCCAGCCTCCCAGCTCTGTCACTCAAACTCTTCAGAGCCAACACCAGTTGGGGGAGAGTTTGGCTGCATCGGGGAACAGAGCACTCGAGGTGTGTCCGCTCCCAGGAGATGCTCAAGCCACGGTCCCTCCTCCCAGACAGAGCCCCTCTCCGCCGCCATCCCACTAGGTACTGCGTGGCGCTGTCATTGCCAGCTCTCGGGTGGAGAAGCTGGGCTCCTCGCAGAGGCCACGGGGCCACCAGAGAAGAAGCCTAGGTTCTGGGCAGCGCTCACCCCAATCTGCTGGGCACATGCGTGGCCTCATCACACACAGCAGGGCGAGCACAGCCAGCCTGGTGGAATATGCTGGAGGATGCGGGCAGCATCGGGCACCCCCAGGAGACAGGCCAGCGGGATGAGCCCTCCTGGGGGCCCCCTGCCCCGTTCCTGCCAGCCCAGCCCCCCAGACACCTCGGAGGGGAGCTGAGCACAGAGGAAGCCGAGATGAAGCTCCTCCCTGGACCACTGGGGGCTGAGCTGTGGGAGGACACCCACCTCCCCTGAGCCCTGGGCACCAGCACCCACGGACCCGCTGGGCCCATCTGGCGGTCCCACCAGCTTGCACAGGGGTCCGACTTGTCTGCATCCCACCAGCGCTGTGGCTTTGATGACAGCCATCCTGGGGGTGCAAGATGGCAGCTCACTGTGGTCCTGACTTGCGTTTCCCTGATGCTCAGCGATGTCGAGCGGCCGTTCCTCGATCTTCTCCGGAGAACTGTCCATTCAAGGCCTCTGCCCGTTTCCGAATGGGGTTGACGGAGTTTGCGTCTTGAATTCCAGTTCTGTATACATCCCCTGTACTAACCCCTATCAGGTATATGATTTGCAAATATTTTCTCCCCTCCTGTGGGAGGCTTTTCACTCCCTGTTGATAGTGTCTGCTGATGTTGCACACCCTTCTTTGCACGTGGACTGCCCGCAGCCTCTGTCCGTGCACCGGAGGAAAGGATCTGCTCGCTCCTTGCTTCAATGACCACAGCTAGCGGGGCTGCGTCTTCCTGCACTTGACCGCCCCTCCCTCCCTCTGCCTGGAGCCCACACGCACATGCAAACACATGAGCACAGGCACCCCGCCCCACCGAGTTTCGGGGCCAGGCCGCACGCCCAGCTGCTGTCTTCACAGCCTCCTAGTGCACAGGGCTCAGAGAAAGGCTGGGAAAAGTGGATGCTGCTGGCGGCCAATTCTTACATAACACGCGAGGTGTGTGGACAGGACAGAACGCGTTTCCGTTGACGGCACGGCCGTCTGCCGAGCAGAGCAGATCTCGGCGTCTTCACCAGCTGAGCGATTCGGAAGAGCCCCAAACCCTACACAAAGCTACAGCAGCTTTGTTCACCCAGCTCAAAGCTTCTTCGGGAAGCGGAGGCAGAAGCTGAGGGGTAGGGTCGCTGATGCCCCGGAAGCAGTGACGGGATGGCGGCCGGGCTGGGGCAGAAAGCCAGGCTCTGCCCTCCGCTCCTGCCAGCTTTCAAATGAGTTTTTCTTTAACCCAGAGAAGACAAGATATAGCAGCTGTGTTCTGAGATCTAAACGCCTCTAACGCGGAGGAGGCCGCGGGTTTGCACAGCTCCCGAGTTCAAGGCGGGCAGAGTCAGCTGGATATTAGGAAGAGACTGTAAACAACAGAGTTATCCAGCACCCTCGGGGCAGTGAGGTAGTGAGCCCCCCGCCATGGCAGGCGTGCAAGGTGAGGCTGACCCAGCCTGCCAGGGAGGCTGCCCTTGGGCTCCAGAGTGACACCAAGAGCTCCTCCCACTCAAGAATTTTCTGGTCCCAACTCCTTCACTTGTACAGATTTTAAAAGTGTTCATTCACTCAGCAAGATGACTTCATGGGGGAGGGGGTACACCAAGGAACAACCTCTGAAGGGTCCTGCAAAGGACCCTCCGTGCTCCCCACGTGGGCCCTGTGTGCTCCCCACATGGGGCTCTGTGCTCCCCAGATGGTTCCACGTGGAAGCACAGAGGGTCCAGGGGGGAGCACAGAGTGTGGGTGGGGAGACGCAAGAGGGAGGGGGCTTTGGAGAAAGCCCGTGGTCAGGACTCGCAGGCCTTTATGGCCCATGGGAGTTGTCCCAGGGGAAGGGTGGGTTAGAAGTCACCAAGGGGAGGCCGTGAGGAGGCCGCCATCCTTGCCCAGTGGAGGCTGTGCTGCCGGGGCCTGGCCTCCACCAGCCAGGATGGCAGGCCGTGGGTGGCCTGGACGGAGGGAGGGGCAGATTCACGAGGGCCTGGATTGGCGGGGTGGGGCGGTGGGCATGGAGGGGGGGTCTGCCTTCTCCTGCCTCTGCCTCTAGCCCTCTGGGACCCTCATGTGCTCTCACCCTGCGGGCACCCCATGCTCAGAAGGGCCACAGCGGTCACCAAAGGGCTGTGTGGTCACTGTGCCTCGACAGGAAGAGCAGGCAGAAAGAGCCTGGGTGGGCGGTCAGCGCAAGGGCTCCCCACCAGCCCTCCCTGGGTGTCCCCAGCAAGTTCTGTGCCCCCAAGACGGAGGTCCTGGGCTGCCGAGGCGGCCAACCTAATGCCGTCAGGGGCCGGGCTGGCAACAGAGAGGTGTGGAGCCGACCAGGTGGGTCCAGCACCAGCAGGAAGGAAGGGAGCCGCAGCGGCAGCCCTGCCCACAGGCACCCACATCCGATTCCCCAGGAAGGCTAGGCGCCAGCTCGACGTCTGCCGGCCTCCTTGCCACCCAGCTGTGACCCTGATGACCACAGGTCCTTCCAGCTCCTCCAGACAGCGTGCCCGGGAAGCCGGAGAGAGGAAAGGGAGAGAGGCACCCGCTGGCCCGTGCGGGGTGGGACGGGGAGCTGAGCCCCGAACCCCACGGTGTGGGGGGCCAGGGCTGGGAGGCTCCGCGGGACCATCTTGACCTGCTCTCAGCCTAGACTCCCATGACGGGAGCCTTGAGGGAGTCAGAAAGTCCGTGTTTCGGGGCCTTCTCAGCAGAATGATTCAAGGTTTCCGGCTCACCTCTCCTCTCACCTGCGCTCACCTCCTGGCCAGGTAACTGCCACGCCGCGTGGGCCCATCAGCTGGGCAGGAAGCAGTTCCAGCTCTCAGGGGTGGGGGGGCTGGGAGCCAGAGCTGCCTGGTTTCCCATCGGCTGTGGGCACAGAGTTTCCTCTTCCCAGAAGGAGGTGAGGACCCTGCTGGGCACGCATCAGCCCACCGGGTTGATGCTGCCCAAGTATCTTTTCCCAGGACGGTTTCCTTTGGATTATGCCCCTGAGATCTGTTCCTCGAGAGACATCAAAACCGGCTTCTGCAAGGAGCTCACGGCCACGGTTAGAGCAGGAGGCCTCGGACATCCTCGTCCTCTTGGCAGATAAGGAACCGGCTGCCCCGAGCACAGGCGCGCCCAGCCTTCCCTGGCCGCTGCCCAAGTGGCGTGAGCCCCATTGCACGGGAAGGGGCCCTGAAATTAATTGACACATTTCAGGCCAGACTTTCGTGGCTGTCCAGGGTGGGGCCCCTCCCCCAGGGGGGATGGGGTTAATGCTCCGGCCACTCCCTCGGCTGGCGATGTTTTTCCTAAGCGCTGGATTTTTCCTCTCTCCTCCCCTCTGCTCTGGGCCTCTCTGCCAACACCCGGAGTGGCCCACATCACTCTGCCCCCAGGACAGGCGGCTGGCTCCCAGCTATGTGCCCTTTCTGCCAAATCCCAGCTTTTCCATCATCATCAGTCTGAGGCTAAGGTGTCCCGAGGCCAGGCCTGTCGTCTCCCTTCCTGCCATCTTCTAGCCCCAGGTTGGCTCTGCTAAAGGCCCCGGGGCCTGCCCAGAGGACACATGGCCTGTGCAGACACGGACGGTGGCAGAGGGCCTGGGTGGACCGCATTGATGGTAGGCAGGGCTCAGTGCTCCGGGGCAGTGCATAAAGGTGTGGGATGCAGGGCTTCAGGGCAGAACCCCTGGATTCTGAGTGGTGGGGGGACCACAGCAGGTCATCACAGCCTCTCTGGGTCTCAATTTCCCCATCTGGAAAACGGGACCAATAATCCATATGATTATGGCGTCTGGCTCGGCCTGGGACTTTATAAGAATGTTTCACGAAGCCCGGAGTTTCCCTCAATACGCCTTTTCCCAAAGGAGTCCTCCTTCCCTGAAAAGTCCAGCCTCAAGCCAGCTTTCTCCTTGGCATAGGACGCCCGCGGAGAGGGATCCGGGAACCAGACACGCAGGCTGAGGTCAGGATGAAGGAGGCACCCTCCCAGAGGCCAGGACCCGTGGGTAGAACGCCCCACTGGGGGGCGGCTGGAGGGGAGATGACACACAGGAATGGATTTCTGAAGACACAAACACATTCGCCCAAGCCAGACAGGAGACGGGCGAGCCCAGCACCTCCCAGCCCCTGAGGCGGGGATGGCCTGCTGGCCCTGGGCCGCCCGCCGCAGACCCTCCGTCCACGCTCCTGCCCGGGCCTCCTTCCCACAGCGCCGCGGGGGCTCTGTGCTCCAGCCAACATTTTAGAACCCAAAGCTTTTTCAACCCAACCTTTTAGAAACCCAGACCGCTTTCAAAAGCGACCCCCTTTGAAACGCGACCCTTTAAAACTCGCTTTGCCAATCCGTGCCCCAGAGTGTTGAAACCAAAATATTCTGGAAACCTCCTGGAAGCAAGACACTCCGGAAGAAAACCAACTGGAAATGGCTAAACGGTTTCATCTGGATTGTTTTCAAGCCCCCGATTTTTGCAAACTGCCTTGAACTAAAAGCAGTTCCGTCAAGGCCAGAATTTCCCCGGGAAGAAGCTGGGAGGTCTGAACCCGGCCCTCGGAAGTGCTTGCTTGCTCATAAGGACACATCTCAAGCTGTAAAGAGGAGCTGCGCCCGGATCTTGGAGGAGTCCTGGATCTTCTGCTCCACACACTTCGCTCTCACACTCTGCCCGGAAACCTCTCCCGATGCTTCTGCCCGATTCTGTGGTCCTCCAGCCACTGGGGCGGAAAAACCCATCCCAGAACCACACGTCAGACTCTGTCTCCATGAGCCTCGTGATTCCCCTCTGCTGTCTGAGCAGGCTGTTCCAGCCTCGGTGCTGGATACAGGCATGAAGTGACAGAACTCGGGGACCCTGAGATGCAGTGGGCAAGGCAGGGACCACAGACACGAGAACTGTGACACTCGGAGCGGTCCTCTGCCGATTGCTCATCTTTCCCGTTTTCATTCCTCCGACGAGCCCCAGGAAGCACAACCAAGGGCCCAGTCTGGGGAGACCATGTCATCCCTTCTCTGCCGCCACCACCCCAGCTCCTGGTGCAGAGGCAGATGGAGAGCAAGGAGCCGTGAAGAGATGTGCGGGGCCACATGGAAGCCCTGGGCTGGCGGGGGCAGGGGTGTGTGGCTCAAGGGTCGTCGCCGTACTGGGTTTGGAATTACACTGCTTTTCTGACCGTTTCTCAGCTGCGTGGAGCTCACACTCAGTTTTTACCCAGGGTTCGTTTTGCCATGGGACCGCCAAGGTGCCAGGCACTCCCAGCCTGGTGGTGGCCTCACCCAGCACGGATGTCCCAAGCTGTGCGAGCGTCAGGAGTGGCTTCTCCCCAGTCAGGGAGCAAATGTGCCCTCGCCTTCAGAACGTGGGGGGCCACGTTCACAGCTGTGCCACCTGTCACAGCTAATGTAAGGACGGCGGCAGCAGCTGTCTCAATTAGTATAATTGCACGTGGGTGTAAGGAAACAGAGTACCTGCTCTGTGCTACTTTCTCATGTCCTCTGTGAGCACTTTTGGCAACAACAAGAATTGAAATTCTCTTCTGCAAACAATTAAGTATAGAATTACCATATGATCCAGCAATTCTACTCCTGGGTATACGCAAAAGAATTGAAAGCAGGACTCAAACAGGTATTTGTACACTCACGTTCATAGAGCATTATTCACAACAGCCAAAAGGTGGAGGCAGCCCAAGTGGCCATCGATGGATGAATGAATAAAGAAAATGTGGTCCATCCATACAACGGAATATTATTCAGCCTTAAAAAGGAAGGAAATTCTGACACCTGCTACCACCACGGACGGACCTTGAAGACATCATGATAAGTGAAATAAGCCGGTCACAGAAGGACAAATCCTGCATGATTCCCTGTGAGGTCCCTGGAGTCGTCAAATTCATAGAGACGGAAAGTAGATGGTGGGCGCCAGGGGCTGGGGGAGGGGGATGGGAGTTAGCGTCTAATGGGGACTGAGTTTCAGTTTGGGAAGATGGACGAGTTCTGGAGATGGACGGTGGGGATGGTTGCGCAACGTGACTGTGCTTAATGCTGCTGAACTGTCCATCCCAAAATGGCTAAGATGGTAAATTTCATGTTATGTCTATTGTACCACGATTTTAAAGAGAATCAAAATTAACACCAATTGAAACCATCACCACCATCCCCGACGCATCCAAGAAAATATATTCACAAGGTCAATTTTTTTTTCTCGTGAGAAGCCCATTCTCTTAAACAGGATGGTCAGCCTGATAAAATAAATAGCTTTATCCTTATCATTATTATTTTACTGGGTGAAAAAAAGCATTTTAAAAGTTCCTACCCAAATTTGCTTAAAAGTGAACTCTAGGGCAGAAGCCCTGAGGCTGAGGTCACCGCCCGGCCCCCCGCCGGCTCCCTGGGTCCTGCAGAGGCGAGAATCGAGCTCGGTCCGCAAGGGCCAGTATGCTGGCCGAGGCTGGTGCCCTGCGCTCCGTCTGGAAGGCTGGATGCCGGCCCAGACGTCATGCGCTAAATTAGGCTCTGCGCTCGTCCCCTCGTTCTGGTCTCCCCTCCGGGTCTGCTGGATTCCTGAGATGAGCACGTGGCCTCTGCTGACCCTGGCCGGGGCCTCACTGAGCACAGGCCCTCAGGCTTTGAAGCTCTGGAAACATTAGAAGCAGAACATTGCCCCAGAAACCGGAGAGGGCAGCCGGGTCCGTGCTGACCAACCCCACGTTTTGGATGGTGCTTCGAGAGAGAGGGAGAAGAGACGGCACCTGACCTGTGTTCATGGAAGGAATTAAAGCATTTGGGCCTGCTGACTGAGGACCGCCCCCGAGGTGGCAGTGCCACACGTCTGCAGAAACAAAAGCACAAGAAGTTTGCTAGCTACCCCAGCCCAGGACAAAGCCAGAGACGCAGAACCAGAGCACAGCTTCCGGGCCTCCAGGGAACGGCTCCTTCTGTCAGATCCGCGGCAGCGGTGGAGTTCCGAGTATGCAGAAACCTTCTCATTCGTGGGATGATGCACCATACAGAAGAGAAGGTCAACTCACAGACCAGCCTGCAGATCCCACCGCTCTGGGCACCTCTGCCAACTATGGGGCTGGCACCCTCTCCTCGCCCCGCCAAGCAAGCTTTCTTCTCTTCCAAGTCCAGCGCCCTCCCACCCAGATCTGCACCCAGCGCAAGCGTGCCGCGTCCCCAAGGTGCCAGGGAAGCTTTGGAGGGCCAGGCTGTAACTCCGAGTTCAGGTCCAACGCTCCCGCGAGGACCTCAGCCGCACTTCTCAGGTCCCACCTCTCCAGACACACCGCACACCCGCTCACGGGCCCGCCAGCCCGCCCGCCTCCCGCCAGGGCTCCCAGCTCGAACAATGAAAATCCGTAAAGAGCAGAAGGCAGGAGACGGGCTGTGTTCATTCATCACCGAGAGTCACTGCACAGATCCTTGCCACACATGCGTGACGGGGCCATCACCCTGAGCCAGTGCCCTCCAGATGGCGACCCGGACAGCCAAGATGAATCATTCCAGGCAGGCCTGAGGAACAACACTCGACAGGCATCAGGAGCGCCCAAGGGCAAGGGCAGAGACGCGAGCGAACCAGGTGTCAGTCCTCACCAGCTTGCCTCTGGACGACGCACGAAGAAACAATTCCCATCGGGAGAAGGATCCCACAGTCCCTCATTAATCTCTGCTGGTTTTTTCTTTTTTCTTTTTTCTTTTTTTGAGGAAGATTAGCCCTGGGCTAACTACTGCCAATCCTCCTCTTTTTGCTGAGGAAGACTGGCCCTGAGCTAACATCCGTGCCCATCTTCCTCTACTTTATATGTGGGACGCCTGCCACAGCATGGCTTTTGCCAAGCGGTGCCATGTCCACACCCGGGATCTGAACCAGCGAACCCCAGGCCACTGAGAAGCGGAACGTGCACACTTAACTGCTGCGCCACCAGGCCAGCCCCTCTCTGCTGGTTTGAGTGGCCCAAACCAGCGGGTGTCCCCACAGGGGACCTTTGCCCCTGTCACTGGGTCTTGGCAGAGTAAGAAAGTATTTATAAAGTTTCATAACGCTGATACATTGTTTATACCGACATGAACAATAAGCTATACGCTAATACGCTCAGGCCATGTGGTTTTTCTTCATTAATGGAACATCTTTAACCCTCGTTTATCAGATGCCAGGGTAGCGATTAAACTGTACATGGGTCAGGATCCTGTACGATAAATGCCAGAAATCCAGCTCCAACGAGCTTAGTGCGTGGAAACGTGTTGGCCCCACACCTAAGGTTGCAGCTGGACCAGCTCCAGGTGTGCACATCCTCCAGGCGGTCCCGTGCTCCATCTCCCAGCCCTGTGCCCTTGCTGTGTGGTCTTAGTCTCAGTGTGGCTCTTCTGGAAGTGGCAGAGCTGGCTCAAAGCTCCTTCCCAAAGATTTGCAGCTGATGGCTCTGGGTCTGGTGGGTCCAGACTGGATTGTGAGCCCAGCCCGTATACAGCAAGCAGGCGACCCCCTAGCTAGAACTCAGGTGTCAGGTGGGGACATCCTTTCTCAACTCTCCCGGCCTGAGAGTGAGGGAGAGAGAGAAAAAAACAGCAGACGTCTACCGTAAGCATTCATTCCCAATTTCCCTTTTGGGAGAAACATTTTTAGATTAATTACGTTTACACTATCCAAGTTTTACCTTTTTAGGTTATGGAGTGTGTGGTGAGCAGAAAAGGACGTGCAGTTCATAAATAAATGAGCAAAATGACTCCTGGATAATTTGCTGGGGTGAGCGGACCCCCTCGGGTCTGCGTGCTATCTGGAGCCTTTTACTCTGCAGGGGGTGCCGCCGAGGAGAACAGACTTTCCCACGCCCTCGCCCACTGCCAAGAGCATCCCACCGCCCCTCTGGGCGGCTCTCCCATCCGAGGGGGAGAGCACACGCTGGGGAGAAAATCCCACCAGAAACGGAGCTCCCTTCCACAGAAACTTTAGAGAAGGCTCTGGGGACATCAGTGAGGCCCCCAAGGTCCTGCCACCGAGAACCCATTTGATGCCACATTTAACAAACAGCCAGCACAGCTGGTCCAGAGCTTGGTCCCCCGCACAAGGGTGCAGCCGAGGCAGCTGACATCCAGGGACATGTGTGTGGGCAGCTCAAAGGCCCTTGGGGACGGGGACCAGCAATCACACAACGCACACCTCACCCGTGGGGCTTGGACCCACAGAAGAGGGGAGCCCACGAGGTCCGAGCCATCCGCCGGGGCCAGACCAGCCTGCTGCGTCCTCCAATCCACTCCCATCTCCAACCCTCGAGGCCTCTCCAGACAAGGGGCTCAGGACACGGGGCAAGGGAGTGAGAGGGCGGCCTGGCCAGCTCCCGATGGCCGTGGCTTCCACCAGCAGAGGGCTGCGGCTGCGGGAGACAAGTGTGGAAGACAGCAATCCTGACTCCCTCTGGGAGGAGGGATGGGGAGTGCCAGCATCTTTCAAAAGGAAGGGAATAAAAAGGCACGTTAGGATTCTCTGAAACAGAGGCAACAGTTCACTTCCCCAGGAACCGTGCAAGTTGCCCTCATGAGCCCCACAGACGACACGGGGCTCAGAAACTTCCAGAAGCCAGAGGGAGTGAGCTCCACGGGCCGGCCCGCGGTCACCTTATTAAACAGATGACCACCCTCCGGGCTCATGGGCGGAAGTCCAGCCTCCTTCTCTCATCCACGCGTTCGCTCACTCAGTGAATGGTCACCTGCGCCCACGGCCCGCACGCCAGGCCTCACTGTAGGTGTGATGGTTGTGAAGGAGACGCATGCTGCAAGAGGGGCTGTCGCTGCCCACACCTGAGGGCGGAGATTCGGCTCTGATGAAATGCAGGGGCACTCCCCTCTCCAGCTCCTGTCACATCTCAAGGGACAGAATTGCCTCCCCTGCCCTCCCAGCCACGTGCTCCCTGCCGACCAGCCCCGGGGGGAGCAGAGGCCGCGGAGGGTGGGCCGGCCCCCGTGCAGAGGAGGCCCCTCTGACTGCCCCGCGAGTGGCAGAGCCGGGTTAAAGCCCCCTCTTCAGTCAAACGAGGGAGGCACAGGAACGGCACCGGGGAGAGAAAACAGGATCCCAGCCTCGGCGGAAAAACAAACCCGAAAGTCTCCAAGTCGTGGAAATTCCTTCAAAGTGGACGGTGAAAACAACACAGCAGCACGCCACCGAGATACGCGTCAGAAGTCGTTAAGTGGATACACCGTTTGGACGCATGAAGAAGTGTATCGGACATTTCAAGAGGAAAGAGGACTGACTGTGTCACACACACACACACACACACACACACAGCCCACATGGTGCTAAATACCTGGGGGGCATGGAAAATGCACAGCCCCGTGGTCCGGAGGCCGTGGTCCAGGGCAGGCTCAGCCCACGCAGTCTCGCGTGTTGAGCGAGTCTTTCCCGCATCCTCCCCCCACTGTCAACGGGTCCAGTGCCCGGGTGGCCGGGCTGGGGTCTCAGCGATGACACGTGAGGGAGGATTTTGTACCAGAAACCACGAGTGTTATTAGGATTGTGGGTCAATGTGTTGATGACGGCTGGAGGACAGAGGCAAACAGAGAATTTTAAGCCTATGGAATTGTTTGGCTAATCTAATTGTACCAAATCAATTTTAAAAATTTTACGGAATCTTAGCAGGAAAAAACATGAAGCCGAATTCCTCTGTAAGATATCACTCTGTGGTCAGGGAAATGCAAAGAATAAGAGAAAATGAGTTCCAGGCACAGGCCGCAGAAAGGGGCCGAGGCGGGGGTTCCCCTCTTTCCTCGGAGCCCGTCCCCTCGGCCCAGGAGGACTTTCTCTGCCATCACTTCCTGAGTCATCTCTTGGGCCCAGGTGGCGGCCGGGACGCCGGCACGGGGACTCGGGTGGCTGTGTGGACACGGCTGGCATTCTCTCCAACAGCCCCCTAGCCTCGACATCCCTGCAAACATGCTCCGATGCTCAGAGAAACCGACCTGCAGTGTGACTATGCGAAGAACCGGGAACAGAGAAATGGGGGGACGTGCGTCGTGCCCTTAAGCAGCCCACCGCCTAGGGAGTTTTGACGAATGATTGAAACTCACGATGTATTTAATACAGGAAAGGAGATTTGAAACCATCCCCAATATGATCTTGTTTTCCCAGGACAGTCCCTCAACTCGTCTCTAACACAGAGCGTTACTCACAATAGCCACAAGGTGGAAGCAACCCAAGCGTCCATCAATGCACGAATGGAGACAGAAAATGTGGTCCCTCCACACAGTGGAATATTATTCAGCCTTCAAAAGGAAGGAAATCTTGTCACATGCTACAACATGGATGAACCTCGAGGACATTATGCTCGGTGAAAGAAGCCAAGCACAAAAGGACAAATACTCTATGATCCCACTTCGATGAGGTCTCTGGAACAGTAAAATTCATAGAGACAGAAAGTAGAAGGGCAGGTGTCAGGGCTCGGGGGTTAGTGTTTAATGGGGACAGAGCTTCAGTTTGGGAAAATGAGAACGTTTTAGAGACGATGGTGGTGATGGTTGCACAAGAATATGAATGTACTTAATGCCCCTGAAATGTACACTCAAAAACGGCCAAGATGATAAATTCTATATTGTGTGTATTTGATCACAATAAAAAAAAAGGTGGGGGGAGTCACCACGTCAGCAGGAGGGTCTCTGTCACACTCTCCTGACTTCCCCCTGCTTCCTCTTCCTCACGTCTGACAGTGACAGCGGTGTGCTCAGGTGGGGTCCTGCCTGCAAGCATCTGAAGAAACCTCCAGCGTAAGCCCTTAGCTGCCTCTGCGCCCAGGAAAATGGAGCGGGACGAAGGGGATCTCTCCCCACAACTCCAGCCCTGTTCCTCACACCAAAAAAAGACCCAAGAGGAGCCAGCCCTGATGGCCTCGTGGTCAAAGTTCTGCGCACTCCGCTTTGGTGGCCTGGGTTCGGTTCCTGGTCGCAAAACCACACCACTCGTCTGTCAGTAGTCATGCTGTGGTGGTGGCTCACAGAGAAGAACTAGAAGGACCTACAACTAGAATATACAACGATGTGCTGGGCCTTTGGGGAGAGGAAAAAAAAAAAGAAGAATATTGACACTAATGACACATCAGCTTCAGAGCGGAGTGAAGTGACACACGGGACGCACTGGGTTGGCATCTACCATCTGCACACGCGCCCTGCGCCTTTGCCGATGTCACACATTCTACCCCGAGCGTCAAGACCTTTCCCCACCCTGAGGCTGCGTTCAAACACCACCTTGCTCAGGAAGCCCTTCTCTCCCTCATTCCTCTGACGCTTTGTCCTTGAAGGCACTCAGCCCCCTGGCTGGGGTCGGGGGTCCCTGCTCTCGTCCCACACCATAGGACCACCTTGCCCTCTGGAGACAGAGCCAGCATGCCTGCTTGGTGACCTGAAGCCCCAAGGCACAAGGTATGACAGACAACTGCTGAATGAACAGGGTCCTGACAGACACCCTAAGTGACAAGGGCTCTGCAGACCATTATCCTAAAGCTGGACTCCTCAAGCTTGAGCTTTTTTTTTTTTTTTTTTGCTGAGGAAGATTCGCCCTGAGCTAACATCTGCTGACAATCTTCCTCTTTTTGTACGTGAGCTGCCGCCACAGCATGGCCGCTGATGAGTGGTGTCGGTCCGTGCTTGGGAACTGAACCAGGGCCGCCAAAGTGGAGTGCCACGAACTTAGTCACCAGGCCATCAGGGCTGACCCAAGCTTGAGTATCTTTGCTGCCAAATGTTTTATAAAAAGAAGAGAAGCTTCAAAAAGGAGACTGATGGTTTCCAGCACCGTGGAGCCCCCAGTGTGTAAGGTGAGCACTCACGGGCCATCGGCTCAAACAAGCCTCAGTGGCGTCTGGAAGCCAGAAAAAGCAAGAAGACCCAAGGGGAACCCTCCTCAGTGCGCTGCCAGCTCTCCCGGAACTGGGCGTCGAGGACCAGGCGCTCGGGATGGAGAAGAAGAGATCAAGCGTGATGCCCAACCACGCGACCTGACGCGGACTTCTCCCCAGTTACAGGCTCACGGCACAAACTGTGAAGGAACTTGAACCAGACATTTCGAAAGAGCCATCCTGGACTTGCACAGACACCTTGACCAAGTCGGGGCTGTCAAGCGTGACAATCCCGGTGTCTGTCACATCCCCCAGGGTGGATGTCACTGGAGCTGAACCCAACCAGCCAGGTGCGTGACGAAAACCACACCTGAGCCTCAGCTTGCTGATGGAGGAAAAGCATCCTAGGGACCAACTCCTACCCACACGGTCCCTGTTCCTGCAAATCCTCACGTCCACGGGCTCTGCATTAAAGGAAGGGAGCGGCTGGGCTCAGACTCCCAGCTCTGTACCTGTGCCCTGGAAGTGGGGTGCCTCTGACGTGAGCTCAAATACAAACCCTATATAACCATTTCCCTTTGCTGAGATATCACCTACTAAGAGCTTTCACTTTCGAAGGATTTGTCTGCTATGTCAGTACAAATACAGATAAGGCCTGATTTCAAATTTACATGCCTCCTTTTTTGCTGAAGACAACCGCGAAACGTCCCTTCCTTTAACCGAGTTTCTGAGATCTAAAAATCAGCGTCAAGTTGCTCGGGGCCCCTTACTCTGCGTCTGTCACGCCACCCCAATAACCACGAGGGCAGGCAGAAGGAGCAGATGAAACATTTTACTCCATCAACTCCTTCCCCACTTTTCATATTAAATATCTGAAATATATTAATCTTAAAAAAACAATATTAACACAGTCCTCAATGGATATAGGCAGCGTGGTAAACAGTCTAGATTGCAAAACGGTCGGTTATTTTAAAAACTGGATTGCGGGGGGGCGGCCACGGGGACCTTCCAGCTGCCTCGTCGACAGGAGTGTCGTGGAATTCTGCAATGTGTCCAAGGGGGAAGGAAACGAAGCCATAAAAAAATACACGTGGGACCCGTTGCTCCCTCCTCAAAAGATGGCCGTGGTACAGCACGCCGCTCATTCGGGTTTAAAGGAACACCACCAGCAGGGTTGTTTTCGGTGTTGGGGATTTCCCCCTAATGCCTTCAGTCTCGAAGCAGGTTTTCGGGCTTGGGGTAGCCAAAGAGAACAAAATCGGCTTCATAGAGTTTGTAAAGCTGCTGCCTCCAGGCCAGGGGGATCTTGGCGAACCAGTCGTCCTCCCAGCTGCTGGCAGTCCTGTTGCGGTAACTGGGCGGGAAGTGGAGAAGCTTGTCCACCTTGAGGAGCCGGAGGAGCTGGGCCGCGTCCTGGTCCAGCGTCTCCAGCTTGCCCACAAAGTCGTAGTCTATCTGGCAGGGGTGGCAGAGCCGGTGCACCTGCCGCCAGTGCTCGTTGAAGGGCGCCAGCTTCTCGGTGTGCGGGTCCAGAAGGTACTGGATAAAGTTGGCGAAGGACACCTTGAGGCCGGCGCTGAAGGCCTCGCTGACCGACGCGGGCAGGCTGGTGTGGTTGGAGTACATCTTGAGCATGGGGACGGCAAACTTGCGGTAGAATTCCTCGTTCTCCAGCTCGAACTTGCTTCGGAAGGCGGAGATGAGGCGGACGAAGGGGTCCCGCACGAACAGGAACTTGGTGTACTTCTTCAGCTTGATCTTCATCAGGTGGCGCGAGAACCGCCCGTAGCGACGCCAGAATTTGTTGAAGGTGAGGTGGGTGCTGGAGTTGTGGACGTACTCCCGGGGGATGTCCAGGGGGTCGCGGTAGGGCGCGCCCTGGTCCAAGAGGCTCTCGCTCAGCACGATCATCACGCGCTTCCAGTTGGTGCAGGCCACCTTGGGCACGTAGCAGTAGATGACGCCGTGGCGGTCGTCCACGATGAGGTGGTTCAGCTCGTAGTTGGGGATGTCGTCGAAGGAGCGCTCCTTGGTGGGGAACACGAAGCTCGCGTTGGCGCAGAGCTCTCGCAGCACGCTCCTCCTCTCGGCCTGCCGGCGGTCCAGGTCTGGGCTCTGCTGCGCGCCGTGCGTGGACCAGTCGTAGCCCCTTATCCTCTCCTCCACGTTGCTCAGCACGGGCCTGCCGGAGGCCAGCAGGGAGGGCTGCTCCATCTTTTTCCCGGAAAGGACGTTCTGCTTCGCGCCGCCACTGAGCAGCTTCTCCAAAAACTCGTCCATGTCGGCCGGGAGCTCCTTCTCTTCCCGCTGCCCGGCGGTGGGCAGGCCCTCCAGGGGGTGCGGCCTGGAGAAGGAAGTGTGCAGGTAGAAGTGGGCCGTGCCCACGTTGTCCCAGTACACGATGATCAGGAGGATCATGAACACAGAGCCCAGGACCAGCCACAGGCGGAAGAGCCGGGCCTTGGCCATCCTGGCCGTGGACGTGGGGCCCCGGCAGCTGGCTCCTCTCACTTCAGCTTCATGTAGAGACCGGGCGCTGTGCTCTCGGGGACCTGGGAAGGCAAGGAAAAGCCACGTTAAGGATGAATGTCCGGCTGCGGCTTTCTGTCGCCGTTTGAGGTCCCGAGGGGCCGGGCGCTGGCTGGCATCTCAGATCCTCTTTCAACTCCGCCGTCATCCTCCCGGCTTTGCCCCGTCCCACCCCTTCCTCCGAGAGTCGGATGCGGTTATGCTGCCTGATCAGGAGCTTCGACTGCTCCGTGTAATGTGACTAATGCCGCTTACAAGGGCCCAAAAGATGAGTGTGACTGACGGGGAGACTGGAGATGCTATACCCCTGCAACAAAAAACGGGAGGCCTAACGGGACAGTCACGCTGCAGAACACAGGCCCTGGCAAGGGGGAGAGGCTGAGGGCGAGAGGAGGGGCAGATGGCGCGACAGACGGCACCAAGAAGGTAAAGTGCAGCACAAGCAATGGTTTATAAGAGTGCTAAAGACACCCCCTCCCCGCCTGAAAAAACCCTTTTGCTGTGTACACTTAACCCAGGTGACCAGGTGAGAGTGCGGCCCCTGCATCCGCGGCCGCCACCTCTGCCCCTCCGCGGAAAGGGCGGCAGAGGCCCGGAGCCCGAGGTCAGTGGGGAGGAGGCAGATGTCCACCGGGCTGCCGAGAGGGCCAGGTGAGCGCCTTCAAAGAGGGTCCAGGAAGCAGCCCACGACCAAAGAGGGGAAAACACAAAAGGGAGGTGCAGAACCAAGGGAGGGGAGGTTCCGAGGACGGCTGTGGACGCTCACTCGAAGGGCAGGGTCCATGAGAGGCCCGGCCAGCTCACGGGCCAGGGTGGGTGACCCCTGTGCATGGAAAAAGGCAGGCCAGATGACAAGGGACTTGTAGCTGGTCCACAGCTCCCAGTGAGAACCGCTGACCGCCAGTCCACGTCAACACAAACATGCCAGAGGCCCCCATCCTCGGTCCGGCCCTGTGCAATGCTGTTCTGCCCTGGGTGCTTTGCAAAGTGCTGGGGACACACAGGAAAGACGAGACGCTGTTTGATCAGTTGCTTAGAGAGAGAGCGCCGATCAAGTTGTAGATGACCCCGGCTGGGAACCCCAGCCCCGGGATGAGACGACATTCGACATCTATAACGCCTTACTTGGTGACACTTGTGCCTCCACGCAGATGGGGCAGCCCCGTCCCTCCCAGACCCGCCCTCTTATAACTAAAAACTACAGATGTCACACAACCAGCAGGCACAGGAAGACGCTGACAGGACGGAAGAAGAGGCAGACAGCCTACGGACCTGGGGACTCGAGGAGCGACAAGGGGGTGAGTGCGCTGGGTTCCCGACCATCCCCCGTACGCCCCACACAGGCCGCTGCAGAAGCCTCCAACCCTGAACAGCCAACAGGCACAGGAAAAAAAGCTCCGAGAGGAGCCTGCTCCCAAGAAGCCCAAGCATGGGCAAGGGTGGCTGTGTCTAAAGGATTCGACCTTGCCCAGAGAGGTGGGTCCGGCCCTCGGCTCCTGCGAGGGCATCTCTGGGCCCCTGGAAGGTCCTGCCTGATAGGAGCATCTTTGTTTACCTGGGGACATGGACCATGCTAGATCGATCTAAGAATGGGATTTAGGGTGAGGGCTGTGGGCCCCGGGGTATCAGCTCGACCTCCGGAAGGGCTGGAGACTGACGTCAGCCATGTGGGGAGTCAACACATCTATGTGATGGAGCCCCAACAAAGACTGGACGCCAAGCCTCGGGGCTTCCCCAGTAGGCAATGCTCTGTGCGTGCTGTCACCCATCCATGCCAGGAGGAGTCAGTGCTGTCTGAAGGGAGGGGACAACTGGAAGCTCCATGTGTGGGACCCTCCTCGATTCTGCCCACTGCATCTCTCCCCTGGGCTGACTTTAATCTGAATCCTTGGCTGTAATAAACCATAACTGCGAGTTCAACATCTTTCAGTGGCTCTGGGAGTCCTTCTGGAGAATTATCCGACCTGAGGGTGGTCTTGGGGACCTCTCCTACGCTTTCTATTGGTGTCAGCAGCGACAGGCGTCTTGGAAACTGTTCCTAACTTTGCAGTAACCTAAGAGCAGAAAAATCTTTGTGGCGATACCCACGCCTCTTAAGGCAAACACCAGGGGAGACCCCACCCCCACCCCCACAGCCTCAGCAGGGCCAAGCAGAGGGCTGACCCCCCATCCTCACCCCCGCCCCACAAAGGCCGGCAGCGCACCCCTGTCCCCTCTCCAGGCACCCCGTGCTGCTGGCAGGGCCGAGCGGGAGCTCATCTTTCGCTCCTCCCTGGCAGATGCAGGTGGTGCTCCACCCCAAAGGGCGCCGTCTGGGGGGCTGAGCGGGGAGCTGACTTCCCACCTTCTGCTAGACCCCGTCCCCCATACGGTCCAATCCCCCAAGCCACTGGGATCATATCTGGCCCACCCTGCCCCCAACAGAGTCCAGGTTCTCCCAGAATCTGGATTCAGCAAGATGAACAGACAGCCTGGAAAGATGGGTTGAAAACACAGAGACGGACACTAAAACTGGGATAAATGTCAAGCCATCCACGTAGGTCGAAAAGAAACAACCACACAGCACGGGAGGGAGACACACGTGAGTTGGATAAAGGCAAAATGGGATGAGGTGGACGAAAACAGGGAATTCAGCGCTATTCTGCACCACGCGCACAAACCTGCAGGTGCAGACCCACCGCGCCTGGCCTCGGGGTGGCCCTCTTAGCAAACCGGCCACCTGTGCTCACAGCAGTCCCGTGACATCAGCCACGCCCTAGGAAACAAGGCTGACCCTGCTCACGGGTCCCCAGAAGGTGCTAATCTGTCCCCATGCTCAGACTTCTCTCTCTTCCCCGTATCTGTGACCCGGCCCACCTCATGGCCGCCTTCAGGAGGGGAGGGAAAGACAAATGATGGTACCCGGGCTCATTGAGTGGGCCCTGAAAATCTGCGGCTGTGTCCTCCGGCACTCACCCCTCTTGGTACCCCGGGCGGACGTGAAGATCTCGGGCGATGCTGGGGCAGCAGCTCGGTCACAGCAGGCCGCTGGCAGCTCTCGGAGTCTCTTCCCCGCGGCACCTGCGGAAGGAGCGGGGCCTGTGAGGGGGAGGACACGTGTGTGTTGGGGCCTCAGCACCCACAGGGAGAGGGGGCGGCTTCTCCCGTGTGGCTTCAGAAGACGGAACCAGGAAACCGAACTCGCCCAACAAAAGAAGGAAGACACCATGGCTACGAGTGGCCCAAAGGCAGAACGGGCCACTGGGAAGACACATTGGGAGCTCAGCGGCTGTGCCGCCGGAGCGCAGACGGAGCCCGCCCTGGGGGTGTTCCAGGGGACGGTCCCGCATCCCAAGCCCTCCCCCAGCGTACGCTCCTCGGAGCCGATGGTCCTCGTGTGCTCTTGACACCCCCCCACACCAGAAAAAGAACCCAGCAGAGAGCACAGAGGAACCTGGCTGAGCCCCACCCTGGGGGTGGCGGTCCCATCCCGGCTCGTCCGCGTGCCCGGGTGACACAGCTTCGCGTGTGTGATATATCACATATTGACTATGTAATTAGACACACTGTAAGGGCTCGTGGAAACTACCGGGGCTAGAGGTGAAACATCCTGCCGGCCTCTTACACAACCGCCACGGGCCCTTTGGCTGGTGCCCTCGAGCATGTCGTGGGGGTCACAATACGAATAAGACCAGCAGCACTGCACCAGCCTCCGAGACCCTTTTGACGGCTGGAACCACACACGTTTGCATCCTCTTTTTAAAGTTAGATCCTCAGAGCCCAGTGTCATCAAGGATGTAAAACGGTGACCAGTTTCTAGAGATAAAGGTGAAACCACATCAAAAAAAAAAAAAAAAGGTTTACCAAAGGCTGAGAAAGCAGCAAGCGGAAAAAGTGGCTTAAAATGTCAAATGACTTGAGAGACCAGTTTCCAATTTTAAGATCAAGACCAACGAGCAGGGTGAAGACGGAGTAGTCAGGGTCACGGCCGTGGACACCGGCGTGAGCCACACACCAAGGACAGTGCCGTCCTCGACGTACACAGAAGGCTGAGAAGCAGACAAGCAAGTGACCGGGCCTGACGCCTGAACACTGTGGCTTATTTTTCAGCCGAGAAGTAGCACCTGCATGTTAACCAATGCCAGTGCCTACCATCTTTCGTAAAAACTCTCTCTTTACTGATAATTTAATAAGGTTTCAGTTGAATTGCAGGACATGGCCAAAACATTTTTAGGATAATACCAATATGTATATTCACAATATTGTTGGAACAGCAGCTGCCGTCTAATGAGCTCCTCCTGTGTGCCAGGCACTAAGAAGAGAACCGTACGTCGGACATCATGTCACGTCCACCACACGCAATCTCAGCAAGGGCAGCAGACAGTGGAGAGCTCCATCACCCCAAAAGCTTACTCACACCCCTCGTATTCCTACCCCACCCACAACTGCTAACCTGTTTTCTGTCACTGTCCATCATTTTCTAGAATCCTCGATCTGGTCAACAGAGGGGGCCTGGAAGGCTCCTGGAAGCATCCTTAGGAGTTCAGAGGCTGCCTTCTGTGTCTCTGTTGGAAATGGGCAGGGGTGTCCTGGCTTTTCTGACCCCACTGACACCTAGGCACTGGTCCTTGAGGCAAAGAGCACCTCATGGAGTCATGGTCCCAGCAGGATGGCGTCCCTGCTCAGCAGGGAAGTCAGCCTGGAACCAGCCCTACCTGCTCCCGCTCACCTGGTCTGTACCCAGCAGAGGCGGGATGGACTCACTGGACGTTTCTTGGTGACCTGTCCCAAGTGTGGCCCCCAAGTTCAAAGAAAGTGTGTCTTCTTTTAACAAGAAGATGTTTAATTAAAGTCGCTCTCATTTTTCCTCATTTGGTGTGTCAGCACGGAACGTCACAATCTTTTAGTTTTTAATATGTTTACTGTCTCAAGTTTTGTTCTTTGTCAATCAATAAGCTACTTAAATATGACTGGGCACTGCCAAGTACTCCAGAGGAGGGACCAGGAGCCCACGTCCGGGTCCCAAATGCATCACTACCTTGCCCCGGGCCACAGCAGGTCATGCGTGTCCTCCCAGGATCCTCTCCTCATCAGCAGCTAGATCTGCAGCTGTTTTTTTTTTTTGCTTGAGGAAGATTAGCCCTGAGCTAACTACTGCCAATCCTCCTCTTTTTGCTGAGGAAGACTGGCCCTGAGCTCACATCCATGCCCATCTTCCTCTACGTTATATGTGGGACGCCCACCACA
Organism: Equus asinus; assembly: GCF_041296235.1. Lineage (NCBI taxonomy): Eukaryota > Metazoa > Chordata > Mammalia > Perissodactyla > Equidae > Equus > Equus asinus. Next base: position 2,013,173 of record NC_091803.1, on the reverse strand, counting down.
GCATGGCTCACCAAGTGGTGCCATGTCTGCACCTGGGATCCCAACCGGCGAACCCGGGGCCGCCGAAGCGGAACGTGCACACTTAACCGCTGCGCCACCAGGCCGGCCCCTGCAGCTGCTTTTTAAATAGCTGGTCAATTAACTGATTTCTAATCAGACTGATAACTTACACCCAGCAGACTGGAGCACTCAGTGTGGACAGGGCAGCCTCCCTCTGAGGGCGGTCACAGGGAGAACGACCCGGCGATGCTCTGGTCGTTGGGTGAGCACGGCCTCCACATGCGGGAAGAGAGCACCATGACCACCACCAGCTCCTACACAGCGTCAGGGAACACCCCTGGAGAGCGGGCGCTTGGGTGATTCTGACTTACTTCTTCATGGTTTTCTGTACTTAAATCTGCTTTTGTTTATATTGAGCATTTATAGTTTTTTACTATCAGAAAAAAAAATTTTCCTTTTTAAAAAGATAAACAAGAAGTTAAAGTATTAGCAAGAAAAATGGACGAATTGGACTTCGTGCAAATTAAAAATTTCTGTGCCTCAAAAGACACTATCCACAGGGTAAAAAGGCTCCCACAGAATAGGAGAAAATGCTTGCAAATCATATGTCTAATAAGGGATTCATACCAGAATATATAGAGAAGTCATAAAACTCGACAAGAAAAAAAATCAAACCTGATTCAGGAATGGGCGAAGGATTTGAATAGACATTTCTCCAAAGAAGACACACAAATGGGCAATAAGCACATGAAAAGATGCTCCACATCACTAACCATCAGGGAAATGCAAGTGAGATACCACCTCCCGCCTATCAGGATGGCTACAGAAAACACACAAAACAGCAAGTATAGGCAAGGATGTAGAGAAATTTGAACCCTGGTGCACTGCTGGTGGGAGTGTAAAATGATGCAGCCACTGTGGAAAACAGTAGAGAAGTTCCTCAAAAAATTACAAATAGAATTACCATAGAAAATTATGATCTAACTTAATCTAGCAATTCCATTTCCATGGCTGTACTCAAAAGAACTGAAAGCAGGGTCTCACAAGAGTATTTGCACACCCATGTTCACAGCAGCATTATTCACAATGGCTGAAAGATGGATGCACCCAAGCTCCCACTGAAGAATAAATAGATAAACAAAATGTGGTCCAGCCACACGATGGAATATTATTCAGCCATGAAAAGGAAGGAGATTCTGACACCTGCTACCACATGGATGCACCTTGAGGACATTATCCTAAGTGAAATAAGCCAGTCACAAAAGGGCAAATACTGCACGATTCCACTTCTGTGGGGTCCCCAGAGTCATCAAATTCAGAGACAGAAAGCAGAAGGGTGGGCGCCAGGGGCTGGGGGAGGAGCAGGGGGAGTCAGCGTTTAATGGGGACCGCGTTTCAGTTTGGGAAGATGAACAAGTTCTGGAGACGGACGGTGGTGATGTCTGCACAACAGTGTGAATGTGCTCAATGCCACCGAACACTTAAAAGTGGTTAAGATGATAAATTTTATGTGATGCGTATTTTACCACAGTAAAAAAAATCGGGAAAAAAAAAAATGCATGAATCGGAGCTCTAACAGTGGACTTAGAGGAATTTCCAGGAGGTATCGCTGAACGAATAAAGCAAAATGCAGGACACAGGATGTAAATTAAAAAAAAGAAAAAAAAAAAAAGAGGTCCTTAAATATGGCAGAGGATCGTAAGAGAGGCTGAACGCAGGGCCCGCCGCTGAGGCCCGAACTCACCCTCACAGCCCGGCACCAAAGCTCGCCAGGCGGCCGCACCTGCAATGCGTTTAGGAAACAAAGTCAAAGTTTCAGAAATTTATAACAGGGAGGTGGGTGCATGAAAACAAGATGGGCCTTGCCTCTGGGGTGGCGCAAACCCCGCGGGTCTAATTAGTCCACGGTGAGGCTGGGCCCGGGAGCCTTGTCTCGCCCTGGAGCCTCCACGGGACCAGATTCGCCCCGGCTGCAGCCCCTTCCAGGCCTTTCCAAATCAAGGCGGCCAGCACCTGAACACCGCGCTGAGGCCGAGGCCACTGCTCATTTTTAACATCAAGGAACAAGGGCGGTCCTTCGTGTTGTCATTTCTAACCTCAAGCAAGCCGCATAAACAGCAGTTGTGGGAACGGGCCGGGCTGAGCGCATCCGATGGCCTGTGGGGACAGTCCCCTGCAGGAAAGGGCTGTGGCTACTTAAAAACACGCATGGACCATCAGTTCAGTTTCTTAGAACTGCAAAGAGAAAGAGAAAAAGGCTAAAGGAGTTTGACTTTTTAAAAAAGAGTGGGACATCTAGGAACTTCTGGTCCAGGGAGCTGGGCAGCTGGAGCCGGACGCTCTGGGTGCCACTGCAGTGCCTTCTGTGGGGGGAGAAGCAGGGCGGGGAAAGCCAGGCGGGAACAGCCAGGCTGAGAACCGAGGGCGTGGGCCTGACCACTTCACAAGCACGTCAGGGAGCAATGCCGACCCCATAAAGTAATTCGTCATTCACAAGAAAAGGGCAGTATTTCCAAAGGCAGATCGCCCACTATTTCAAGGAGTGGGCATGAAACGCCCCACGAGTTTTGGAAACGCAGAGCAAGAAGAGGCCACAGAGAGGACGTGATGACTCGGTCTGCTGCTGTCCCTCCCCGGCTTCTGCCTCCAGCAAGGGCCCTGATGGCAGGGTCTCGGCTGCAGGGGCTGGTTTTCCACCAGGGCTTTGTCAAATGCACCCTCAACGCGACTGAGAAAGAATCAGGTTACAGCAAACCCAAGCACGGTGGCCGGGCAGACAGAGCTGTGTCCTACTCGGGGCGGGTGGTCACACATTTCTTTTCACGCACCCAGCACGGCAGGTCTGATGCCAGCGGCACACTCGGCCCCAGGAAGCAAGCAGCCCACGCTGGCTGCCCACGTCCGGCCACTGGTGAAGCAGCCTTCACCCCAGGAGCAGGAAACAGGAGGGGAAAGCGAGGGGTGGCTGCGGCAGACAGCTGGGGCTGAGCACCCTCACCTCACGTGCGTGTCCGCCCGTCATCTCCACCTGCAAGAGGGCCGGCCACACGGCCAGACGCACACCAAGATCTGCAGAAGGGCACTTTCCGCTTTTATGGCAGAACTAGTCCAAAAGGTCAAGTGGCGTTTGCTGGTTATTATTATTTTTTATTGTGGTGACATTGGTTTATAACACTATATAAGTTTCAGGCGTAGGTCATTGTATTTCGACTTCTGTGTAGACCATCTCATGGTTACCACCCAAAGGCCAACGACCACCCATCACCACACACATGTGCCCTGCCACTCCTTTCGCTCCCTCCCTCCTCCTCTGGAAACCACCAATCTTATCTGTCTCTATGTGTCTGTTTACTGTTGTTCTTGGTTTTATCTTCTATTTGTGAGTGAGCTCATATGGTATCTGACTTTCTCCCTCTGACTTATTTTGCTTAGCATATACCCTCAAGGTCCATCCATGCTGGCAGAAATGGCCGGATTTCACCTTTTTTGTGGCTGAGTAGTATTCCGTCGTGTATAGACACCACATCTTCTGTATCCACTCGTCCCTTGATGACACTCAGGTTGTTTGCAACTCTCGGCTATTGTGAATAACGCCGCAGTGAACACAGGGGTGCACGTATCTTTATGCATTCGTGTTTTCATGTTCTTTGCGTTGTGCTGGTTAATTTTATGTGTCAACTTGACTGAGCCGCGGGCTTTCCAGATAGCTGGTGACACATTATTCTGGCCATGTCTGTGAGCCTGTTTCTGGATGATGAGATTAACATTTCATCAGCAGACTGAGCAAACCAGATGGCCCTCCCCAGCGTGGGTGGGCCTCATCCCGTCTGCTGGAGGCCTGAACACAACAAAAAGGAGGAGGAAGAGAGAAGGCCCTCGCTCCGCCTGACTGTCTTGGAGCTGGGACATCGTCTCCTGCCTCCAGACTCGGACCTGACCTGGAACTCACAGCATCAGTTCCCCCAGTGCTCAGCCCTTCGGCCTCGGACTGGAACATCCATCTTCCTCTCCTGGGTCTGAACTTCTCAGCCTCCAGAATCACGCGAGCCACTTCCTTACAAGAAATCTCTTTAGACGCACACACATGCACAGAGCCCATTGGTCCTGTTTCTCCGGGAACCCTGACTAATATGGACATCTGCTTTCTCACTTGGACTGGGGTTTGGGGTGTGTGTGTTTACTACATGTTATAGACAGAAGTGATCAAGCCAGTGAGAACTGACTGTAAGTGTTAAGAAATGGAAGCTGACGTATTGCCACCGTGGGAAGGAAGGTCAGACGCAGAGAACTTCAGCCTCCATCCAAGACAGGGGTTCCAGTCGGAGGGGCTGAGGTTTGTTTTTTCCCATGCAGACACCCCGTTGTTCCAGTACCATTCGTTGAAAAAAAACCCATCCTTTCCTGATTAAATCACTGTGGCACCTCTGCCTTTTCTTTCTGTATTTTAATCAGGTTTATTGAGGTCTGATTTACACACAATAACACTCAGTGTTTTTAAATGTACAGTTTGACGAGTTTGGGCAAATGTACGCTACAACTAAGATGCACCACAATTAAAATACGGAACATTTCCACCAGCCCCGAAAGTTCCCTCATCATCCCCCAGCACCCAGCTCCAGGCAGCCACCAACCTGTTTTCTGTCCTACAGTGTTGCCTTTTCTAGAATGTCACATAAACGGAATTATATAGGATGTAAGGTCTTGTATGGCTTCCTTCACTCAGCACGATGTGTTTGAGATTCTTCCAGGTCGTTGCTTGTGTCAGAGGTAAGTTCCTTTTTCATTGCTGAGTAGTATTCCACTGTATGGGTATATCACTGCTTGCTTATCCATTTACAAACGGACAGACTTTTGGGTTAGTTCCCTTTTTTGGCTAATATGAATAAAGTTGATATCAACCTTTTTTGCATAAAGACCAGATTTTTTTTTTTTTATCCTGAGACTTTCATAAAGTCAGAAAAGATGGTATTAAAAAATACCAACCAGGACCAGCCCCAGTGGCCTCGTGGTTAAGTTCAGGGCGCTCCACTTTGGTGGCCTGGGTTCAGTTCCCAGGTGTGGACCTGTGCCATTCTATTATCAGCCACACTGTGCTGGCGGCCCACGTACTGAAAGAATAGAGGGAGACTGGCACAGATGTGAGCTCAGGGCAAATCTTCCTCAGCAAAAAAAAAAAAAAAAAAAAAAAAGCCAACCAGATTTTTCAGCTCCTGGAAGGTTCTATAAGATCCATAAAAGTAGCTATTCTATAATAATGCTTAGGGACTCTATTTAAAGAGCAATCAAACCGACCATCAAAATATCACATACAAATCCCAGATTATCAATGATTTTTCAATTATACAGTTTTAAGGGCTCGAGCGATTATAGCAAGGGTGCAAGATATAAGGTTAATACGTAAAAGCCAGCTGCTTTCCTATATATTAGCAGTGCTCAAGTGAAATTTGAAATTAAAAACACAATCCCATTTACATTAGCACCCCCCAAAATGCAATGCTTAGGTATAAATCTAACAAAATACGTACAAGATCTATATGAGGAAAATTACAAAATTCTGATGAATGAAACCAAAGAAGAACTAAATGAATGGAGAGATGTCCCACGTTCAAAGTACCAAAGGACCAGAAGACTCAATATTGTCAAGATGTCGATTCTCCCCAACTTAATCTGCAGATGCAGTGAAATTTCCATCAAATGCCAGCAAGTTATCTCGTGGATACCCACAGACTGACGGTAAAGTTTCTAAGGAGGGGCAGAAGACCCCAAACAGCCAACACGATATTGAAGGAGAGGAACAAAGCCGAGGACTGACGTTGCCCGACTTCTAGACCTACCGTAAAGCTACAGTAATCCATACAGCGTGGTATTGGCAAAAGGACAGACGAAGAGATCAACGCAACAGAACAGGCAACCCAGAAACAGACCCCATAAATACAGTCCCCCGATCTTTAACAGACGAGCAGAGGCCCTACAATGATGCAAAGATGTGTCTCTCCAACAAATGGTGCTGGAACAACCGGACCTCCACAGGCGGGGAAAAAAAATAAAAAAGAATTGAGACACAGACCTTACTCCCTTCCCAAGAATTAACTCGAAACGGATCACAGACCTAAAGGTCAAATGGGAAACTATAAAACTCCCAGAAGCTAACACAGGAGAAAACCTAGATAATCTTGGGTACGGCGATGCCTTTAGTTACAACACCAAAGACGCCACTGCTGAATGAAATAACTGTCCACACAAGGACCTGCACAGGGACGCTCACTGCAGCTTTATTCAAAATAGCCACAAACTGCAAACAGCCGGCGGTCCATCACCAAGATGGAACAAACAAACCGCGGGGTACTCATTCAGTGGAAAACTACTCGGCGATTAAAAAAAGCACGAACCACTTAGTCACTCATCAAACACCAGGGATCGATCTAAGACACGACACTGAACCAAAGAATCAGACAGCAAAGGGGGTACACACCACAGGATTCCAACTATAGGGAGCTTGACAAAGGCAAAACAGGGACAGAAATCACAGACTGCAGAGGGACAGGAGAAAGCTGTGGGTGACGGAAATGTGCGTGATTTTGGTGGTCCTTACGCAGGCGGATACAGGCGTCCACGTTCACTGAACTGCACACTTAAAACGCGTGTGTCTTACTCCGTGTAAATTCCACCCCAATACATTGGATTTCAAGGGAAAGGAATGTTGGGAGTCTTTACTAAGTCAGTCTCCGAAGTGAAAACTTGTCTCTTCGACATGAATGCCGTGAACTAGCTCTCACCAATTTCCACAAACAGGACAAAAACAACAGTGCTGAGGGGTGGCCTGGTGGCTCAGCGGTTGGGTGTGTGCATTCCACTTTGTCGCCTGGGGTTAGTCAGTTTGGATCCCGGGTGCAGACACGGCACTGCTTGGCACACCATGCTGTGGTAGGCGTCCCACATATAAGAGAGGAAGATGGGCACGGATGTTAGCCCAGGGCCAGTCTTCCTCAGCAAAAAGAGGACAATTGGTGGCAGCTGTTAGCTCAGGGCTAATCTTCCTCAAGGAAAAAAAAAAAAGAAAAGCACCAAAATCCTACAGGGACATTCAGAGATGGGGAGGAATTCTGAGGAAGTCCAGCCTTCCAGGGTGGCCTGGGACACCGCTCTAAGCCTGAGGGTCAATCCTTCATTTTATAAATGAACACCTGAGGCCTTTCTGCTAACCTGAGCCCCGGAGAGTATGAAAACGAGAAACCATCACCTGAGCGTTCTGTAAAATGCTGTCGCCCCTTCTTGAGACGATCCCGCTGGCCTGATTTATTTCTCCGTCTTCATCGGCCCTCAAATATTTGTATTATATAAACATAACACGTTATTTTTAGTATGACTCATGCTTTCTACCAATAGCTAGTTATCAGCAGTCAAAGATGATGATATGTTTTCAACTGATTTTATAAGAATAACAATAGCTGATATGTTTTCAAAACTGTCGTTGTAAGGCTTTGCGTATGTTTATTTAATCCTTGCACTAACTGTGATAAAACTGGGGCAAAACAGTCAGGCGACTTGCCCAGTCTACACAGCTAGCAACTGTCCAGAGCCGGCATTTGAACCCGGGCAGTTTATCTGACAGCCTACCTTCCCACCCACCCCCCCCTCCACCAGGCCTCTCTACAGGATACATTAAAAGCAGAATTGGTTGGTTCTTACCAGACACTCAGATTTTTGTTACCTTTATTTCTGCAAGAATTTGCTTCTTCTTGTCCAAATAACCAACTTCTGAGCATTAAATCCACTGACACGACCTTCGTTAAGAAGTCCAAGAATCTTTCAAGTTTTATTTATTTACGCTACCGGCAAAACGACCAGAAACTACCTACTTCTTTTCCAGCTTTGCAAACACTATATAAGGCAAATAATTCATTGCGGTTTCCACCACCACCGTCAGCAGAAATCCGGACTGTTTCTGTTAGCGGTGTCAACATTTGCGCTCTGCGTCCGCCCTGCGCCCGCCAGCCCTGCAACCGACGCCCAGGTGCGGGACTGAAAGCCCCACTGTGGGACAGGACGTCCCCAGGTACCACCAGCTCCAGGGTTTGTTTGCTTATAAAATCACTTCGTTTGTCTTCAGTCAACCCTGTGAACTAAATCTGACCGTCCGCCCAAATAAAAACAAGTCATAGATGGTCACGCTGACGGGAAAGGAAGGCGGATGCACATCCCAGAAGACCTGAAGGAACACGGAACGCCAGCTGGCCTTGGGAGGGAAGCAACGTCCCCACCGAGCCGGGCCCAGCCCAGACGGCTCTCTGCTCACAGCGCTCCCTCCACCCCTGGTCTGCACGCCCCATCGGGATCTCACAAGCAGACGGGACGTCAGTGCCCACGGACCAGTCCCATACTCCGAACAGGAGTTCAGGTTCTCAGAGGACAGGGGTCACGTCTGCGACCTCTCCTGTATCCCGCACAAGGCCCGGATTCTTGCAGCACGCTGTTTGACTCTGGAATCCAAATGACAACTCAGTTCTCAGAGTTAAGTCAAAGAAACCATTTCAAGGGGAAATCACGATGACAGATTTTACCAGGATCAGTTCACAAACCTGCCTGGGGCGTCACCTTTCACATAGAGGCAGACGAACCCTCGCAGCCCCTCCACCGCCCCCCCCCCACCACGCCCGCCCTGGTCCCGGCCACCAGCAGCTCGCACCTGCATCACGGCCACGGCCGCAGACCCAGCCTCCCCGCTCCTGCTCTCCAGCCCAGACAACCCATTTTCAACTCAGCCATCACGGATATTCTGTTAAAAGTCACATCATGTCCGGTGTCTGCTCAACACCCTCCAATCATCGGGCTCAACGGCTTCCCACTTCCAGTCCTTACAAGGGCCGGGGACAAGCACTATATGACCGGGACCCCATGCTCTCGTCTCTCCCGCTGCCCCCTCGCTGGCCCCACGGCCCCACAACGGCCTCCGTGCTGGTCATCGGCCACACTGACCAGGCTCCCGGGCTGGCCTGCCTTCACGGGCCTACGCGGGGCATCCCGAGGCTCCACCCCGCCCTTCCCCCTTTTCTGTCCTCAGAGCTCACCAGGGAGGGCGTCCCCGACCACTGCACTCCCCACCCCCCAGACCTGCTCTCTCCCAGTGCATTTGTCACCACCCCCAATACCACCCAGTCCCTAGCTATCTGCTCACTGTCTCTCGGCACAGAATATACACTTTAGAGGGCGGTCCCGGCCCGTTGGTCACAGCTGCAGCCTCAGGGCTCAGACCAGTGCCCGGCACACAGTAGGACCTCAACACAGAGTCCTTATGCTAACCAAACCCAGATAAACAGGAGGGACCCCGATTTCATAATCTCTGAAACCAGGGGCCAGGTGAGGAAGTTCCCAATAGTCTTCTCTCTACTTTTAGACACGTTTCAAAACCCTTTTTGAACAAGCTAAAAGAAAAAAAAAAAAGGGAAGCTAAACAAAGCGCCAGATCTCTGACCATGGTGTGGCCACAGCCCGGAGACAGGATACACAGAACAAGGACAATAACGAGAGGAAACAACAGGGAAACTCGCCCCGCCCAGAAAAGGGCCCGGCGAGCCATGGCCCGGCACAAGACAGGCGAGCTCAGGCTCTCTTCTTCCAGCGTCGGACGCGTCCTGCGGCTTCGCCTTCATCTTGAGCGACGTGACGGGCACACGTCGAAGATTAAACCGCTCTCAGGAGTTGCTACAGAACACAGCAGCCGGCCCCCTCCCATTGCCCACCTCCACCAGTCTCCTGCATTCTTTTGGCTGAATCCCGCGGCGTTGGCTTCTTTCCTCTAAGCATCCACCTCTGTGGGCATCGTCTGCCCACCTCCCACGCCGGCAGGTGGACATGGAGCCGCCCCTCCGTCCCCTCGACCTGTTCCAGCGCCCCGCCCTGCCCATCCCCTCGCCTCCCCCAGACAGGCCTGGCATCATTGCAATTAGAGCAATATTCGATGTTTCCATCAATTATTAGCATTCTGCAAAGGCTACTCACAGCCGAGCCTCGAGCACACCATCATTATTTTTCTTTTCCCGCACAACGGTTTATTTTCCCTGCAACTAATAACAGTCTTGTGTTCTCATTTGCTTTGTTTGCTACGTACTTAGCGCTAATCCAGTCCCAACTCCGCCAACTGTCTAAATCTCCTCTCCAGATGTTCGGGCATCGGGTGGATGTCATCTGCCCGCAGACATCCTCTCTCCGAGGAGCCTCTGGGCGGCCCGGGGTGCGGGGTGCCGGCTCTCCAGGCTCCAGGCCCCGGGCCCGGCTGGCATCCTCGCCTCTCCAGCTCATCCAGCGGATTCTTTTCACCTCCTCTGAGGAAAATCCTGTCTCCTCTGGCCCTGCCTTTCCAGATTCACCACCTCATCTGGGGAGAGCACGCGTGCCAGTGTCTTCCTTAAAGCCCAGGAGAGGCAAACTCTCGGAGCACGTCTGAAACTATCTTTATTCCACCCTCCTGTGCCTCCTCCCTATTTTCAAGGTGGAAAATATTCTCCTTCAGAATTCTGACAGCCAGGTTCTCTCATCCTCCGGCCTCCGAGGTTGCTGTGGAGGGGTCCCCAAGCCATTCTGCTTCGTTCCACGATGACCTGTTGGTGGCCTGTTTTTCTAGTTTCTCTAGAAGTCAGCAGAATCTTCTCCGTCCCAGAGTTCTGAAATTTCACAACAGCGCGCCTCCGTTCTCTCTCCATCTGAACTCTCATTACCAGAATTCCGGAACCAACAGCTCAGATGCACTTCCAAATAAATCCCTTGCTTCCCAAACCCTCACTAGTCGCTGTGGGAAACGGGGTACCCCTCGCTATCAACACACGTTCCCCATACTCTGAACACCCAAATCAGGCAACGACCACCTGGGAGACAGAAGGCTGCCTGCATCTTTTTTTTTTTTTTTGAGGACGATTAGCCCTGAGCTAACTGCTGCCAATCCTCTTTTTTTTTTGCTGAGGAAGACTGGCCCTGAGCTAACATCTGTGCCCATCTACTTCATATGTGGGATGCCTACCACAGCATGGCGTGCCAAGCGGTGCCATGTCCGCACCCAGGATCCGAACCGGTGAACCCCAGGCCACCAATGCGGAACGTGCACACTTAACCACTGCACCACCGGGCCAGCCCCTGCCTGCACCTTCATCTGTGATGCTAGTCACCCAGGCACCCTTCAACGCAGACAGCTCCAGGACTTTCTAGGAAGTCACCCTGTACCATTCTGCGGACGGTCTCTTCCCATTTTCCTTCTAACTGAAACTCTTAGCATTCAGCCGTCGGCCTCCTAATCTGCTCCTTTCCCATTTTTCTCTCATTTTCCACCTCTTCGCTTTCCCATTCATCTTTCTAAGCGGCTCCACTTTACAATTCATCCACCAACTGAATTTTTTATTCCCGCTGTTGTGTTTTTTACAGCCCAGAGTCCTCTTTTCAGTTCGCTGAACGCTCCTTTTTTTTTTTAGAGCTCCCTATTCTTGTCTCGTTCATGCCATATTTCCTCTTATCTCCTCGTGCGTGCGTCTCAGGGAGAGTCTGTCTCCAGGTCTTCTTTTTGCGCACTCTCCGCTGCCTCCAACTTAATTTTGTCTGAATCAGAGGGCTCCTCATGTGACTTTGGCTATCCATCCCTAATTAAGGGGTGGGGGAGTCAAAAAAAAACTGGAAGCTTTGAACCTGGGAGGGGTCACTAATTACGAGCTTCCTCAGCGAGTGAGCCAGCTGGGTCTCCTTCCTGGGGACCCCTGGTGTCACCATTTTTGGGTCCTTTCTCCGGGGCAGCTCACACTCCCCAAAGCCTCCTTCACCGTCCCGCCTGCCGGGGAAGAGCCAGCTGGCTGTGATCTGGGAGCCAGAGAGGCTGCGTTCGCTTCACCCTCTCGAGCTGCGGCCAGCAGCGCCCTCCTCCCCCCTGGTGTTCCCCATTCCTCCCTGAAACGTTTTTCAAGCTCTCTCGGCAGCTGCAGGAACCGCCACCCTGGCTAACTGCAGGAAGTACCGAGTTACCGAAGTCCGTTATCACCAGGCACGTCTGCCGGTAAAGGGACCGGGGAACCCCCGCCCGGGCGCAGCCACAGACACACTCGGCAGGTGTGAAACCGACGCGACTCTCCAAAGACAAAGAGAAAGAAGCGATTTAAAAAATCGAAAATAAGACACAAGTTTTCTCAAAAATGAGAGACCAGCTGCATTTCTTCCAACAGGATCGAGAACCAGTCTCTTCCCCACCAACAGCACCTCAGCCTCGAGACCTTTCTGGAAGAGAATCACCTCCAGCCTTGCTGAGTGTGCAGTGATGACAATAAACCACACGTCCAAAGTCAGCCACCCAGCAGGCTTCTCTCCCGCCCTCTGCCCCTTCCAAGCCAAGTCACAAACCTCTTTCGGGTCTCAGCTTCCACCCCGGTCCTCAAACCGCTCCCCCCACAATGAACGCAGGGTCTCTCTGCCCCCAGGCATCCATGCACTTCCACGTCTCCGCACGCCCTGCTTGCTGCCTCCTTCCGGAATGTTCTCCCCAACCCGCACTCGGCCTTCAAGGCCCGATTCCTATGTGGTCTCCGCCGTAGAAAACTTCTCCAACACCCAGAAACAAGCTCGGCGGCTCCCTCCTTCCTCCCGCTCTGTAAGAGGCCTGAGTGACAGCACCAGTGACACCGCGTTAGGGTCAGGCTAACCGCACCATGAGCAGCCAGCCCCACCCGGCATCCTGCAAATGACCAGATGCCCCACGTTTGCTGAATGCACGAAACAGGCGCACGCTGAGTACCAGGGACCAGCACCGCCGGCCTGAACACACCGGCCCAAAGTCCCATCGGCTAATCTGCAAGGAAATGAACGACCCAGGGCAGCTCCACGCAGGCAGGCTCCACGCTCGCGGCAGTGCCAGATTGACACAACCAAGCATCACCCAACATCCCGGCGTCCTCTCTGACTCACACGGCCCACTCCAGAGGCTCCGGAGAAGGGGCCACCCTGTGTCCTGCTTTGGGGGCAGGTGAGGACCAGCTGAGCCAGCCCCCAGCGGCCTCGGCCTGGACCCACGCACGCTCCGGGGGGGACACCACCCTGGAGGAGGCGCCTGCATCCGCTCGGCCCGCAATTCCTGTTCCCCTTCCTGCCGTCCCCGGAGCCTCTGGGGCATCGATTTGGAAAATAAATAATTGAGTGATCACGGGAACACTACGGCTTCTTGTGCTCGGCGCCAGAGGGAACCTCAGCTCGGGCCAGTGGTTTGTCAGCCAGGACTTGGTGGCCAGGAGCCCAAAGAGAGCATATAAGTCCTACTGTTGGCCACTAATACATGGCTTCCTCTCCCCGACCAGGCAGAACTGGATGGAGCAAAGGCTCATGTGAGCGCCAGTCTGCCCCGATCCACCGGATCCGCAGGGGTCTGCAGCGCCGGGCAGTGATCAGTGGTCAGCGGGCCGGGGAAAAATGCGCACAGCCTGCGGGGACCGTGGAGGGGTCAGCCCGGGACCCCGGCCACCCCGCGGGTCCCCCGACACGGGGACACTCCGGTGAAGGGCTTCTGGGACACTGCGGCATCTCCGCCGGCTCCCAACAGTTATCGATTTTCCGTGCAGACGCCCGAGGAGCCCAGGTAGGGAGTGGATGAGCGTGGAGGAGGACGCCCCCCACTAACCCCCGTCGCCGCAGCCCCCCAGCAGGGCCGGAGCGCCTGTCCCCCAGCAAGGCGACAGCATTCGGGCGGGGACCGACCCACGGCGGGAGCTGACCGGGCGCAGAGCCTCCCCGCGCCCCGTTCCCGGTCTCCACCTCCCCGCGAGGACCGGGCTCAGAGAGGGTGCGAGCCGGGCCAAGGTCACACAGCGGCAGCCCCGGGGCTCTGCGGGGGCCGCGCCGGACCTGCCCGGGCTGCTGGGGGCGCAGGCACCGGCCCGCCCGCGCCCCTCACTTCCCCGCGCGCCCCTTGACCCGCCCGGCCCCGCGCCCCTCACCTCTCACCTCTCCTCCCGCCGCCGCCGCCGCCGCCGCCGCCTGGCGACCCGCGGACCCTCCCGAGGCCGCCCCTCCGCCGGCCCCGCCCCCGGCGCCGGAGCCCCGCCTCCCGCTCCTCTTCTCGCGAGAAGTCGCGGCCGCCAGAGGGGCCACGGAGGCCGAGGGGCGCCCGCCCTCCACGCGCCTGCGCCCTCCGCGCCCCGCCCCCGCGCCCCCCAGCCAGTGCCATGTGGCGCCGTATTTACGACCCGAGATCGGCCCCGCCCCCGGCGCCGGGAGCCCCGCCCCCTCCCGCAGCAGCCAATCGCGTCCCGCGGGCCGCGGCGTTGGCCCCGCCTCCAGCGGGCGGGGCGCGGGGAGCCGCGGGCACCCGGCGAGGGCTGCGCGGGGCTGCAGCCGGTGCCGTCCCCGGGAACGCTTATGCGACGCCTGCTGTCTACCGGACCGGCTCGCGGGCGCCGACTGGTTGCAGAGGATCGTGATGCTCTCCCGCCGGGGTCTTGGAGTCGCTGTGTGTCCTTGGGCGAGGGACGGAACCTCTCTGAGGTCGTCTCCCAGTCCGTCCAATGGGGCAGGGACGCCACCCTGCAGGGAGCTGGGGAGACCCAAAGGAGATGATGCGGGAAAGCCCTTAGCAGGATGCCTAAGGCACAGTGAGCAGTCTAATCCTTGTTCTTAGGAGCAAAGACTTTTTAAAATTGCAGTAAAATGCACAAAACAGAAAACTTGCCATCCTAACCGTTTTTTTTTTTTTTTTTTTGAGGACGATTAGCCCTGAGCTAACATCTGCTGCCAATCCTCCTCTTTTTGCTGAGGAAGACTGGCCCTGAGCTAACATCCGTGCCCATCTTCCTCTACTTTATATGTGGGACGCCTGCCACAGCATGGCTTGCCAAGCGGTGCCATGTCCACACCTGGGATCCGAACCCGTGAACCCCGGGCCGCCGAAGCGGAAGGTGCAAATTTAACCGCTGCGCCACTGGGCTGGCACCCCATCCTAACCGTTTTAAGTGTAGAGTTCAGCATTACATGCATTCACATTGTCGTGCATCCACAGAGCTTTTCCATCGGTGACGTCTTACTGGTTCCTGCCGTGGACAGCGGGCTGCCTTCGGATGGAAGGCCACGTCTTCAGTCCCTCCTGCCCCGGCAGTTGTCACCCAGGAGTCCCCGCCAGCTGGCCCTGGAGACGTGGAGTGACGCAAGAGAAGGAGGGCGCTGCCCTCCCAGAGCTTCTGTCCTAGCGGGGGGAAACCACCAACGGGATGCCAGCCTCTCCTTTCCGCTGGATCCTTCCTTCAGCATTAAGCACCACCAAGCCTCTCCCGTTTTGAAAACAAAACCCAAACGGATGCCCTTTACCCTCTCCAGCCGTCACCTTCTCAGCTCACCTCTCAAAGCGGTGGTCTCTGTCCGCTACCTCGGTTTCCCTCAGCCCACTCAGTCTGCTCCCTGGAAAGAGGCCTCCTCCAGCAGGCAGGCACTGGGATGTCAGAGGCCGGAGCGAGAGCACTTTGTGGGAGATGCAAGGCTCTGGGTCACGTTCTGGTTCTTCAGTCGGGTGGTAGGTGGCAGCTATGTCGTTTTATCAGCAGGACTCAAAACTTAGAGGTGGATCGCCTCCGTTGTCTTGTGTGTGTGTTCCTTTGCTGGGGCTGCTGTAGCAGCCGGGGCAGCTTAAACACCAGACATTTATTTGTTCTCCAGGGTCTGGAGGCAGGAAGTCCCGGATCAAGGTGTTGGCAGGGCCGGTTCCTTCTGAGGGTGTGAGGGAGGGTGTGGTCCAGGCCTCTCTCCTTGGCTTCTTAACGGCTGTCTTCTCTGTGTCTTCACGTGAACTTCCCTCTGTGCCCGTCTGTCTGTGCGTCCAAATGTCCTCTTTTTATGAGGACACCAAGTCATACGGGATTAGGGCCCACCCTAATGACCTCATTTTAACTTGATTTCCTCTGTAAAGATCCTCTCTCCAAATAAGGTCACGTTCTGAGGTCCTGGGGTTTAGGACTCCAACATACCTTTTTTTTGGAAAGGGGACACAATTAGCCCATAACAGTATTTATCAAAAATTACATAATAAGTCATTTTAAAAGGTTATTTCCTATTCTCTCCCCCACTGCTGGCAGGAATGCAGCATAGCACAGTCCTCTGAAGAACTGGTTGGCTGTTTCTTAAAAAGTTAAACATAGGGGCTGGCCCTGTGGCCGAGTGGTTAGGTTTGCGCGCTGTGCTGCGGCAGCCCAGGGTTTCGCCAGTTTGGATCCTGGGTACGGACATGGCACCGCTCGTCAAGCCACGCTGAGGCGGCGTCCCACATGCCACAACTAGAAGGACCCATAACTAAAAAAATATACAACTATGTACCAGGGGGCTTTGGGGAGATAAAGCAAAAATAAAAATCTTTAAAAAAGAAAAAAGTTAAATATAAATCCATCACACAGCCCAGCCAACCCACTCATAGGTATTAACCTAAGAGAAACGAAGGCTCATATTGGCACAAAAACGGTGTGTGAATGTTTTTAGTGGCTTTATTCATAAGTGCCAAAAACTGGGAACAACCCCGAAATCCTTCAACTGGGAGATGGGTAGACAAATGGTGGCACATCCGTGCATTGGAATACATCTCGACGGTGAAGAAGCACAAACTGTCGGTCCACGCCACAACCCAGACAAGTCTCAGATGCATTCTGCTGAGTAAGGAAGCTGATGGCAAAATACTACATCCTGTGTGATTGCGTTTAGGTGACTTCCTGGAAAAGGCAAAAGGGTAGCGTCGGGCTTTCCAGGGGTTGGGGTTGGGGGAGGGGTGGACTCCGAAGGGGCAGGAGGAAATTTAGGGGGGATGGAACTGTTCTGTGTCTTGATTGGAGCAGGGGTGCGGGTTCCATGACTATGGGCATTTGTCAAAACTCCTAAAATGGTACATGCAAAAGGATAAATTTTGTCGTATATAAATTATACCTCCATTTAAAAACGTCCCCCAGCCGAGATTTTGCTAATTATGAAGAAGTGGTTGCAAAACGAAGATGAAATGAAATCATTGCCCAGAGGACCTGGTTATGGGTGCCCCCTTGATGAGATAAAAGGGTTCCCTGGTCAAATGAGAGTGGGACACAGGAAATAAAAGTCTAATGTTTAGTTCCAGCCAGACCTGAGACCCGTTGCCGGGATAAAGCGCGTTGTGGGTTTGAAAGCGTTTCCCATGAGATCCCCAGCCCCTGGGAGGTTTGGTAAAGGTTGGTTTGAATTAAATAGAGATTCAGGCGCGCAGGAGCCTGACTTGCATGCTGCAAAGGCCTTCTGGGGATTCGAACAGAGCTCCAAGGCCGGGACTCAGGCTCAGACGCAGGGCGAGGGTCTCAGCGGATGCACCTGGAGCTGAGATAAAGACCACGCTTCCCTGAGAGGAGGGGAGGCGGAGCAGCTGTGTGATGGGGCCCGGTCCCCCCTCGGGGTGATGAAGTGCTTTGGAACTGGATAAAGATGGTGGTTGCACAACACTGTGAATGTGCTGAATGTAACAGAATTGTTCGCTTCAAATGGTTGATTTTCTCATGTCAGTTTCACTTCCATTGACAAGAAACAACTCAGTTCTTACATTAGCAACACAGCTACATTTGTACTTACCCTCTCTGAAATAGCTACATATTATCTCCTCATTTGCAGACAAGGTAGCAGAGGCTCAGAGAAGTCAACCAATTATAACCAAAGATGCACAGCTGTGTAAGTGACGAGTGGGGACCCGAAGCCAAATTTGGGGCTCCAGAGCCAGAAGAGCTCCCTTGCACCCTAGCGACCTCCTTAACCAGGAGGGCACCTGCCGTGGGGGGTCTGTGACCTGGAGACGCCCCACACTGTAACCTTCATCTCCCCCTCTTCCATTCCCCGAGCTCCTTCAGGCTGGGACCCTGTGGGCTGTCTTTCCCTACAGCAACTTTGCTGGCCGCCACCCACCTTCGGGGACCCTGGGCCTCTGTGCAAGGGCTGCGGCCTCCCAGGGGCTGACCACAGGCTCCCTGTTTTAGTGCAAGTTGTAGAGATGTCCCCCGCGGGCTACAACTATTTCTGGTTTCATAGCCAGCGTCGTAACAGGAAAAAGAAGTAACTGTGGCTTGGCCCAGGAAATGTCAGCCCCGCCTGATAGAAGCAGCCTCTGAGCGCTTCTGGGCGAGGGATGGGCGAGAGCACCAACAGGATAAGGAAAAACCCGGAGGGGAGGCATGAGAAGGGCGAGTTCTGCGCTCCTTTGCAGGCCTTGTGAAAATCCGAGAGAGCCAACGAACAGAGGACGGACGATGAAGACTCCTGATGAAATCTGAGCTCCAGCACCCTCAGCCCCGCCCCAGGCCCGCTGCTGAGTTTCTGTTTCAGACCTCCTCGGGGTGCTGTGGGGGAATGCGGGAGCAGAAGGGGCCCAGCCCCTGCACCTGTGTGACCAGCTTCAGCGCCGTATCTGTTTCATGCTTGAAAGTACAGCCCCTCCCCCCTCCCTCCCACGGTGCCAAGTGCTGGCCCCTAACAGCATTTCTGGGGGAGACCGGCTGGTAGGCACCCGGCGGTCCTGATGGGGAGGATGGTGTCTTTGGCTGGGGTGGGGGCAGGAGAGGAGATGGGGGAAGAGGACGATGGAGAGAGATTTGGGGACAGGTGGATGGAGTGGACAGGAAGGCTTAGGGATGGGGGGAGGGGGAGAGAGGAGTCAAGGGCGGTGCCGGCTCTGGGGATGGGCGTTTGGGGGGATGGTGGAGCCTCCGTGGGTGAGAGGAGTGCCCGGATGAGAGCAGGGTCGGGGAGCAAACCGTGTGAACCTGGCGTTGTGGGTGCAGACAGGGAGATGTCCCCCGGTTGTCACAGCTGTTGGGGACACGATCGGATGTTTGCGTCTTGAACTCAGGGGAAGGGGTGCATTGGAAGCGATGTCAGTGGGTGCCGTCACCCAGGGGTCCCCAAGCCAAGTCCTTGTACCTCACTGCACCCCCCAGTCCTGGCCAGCCCTCCCCACCACCTCTGCTCCACCCTCCTGGTGGCTGGGATGGCCGCCAGGGGCCACATGCCACAGAGGCTGCATTTCATCCTGGAGGCAGTGGGAGTCCCCAAAGGGAGGGAATGGGGGCACCCTGGAGGGGCCAAGGTCAGGGGCGCCTGGGCCTGGCTTGAGGAGCACCAAGAGCCTGGAAGTGTGAAACCCAGCCTCCCAACTCCTTGTGCTAAGGGCTACCCTGGGGTCTGGACAGGAGCCTGGGGACCCCTGGGGAGGACACCCTGGCTAAGGTGATCCACACACAGGTGAATCCATGCAAAATCAGAAAGGACAGGCCAGTGTGGGGACGCGTCTCCAGCCTCCTCGGATTTAGGATGCCCCATTGTCAGGAAGGAGCCTGAGATGGTCAAACCCCCTCTCACCTGATGGCTTATGTCACCAACATGACGCTCTTAACAAGAGGGCTCACCCCTGCTTGCACACCTCCAGGTTGGGGAGTCACTCCCTACCATTGGGTCACCCAGGCTTTATGCCTCTTCTCCCCGGGGAAACCCCACTAATTCTCTGCAATGTCTTCCAAAGGTCTTTTCCTCCTTGCCCATCTCTCTCCCGGCGGGACTGTTGAATGGGCTCCTGCACGTCGCTCTCCTCTTGCAAGGAAGCCTCGCAACAGCCAAAACCACAGTAATAAACCCAGGACGGACGTTCCCAGCGGGGTCACCTCCTTTGCACATGCGGCCTCTGTCCTGGACAAGATGCCAGGACCCCGGGTGGCGTCACAGGACAGAGTCCACGCTGCAGGCGGGTGGAAGTCATCACAAGTCCTTCGTCAAAGTGCCAGGCCCCGCAACACCTGCTGGTTCTCTTAAAGTTGCTGGCATAGCTTCATCTCTGCCGGGAGCCTGCCTGCGCTCCTCCTTCCTGAGTCTGGCTCGGGCTTCTCATGTTGACTGCATGCGTTACCTTAAAGGGCTGGCCTTAAACCAGACGGATGCTGCTCCGTGTGGGTCATGTCAGAGATTTTCAAGGGTGCTGGTGAGCTTATCTGTTTGTGCCCCACATGTAAGGCCAGCCAGGAAGGTGGTTCTGCCACAGTCTCCATCGTATGCACCTCCAGCCTAGCCCTCTGTGGGACTCGGGGGGTGCCGCTGTCCCCATCTGCAGGTGGGAAAAGAGAAACTGGGAGAGAAACGCAAGGGAAGACCAGCGGGGCTCCGGGGCTGCAGCCATGGCGCGCCCCGCCCCAGAGCAGGACAAGGCAGCCAGGCCCAGGGCACGGCCCCTCCTGGAACCCGTCCTGCGCTGGCCAAGGGCAGAGGAGGCTCCGGGTGGGGCCATTAAAAGCAATTTGATGACACACGTTTGGTCAGCCCGGCTCTTGCATGTGTTGGTGATTTGGGTGTGAGAAAGACGAGTCTGTAGCTTTTCATTCGGCCTCAACCCTCGTACGCCAGGAAAAATCGGCAGTCGCCTTTTACGACCTGGGTCCAGTGGACCCATTTAAAAAAACATATTTGAAGTCGTTTTACAAATAGTTTACAGAAGCGCGATGAAAGGGATAGTGGAAAAAACTGCATTAGACATTTTAATGAGAATTTAAACATAGCAAATGTCATTCTACAAACAGAAAAATGAAAAGCGAGTAACACATTTCACGCAACTCACGACATATCAGCCCTGTGCCCAGCTGACTGCCCTTGGCACCCACAACAGCAGTGTGAGTTCTTACACAACTGCGGCCCGCCAGTCACCTTTTTCTACTTCTTTTCTCTCCATTTGTTATGTGTTGGATGCTAGCGCCCCCGTCCCTCCGGTTCGTCTATTGAGGTCCTAGCCCCCAGCAGCTCAGGATGCGACCTTCTTGGTGTGGCCGCTGTAATCAGTTAAGATGAGGTCAGACGGGAGCAGGGCGGGCCCCTAATGCAGTAAGACTGGTGACCTTATGAAAAGAGACACAGGCGCACACAGAGAAGCCGTGGGAAGTTGGAGTGACACTGCCCCGAGACAAGGAGCCAGCAGCAGCTGAGACAGATCCTTGCCTGGCACCTTCAGAGGGACCGTGGCTCTGCCGACACCTCCATCTGGGCCTCCTGGCCTCCAGAACCGCCAGGCAATGACAGTCTGCTGCGCTAAGGCGCTCGGCTCGTGGAGCTTTGTCAGAGCAGCCGCAGGACCTGAGCTGGCACATGGAGGGCATCTGCGTCTCTTCCTGCTCCGATGCCTGTGTCGGAAGAACGTTACGGGGAGAGGCGGGGCACCCCTGTCTGTTCCAGGTCCATTCCTGCAAGTTCTGTTCCTGGTTGCGTGAGGATCTGGGTTCTCGATAATTTACAGCCCTGTCGGTGAGGCATCTCCCACGCGGGGAAACCCACCCCACCGCGGGATGTCGCCACAGGCCGCCCCCGGGCCATTCTCTGCAGGCGGATGCTGGCCTCCGCGTGGCCCCCCCGCCTGATACAAGACCCCCAGCTGCCTTTGCGGGAGCTTCAGTTGGTCGAAGGCCGAGAATGCGCTGAGCTGAGAGAAGCGACCACATAGTTGAAATAATCTAAGAAATGATCGCTGAACCTTTATGGGACCCACATATCGTGCCACGGGCTCACCTTCCTTTTCTACCTGGGAAATACATCCCACCTGACGCTTCCTGGCCGCACGGATCCTGCGGAGTGGTACCGGAGCCAATTCTAAACTCGCGGAAGGAAAGTCACAAGTTATATTTCTGCCCGAAGTGTCAAGTTCTCGCATGAACAGCTCGACGTCTCAGAATGCATGTGGAGCTCTTAGCGCAAAGGTCCCCTTGACCCAGCGTCCCCAGGAAGCACCAGCCGCCTCCCCCAGAGCAGGTGGTCCAGGCCCAGCGGGGTCCTATGCGGAGGTGTCCGGCCTCAGCTTGGGCCCCCAAAAGCTGAGATGAGGGCACAGGAGGTTTATTTGGGAAGCACAGTGAGCGGGGAGTGAGAAAAGCCGGAGCGGTGCAGTTAACCAGCAGTGACTCTTGGGGACAGCTGGGCCTCAGGCCTGTGGGACCCTCTGAAAGGCTGGGACTCCCCCTCGGGATGGCCCACCAGAGCTGGGGAGGCCAGCCGCCCGTCCCTCGGGGTGAGGGCTGCCCCCTTGTGCGGGGGCTGCCCCTGGACTGCAGGTGCGCACGGGGAGGGGCTGAGGTGGGCGGGCGGGGACCCCACGCACCTGGCCTGGCCTCCCAGCACCCCTGCTGAGAGGGCCTGCCCTTCCCCATTCCTGTCCCCTTTATCCAGGATGCAGGTGCCTCGTCCAGACTGTCCGATTTCTACTGCGGCTCTAACAAATGACCAAGACACAGACATTTGTCCCCTCACAGCTCCGGAGGACGGGAGTCTGGAATCAAGGTGTCTCAGGGCCACGTTCCCTCCTAAAGCCCCAGGGGAGGACCCTTCCTGCCTCCTCCGGCTTCTGGGGCTTCCTGGTGCCCCTCGGCTGTGGTCATGTCCCTCCAGTCCTTGCCTCCAGCTTCCTGTGGCCGTCTTCCCTCTGTGTCTCCGTGTCTTCTCCCCTTCTTACGAGGACACTTGTCATTGGATTTGGGGCCCATCCTGAATCCAGGATGATCTCGAGATCCTTCACTAATTACATCTGCAAAGACCCTATTTCGAAACCAAGTCCCGTCCTGAGGTCCCAGTGGACGTGAATCTGGCAGAGGACTCGGACGCTGACCCCTGGGCCCCAGAGCCGACCTTGCAGGACGGCGGCCTTGCTAACGTCAAGGGGAGAGCAATGCTCTCTCCCTTCCTGGGAGGCGCCCCCATGGGATGCTTCTCACCCAGCACAGGCACACAGGCACACATCCAGACACACACACATGCACACACACAGAGGCACACACAGATGCGCACACAACGGCACACATCCATACACACACATAGGCACACACACACACAGGCACAGACAGATGCACACACACATAAACACACATGCAGCCCTGACACGGGCCCTGAAACCCCATGGGCTTACCTGGGACCCCGCCAGCTCCAGAAACTTGGGGAGAATCTGTCTGCAGAAGGAAGAGCCCTTTGGAAGGGGACTTTGCTGCCCTCCCCACGGCCCCAGCCCATCGCTAATCAGCCGCTTTGGTTTTGTACACACGGCACTGGAGTTCGTCTTTGCTTCCTGGGAATTCTTCCAGAAATCTCTGTGTCTACCACATTTGTATACGTGTATATACTCGTTGTCATACAGACGTAAAGTCGTGTCATACCTACTTTTCCGAACCCTTTATTTTTTTCAGTTGCCGAATCTCAGAGAGCTGCCCACACCACATTTAATAGAGCTATGGCTGTTTTAAAAATAATTAATTTTTTCTCACTAGGTCACACGGGAACACAGTAAAAATCCAAATAGTTCAAAACCGTGTGCGATGAGAAGGGAGTCTCCCGCCCACCACATCCCTCACTGCGGGATTTCCTGCCAAAGCTGTGCCACGCAAGACACACGGGTCAGTGTAGACACACACACACCAGCACCTCCACATACACAAACGCGTGCATACATGTACACATCCATAACACAAATTCGCACCAGGTTTCACCACCCGCCCCCCCCCCCCCCCACACACACTTAAGGACCCTGTTTCTCTAACATCCTCCTTCCTTATCCACCAGCTCTCGGCCCTCAGTTTGCTGAGCAGCTAACTGACGACACAGGCTCAGGTTTCTCCCCTGCTCAGGAACACGCTGTGACTCCATATTGCCCAGTGCATCCCACCCGGCTTCTGGAGGTGACAAGGGAAAAGGCCACACAGCTGGGTTCGAATCCCGGCTCAGCCCCCTGCTGGCCAAGTAACCGAGCCAGTGGCTGAGGGGGCCCCTGAGGCTTGTGGAGGGACCAGGAGCTGCAGGAGACGGTGGGGCCGGGCGTTCTGAGCAGAGGGGGCAGCGGGAGCGACGCGACAGCAGGGAGGCCAGAAACGGGCGCGTGGGTGTGAGTGTGAGAGTGTGAGCGTGTACAGGACTTTCTCATCCCCGATGCCTCCAGTCCGTGTCACAGCCGGGGGGACAGCTCTGATCCGGCTGCCATGCCCCTGGCTCTGAGTTTCACTCCTGACTTTTCGCTCTCTGCCCCAGGGCTCCTCCACGGCCAGGGACTCGGCCCCAGCAAACACAGCCCACCCTGCAGGGTCAGTGCCTCCTGGCCCTCGGGGTCAACCCCAGAGGCTGGCCTCTGAGCCCCGCGGGGTCCTGGCTGCAGCCCCAGGGACCCACCGCGCCTGTGTCTCTTCCTGCTCCCGTGCCTCCCGGCATCATCTCCCGAGTGAGCCACCGGCACCATGGTCTTGTCACAGTCTCCACATCCCTGGGGACCTGAGCTGACACACTTCCACCTCGGGGCATTTGGAGGGGACCCTAGGAAGAACACGCACCCGACCATTCAGGAGAAGTCACCTCTCAGCCAGCGTGAGACGGGGCAGGGCGTTTTCATTTCTCGCTTTATGTAATTTCCTGTCTTTCTGAACGTGGTGGGATCACAGGATGGTCTGTATGTCACACGGACTCGGGCAGAACTCACACAGAAGCCCTGGGTGCACGCGGATGCTTGTGTCACTCTCCTCCGTCATCTTGGGGTCAAACAGGGCCAAATTCAAGATCCTCCCTCAGCGGCCCTCACCCAGTTGACCCTGAGCCCAGGGGCTTCCCCAGCTGTCACCGTGGCTGGCGCAGAGGGGGTGTGTGTTCCTCCATCCTGGCTCTTCCTGGTCCCGTGCTGGCCTCCCGTCTGGCCCTTGGGTGTTGCCCCTCTGGGATGGCTAATCTTACATGTCCACGTGGCTGGGCCACAGTGCCCGGATATGGATGATTCCATGAGATGTTTTTGGATGAGATTAACTTT
Organism: Equus asinus; assembly: GCF_041296235.1. Classification (NCBI taxonomy): domain Eukaryota; kingdom Metazoa; phylum Chordata; class Mammalia; order Perissodactyla; family Equidae; genus Equus; species Equus asinus. The sequence goes on along the minus strand of NC_091803.1, from coordinate 1,988,377 downwards.
TAAATGAGTGGACTTCAGGTGAAGCGACTTGTCCTCCATAATGTAGGTGGGCCTCGTCCAATCAGCTGAAGGCCTGAATAGAACAAAAGGCTGACCTCCCACTTCGGGCTCAGACTTGAACTGCAGCGCCAGCCCCGCCCTTGGGCTCCAGCCCACCAGCCCGCCCTGCAGATTTGGGACTTGCCGGCCTCCATAATCACATGAGCCAATTCCTTAAAATGAATCCTTTTCCATATATATACATCCTGTTGGTTCTGTTTTGTGGGAACTCAGACCAATACACCCCCCAATGAGGCTGGGACCCCTTAGGAGGTAAGTGCCTCCTTAGCTCATTTTCCGACACCTGGGCCACTCCACAGCCTCACGGTGGAGCCCCCCCACCCCTGAGATCCACCAGCTCTTTCTTGGCCAACTTTTGGACCTGACTCAAGACGGGGTGTAGGAAGACCAGAAGTTTCTGCCGTACTTTCACACCACCCCAGGAACAACTCAGAAGCCATACCTGACCCCTGTGCCTTGTCCCCCCATGCTGCCATTTCTACTCCCCTGCTGTCACTCCACAAATGTACCAGAGACTTCTCCAGCCACGACTTGCCGACTGCCTGGGTCTCCCTGGTGTATCAGCCAGGATGAGGTTCACCAAACCACAGTGTCTTCGGGGAGACATTTCTTTCTCTTTCACATTGAAGTCCGGAGGCGGGAGCTAACAGTGCTGAGGCATCTCTGCTCCTTGCAGACCCAAGCTCCTTCCGGCTCCCCCCTCCTTCCTCCCTAAAGCATGGCCTTTGCCCTCATGGCCCCAAGATGGCAGCTAGAGTTCCAGCCATCACATTCAAACTCCAGGCAGCAGGACTGAGGAAGTGGAGAAGAAAAGAGGCACGAGGAACATGCTGATGGTCCTGTACGATAAAGATTCCTGGAAGTGGCTGCTTCTGGCTTATATCCCATTGGTCAGAACTTTGTCACACGGCCATACGCAGCTGCAAAGGAGGCTGGGAAATACAGTCTTTATTTGGGGAGCCATGTGGCCAGCTAAAAATGGGAGGTTCTATTCTCATGGAAGAGAGAGAGCAGATATTGGGGGCAACCAGCCATTTCTGCCCCACCCGGGATCTGGGGCCGGGGCCGGAAAGCAGAAGTCCTCCCACTCCACCCACTCCACCCTGGCTCGGCACTTCCCTCCAGGCGAGTGAAATGGGTGTCGGTCTGTGCCCACGGCAGGTCTGCAGCACAGCTGGCAGCAGACTCCCCGAGATCCGTGGGACCCACCTCCCCACCTCCTCACCCTCCTCAAGAAGGCCCAGAAGGGACAACCCGGTTTCGACGCAGCTCAGCACTGCTTCCTCTATGGCAGGTGTTCCAGCGATGGGAGGTCGGGCCACCTCATCTGGCTGGGCAGTTTGCACCGCACTTACGGGCAGCCGGCCACGTGCCAGACACGCACGTTCCAGGACGACCGCCTCCCACCCACGGGCAAGACCACGACACCCCCGCCACCTCCGGCCCCGACGTGCCACAGCCCAACCCCCAAGTCCACAGAACTCGTCTGTTCCCGCCCTGGGCCCGCCATGAGGGAGGGGGCTCCGGTCCCCACGGCGAGGGCCGAAGGCACAGCCAGGCGAGCTGACGCCCCAGCTCCCAGGGGCCGGTGCCCGGGGATGTTCTCGTTTTCCTCTCTTGAGGGAAACTGAGTGAAGCTGTGCGATCCTAAGGCAATCGGAACCCTGACTTTGGGTTTTGGGTTTCTGGGGCTGGACGCACATCCCCTCACGTTTCCATCTCATTCCCGACAGTTGGCAGCTTCCCCTCTCGGTGCCCTCAGGGTGCTGAGAGGGAGGTCAGGACGCGGTGGGGGGTGGGGAGGTTCCCGCATAGGAATGGGAGACTGTTGTTGTCTTTCCCGACGCCGGGCTTGTCCGGGAGCCTGTGTGCACGTGGGGAGGTGACCAGCGCCACTCTGCAGGCTGGCCAAGGCCTGGGGAGCGTGGGGGTTAATTTTATGCATCAGCTTGGCCAGGCCACGGTACCCAGAGGTGCAGTCAAACACCGGTCTGGACATTGCTGTGAAGGTATGTTTCAGATGAGATTAACATGGAAATCGGGAGGTAGGCTGACTCAAGCAGACCACTCTCCAGAATGTGAGTGGGCCTCACCCTATCAGTTTGATGAGGATTTTAGGCTGGTTAATTTTAAAACTGCAGATGAGAAGCAGGCTCCAAGGAGCTGAGTTTGCTCGCCCTTTGTTGGGAGGCATTTACATTTGTAGGGGAAACCTCCGTCTGTGGGGTTGCCTCCCTCTCTGTGCCAGGAAGAAGGGAGAAGACCTTGTCTCTGGAAGCTCTTAGTCAATGCCAAAGGCAAGAACTTAAGTTGGTTACTGTCTGGCAACCTCATGTAACTGATTTAGGGTGGTGGCTTCTGGCCTTTACTTAATCCGATTTGATTCTCATCTAAAAGTTGTGGGACCACCCAATGGCCGGACCGCACCTGCACTGATACCATTTTAACTTTTTTACGTGTTCTTTCCTTTGTCTTGTAAAGAGATGGCTCACATACCTATGCCTTCAATTTAGCCTTACTTTCCACCCATGTTGGCAGCAGAAGCGGCAGCAGCAGCTCTGACTGCCCGTGGGTCCTGTCCCCATGCAGCAGCCTGACTGCCCATGGGTCCTGTCCCCATGCTATTCCACACTATTCTCTAAATAAAACAGCACTACTGCCAGACCTTGAGAGTCCAAGAAATCTTTCCTTCAACTCCTCGGCTCACCGAGCCTGCATCAAGTTGAAGAAAAAAAGACTGAGACCCCCGAGGAAGAGGGAATTCTGCCCCCAGACTCGAGGCTGTGGCCGCAGCTCTTCCTCGGGTCTCCAGGCCGCCCTGCTAGCTTCGGACGGGCCAGCCCTGCAGTCACGTGAGCCACTCCTTAAAGGAAGCCTTGACCTCTCTCTCTTTTGTGTACGCACACGCACACACCCCCATTGGTTCTGTTTCTCTGGAGAATCCCGGCTAATACACGATGCTGGTGGCCACTCGGGTGTCCCCCGTGGTTTGCAGCCTGAGCCTGACCTGGAGGGGGACGGCCTGGCGTCCTAGCACACAGAGCGCACTCTCCCGGAGCAGAACGCACCGTGTGCAGTGGTCCTGGGCGGGAAGGCCCCGGAAAAGGCCCTGGCGCCCAGGGAGGGGTCCTGGGAAGGCTGTGTCACTCCACGGACAGCCTGCCTCTGAAGGTGGTGGGGAGGCGCCACTGGGACAAAGGGCTGTGGGAGGCTGGGGCGGGCCGCCCCCAGAGGGGCCCTGCCAGGGCCGGCATCTGTCCACTCCAGCTCCGGGGCAGAGAGCGCGTGCGCGGGTCCCCTGCCGCCTCCCGCTCTGCCCGCCGCATCGTCACTTGGGTCTTCTTGGCCTCTTGGCGCTGCCGCTGCGGTGCCTGCGGACGTTGCTGGGGGACTGCGGGCTGTGGTGGTGGCCTCCGCTGTCTGTAGACCCTGGAGGGGTGGGGACGCTTCAGTCAGTGCTCAAGGCCACCCCAGGGAAGCCGGAGTCCCAGCAGGGGTCACAGTGAGGTCCTGCCCAGTGTGGATGCCCCAGCCCTGTCTGGGCCCCGGGCCACCTTCTGGGCCCCATGGGACTTTGCCACCGAACTGGGGCCCTCACTTCCGAGTGCATCTCGGCCTCTGCTCCTGTCGCAACACCAGGCCTGCCCGCGGGACTCCCTCAGCCACTTTCTCCACTGTGGAGGACGCACGCAGTGAGGACCGGGGATCCCTGCACGCCATCTCCCATGCCCCACATTCAGACACATGTTGTCTAAACAGGCCGTGCGTGTCCTGCTGCCACTCCTGACAGATGAGGGTGCTTGGTGAGGGGTCACGTCTGAGGTTCGTGTCCTCCTGTCACTCCCTGACTTCTCCCCACGGAGCATGAGAATCCTGGACGCCCCTGGAGCGGAGCTACGCGATGGCACCCGGAGGGCACAGGCCGGCACTGACCTCGGATGTCCCGCGGCAGGAGGGGCACCCTGCTGGGGCTGCTGCTGCTCTGCCACACGGCGCTGGGGAAGGTGAAGTTGACCTCCGGCACGTGGAGCGTGTTGTCATCTAAACCATGAACCGGAGAGAAGAGAATATTACTTTCAGGGACCAGCCAGAGAGTCCTGGGAATAAAACGAAATAATGAATGAGAGCCGTGATGCTCTGAGTACCCACTCCATGCTGGCCCATCACTGAGGTTGCCTCCTGTGTCCTCCCCACAGCTGTGTCAGAGGATTATTTTTACACGAATTCCTGCTCTCTGTCCTTTCCGGAACTTTCTCTCTCCTCTGGCTTTAGTCCCTTTTCCCTCCCCCTGAGACCATGCTCTTCCTCTCCTTCTCTGTGCTGTTCCCTCAGCGCCCTTAGCTGGCCGTTACCTGGCAATGAAGAGGCCTTTCTGGGTTTATTGAACAGAGTTTAATCAGAAACATCATCCAACCGAAAAGGACGCAGGGGGAGGGGAGAGAAGTGGGTTCTCCCCTAGAGACGGGTTGGGGACCCACCTCCTCAGGTCACCCACAGGGAGGCCCCTGACCGCCTGGGCTTCAGACCCGCTGTCCTCTGACACCTCCTACACTCTGTCCTCTTCATCTGCTTTGTTCTCTTCCCAACACCTGTCACTGCCCGACACGTCTCATGCGGATCCATCCGGCTCCCCGAATTCAACGTCTGCTCCCCAAGGGGAAGGGCCCCGTTTCGTGTCCCCCCATCTCCCAAGGGCCTGGCCGAGAGCTTGACCTCCCCAGGGGCTCCATAAAGTCTCATGAATCAGTGGCCGGACGCAGAGGCGAGGCCCGGGCTTCGGTGCCACGTCTGCAGCCGACTCCTCATCTGGCCCCCGGCAGGGCCCTCCCCCTCCTGGAGCCTCAGTTTCCTTGTCTTTCAAATGAGAGGGTTGCAGAGACCAGCAAGTGTCAGCGAGGACAGGAGCCTCGCACAGCACTGGCGGGACGGGGAACTGGTGCGGCCACCGCAGGAGAGAGTTTGGCAGTTTTCCGAAAGGGTAGACGATAGCCGCCTCGTGATGCACCCATCCCCCTCTTGGGTATACACCGCAAAGAAGGAGACAGCTAGTTAAACAGAAACCTGTCCGCAGACATTCACAGCAGCCGAGAGTGGACACAACCGAGACGTCCACCGACAGATGCAGGGACACACCGAACGCGGGGCGGCCACGTGATGGGGTGTTGTTCAGCCACAAAAGGGAAGGAAGCGCCAACACCTGCTCCAGCCTCGATGAACCCTGGAAACGTGATGCTGCCTCAAAGAGCCATACCCCAAAGCCACATGTCGTACAAGTCCATTCACGGGAAATGGCTGGCAGCGGGGAACCCAGAGACACCAGACGTCGATTCGCGACTGCCAGGGGCCGGGGAGAGGCGATGGGAGTATTGCCTAATGGGTTCAGGGTTTCCTTTTGGGGCAACGCAACGTTCTGGAACTAGATGGCGGTGGCGGGTGCACAAGAGGGTAAATGTGTTAAATGCCACGTGTTGCACGCAGAAGAGGTGAGTGTGGTTACGTGAATTTTACTTCAATTTTAAACAAATGTGAGGGTTGGAATTGAAGGACTCCAGGGCCAGCAAAGGCAGATGCACACAAGGTCCAGGCAGGAAACTCAGCCGAGGGAAGGAGGCCCGGAGACACAGCACGCCCGACGCTCACAGCAACAGAACCCTTGGCTTGGCGACAGGGAGGCCATTCATGCACTCGTCCGTCCATTCGATGTCACTTCTGGAGCATCCACCCCGTGCAGGCACCACTGGGAGCCCTGGGCGCACAGCAGCGAACAAGACTGACATCCCTGAGCTCACGGAGCCCACAGACCGGCGGGGACGGAAGACGATGCACAAGGACATAAGTCCAACGTGCGGTCCCTCCGGCCAGGACACCTGCTAGGGTTGCAGGGAGACCTCACCGAGCAAAGCTGACAGCCCAGCCAGGCTCTGCGGGCGGGGAGGGAGGGAGCCCCGTCTCCAGACCCTCCTCCTGTACGAGAAGCTGGACTTTCGTGTTCCATGTGCGATCTGACTTCGCGCGCTGCTTTGAAACGTGGTACTGGTCAACCGGACTCGTCCAAGCTTGGGGCTGGGTTTGGCGTGCGAACGGCCAGTTTGCCATCTCTGCTCTCGGCAGGAACATTGTACGCGGCTCGGGGTGTTAACGAAGCAGGGGAAGAGCTCTCCGTTTAGGGGAATTCGATCACTTTTGAGGAAGGTTTCGGAACGGGTTGCGCTCTCCCGACATGAGCTAGGAGGACAGCGTGAGGGAGGCCTGTCTCAAGCCTGGCCCCACGACGGGAACACCTGCGGAGACCCAGGAGGTTTGCGTGTGGCCCCAGCGAGCTCCTTCCGCCTCTCTGCTCCCTGTTTATCATTCTGCGAACTGGGCACCCATTGGATAGGGTTGCGATGGATGATAAACGACTCTGCTCCTTCCTGGCACCCACTGGCCTCGTAAGTGATGCTGCTCTGCACCCCCCCAGATGCACCCAGGGCCGCGGCTCGGAACTGCGCACTCGGAGGCGATACACATCAGGACACGGATGCGGGACCGGCAACACCGCTGCCCTAAACCGCAAACAAGCAATCTCATTGCAACTCCCGGGGGCTCTCGGCCCAGGGAGCCTCCCCCGGGGAGCCGGGGCCTCAGCCAGCATCGTGAGGGCGTGACCCCCGGGCTCCCTGGGCAGGTCGGTTTGCAGCTCAGACCTGCAGGGCTCCGGCTGGAGAACGGGGTACCTGGAGGCCTCAGTGGACACCTGCCCAGGACAAATGTTCTCGCTCCAAGACGAGGCAGCCAGGCACAGTGGGAGGGACCGGGGGACGCCCATCCCGGCTGTGCCATCAATGTGCGATGTGATCCTGGAGACGTCGCCTCCATTCTCCGGGCCTCAGTTTCCCCATCTGAACCAGCTGGGCTACAGATCCTGAAGGACCGTCGACTCTAATCGCTCTGACTTTTCCGCCACAGGAACACACAGTTGTGGGGGAGAGAACCTCTGCCCCCACGGGGACTCTCTGTGGACACAGCTGGGAGAGAGGGTCCAGCCTTTTCTCAGAGTCCACGAAGGGGGCTCAGCCCGGCTCCACTGTGCCTCTTTCTTGCCAAGCGAGAGCGCCAGTTACCGTCCTCTCATTTTATCTGAAAAAGGCTGATTTCTTGTGTTCACAGACTGGGCATTAGATGATCTCAGGGAGTTGCTCCTAATTCTTCTAACTACGACCTGTAAGACTCTGTCATCGGTTCGAGAGCACTCTTGAAATATTTACGGGCGAAATGACACGAGCTGGGAATTTCTTGAAACGCCTCCGGGAAAGAAAATAACAAACAAACAGAGGAAATGCGCAGAAACAAAATCGGCAGAGCGTCGATGGCTGTTGGAGCCGGGGGACCGCTCCGCAGGAGGCCACTGCTGCTCACTCCGCTCCTTCAACCGTCTACACAAACACGTTCCAAGGGGCGTCTGTAGACGGCGCAGACAGCAGCCTCGGCGGCTGGGGTTGGCCTGGTGGTATTGTAGGAGGCTGGAACCTTCCGGTGGAGCCTTGCTGTGGCCACCATGCCTGTTATCTACGGTCCCTCCTCCAAGTGCAGGACGTGAGGCTGGCTGGAGGAGAGCGGCTGACGGCCACCCCGGCCCCCGGCTCTTGAAGTCTCCACTCCTACCTGCTCTGCGTTCGCTGTGATTTTTTATTGTTTTATGAACATGCAAACAGAAAAAAAAAAATAAAGAAAATTTTTGGAAGGCTGCAAATCCCATAAGAATGCAGGACACTTTCAGTGGGTTTTTTTTTAAGCGCTTTGAGTTTCTTGAGCGTTCCTGGAGGCCTGTGTCGTTCCCAGCAAGGACGGTGGCCCAACTGAGGAGTTGCAGATAGATCTCAACTTTGTCCTCAAGATCAAAGGTTTCCGAAAAGCCTTTGAAAGCGTGCATGTGAGTCCGGTTGTGCAAAGGTGCACGCCCACCAGCAAGACAGAGCGTGGGAGTGTCCGCTGCTTCCACCATTGTTGAAGCGTATGCCGAGAGCCCTAAAGATGACCCTGAAGACGCAACTCTAATCAAACAGGACACGAAAGGACGTCTGGAGGTGGGGGTCAGAGCCAGCCTACTTGGCTTTGAATCCCGGCTCTGCCCCTCCCAGCTGTGCCACCTTGGGCAAGTCCCTTAAGGTCTCTGTGCCTCCATTTACTCCTCTGTACCGTGGGGATAACAGCGACACAGGCCGTCTTGACCACCCCTGAAGAGGTCGGGCTCGCTGGTCTGTCCCGGTCTGTCTTCACCGAGCTCTGCTGGACGGCTGCTTTTGTAAATATAATGACAGTGAGCCACTGGAAGGGCTAAATGCACATTGTGAGAAAGACAGAATGCAGGCCACGGGTCACAAGCTGCGGGGCCGTCAGACTGCCACGCACCTTTCTAAACACTGACGTCCACCCGTCTGCTCTTGTGACAAACCGGAAACAACCCCCATATCCTAGAATGGGGGAGAGACGCTCCCGTCACTGTCCACCCACGGTGAGGAAGTCGTCTTATCGTGTCTGGGTGGTGGGGTGTACAAGTGGTTTTTTTCTGATTTATAATTTTCTCGATATTCCCAAGTTTGCACAATGAGCATATACTATTTTTGTAACGACACCCAGCACAGGAGCCAGGATTCAAACCTTCGTATCCTGAAAGAAGCCGTAGGGGTCAAGGGTACAGACTGAATAACGGCAGCCCGTCATACATGCACAATTTTAATCATTATTTTAAACTCTACTAGGGTGTCAGGCGGGCCAGAAACAAAATTGATGCCTCTGTAAATATTTCTTTTGATGAAGCTGGAGGCCTTGGCCCACTCACTGCCCCTAACGCCTGAAACTCATTCACACCAAAGAGCAGACAACTGATAACAGCCCAAAGGGCCACACTTTCCAAAGATTTACATTTGAGAGGAGGGGAAGAGTCTCAAGATACAGAAAAAACCCTGACACTCTTTTTCTTTTTTTGATCCTCTACCTGCATGGAAACTGAGGCTGGGCTTTATCTTGGAGGCCGCTGGGACAGCAGGGAAGAAGCTCTTTCCCGATGACTTGGACAGCTTAGGGAGCACAGGGGGCAGCCGGCTCTCAGCCGAATGGTCCATGGAGGGGGGCTGAAGCTTCTCCATCGCCTGCAGGGAGAAATCACACAGCAGGAGAGGGGAGCAGGTGGGGAGGAATGAAGCGTCAAGGTTATTCTGAGCTGAAGCCATGCACTGATTAAGCGCCTACTGTGTGCCAGACTGTTCTACGCACGCGGGGTGCCTCAGTGAACTCAAAGGACAGAATCACTACTCACATTCTCCTTCAACCCCCAGGGAAGAATGAATGAATGCGGGAACGATGCTCTCCTGGCTGTTTGTCCCTCCCATTTTCCCTGCTCAACTCCCCCACCCCCATGGAGGGGGTTCTCATCTAAACCCCCTGTGATGGTTAATGTTTGCCTGAGCAAAGCAGATGGGCCTCCCTATCGGGGTGGGCCTCACCCAATCAGTTGAAGGCCTGAAGAGCACAAAAGACTCCTGGGAGTAACAGAGACTCCTCCTGCCTGACTGCCTTGAGCCGGGACGTTGGCGTTTTCCCGCATTTGGACTTGAACCGAAACATCGGCTCTCCTGGGACTCCAGCTGTCCGACTGCTGATCTGGGATTTGTCGGCCTCCATGATTGCACGGGCCAGTTCCTTACAATGAACCTCTCTCTCTGACGCCGTGGAGACGCTCTCATTTTTGCCTATTCCTACTTCGCTAGGACTCTTCCACTTTTCATTGTCCGACATCCCAAGAAAGGAATTAGAAATGAAAAATACCCTTCACAGGGGGACCCTGAAGCATTCTGCATAACAGGCTAAAATGAAAGACAGGCCGAGTGGCCGTTTAAAGGGGAACCGAAAACCACACAGCGGCCACGGAACGGGATGGCGTGTGGCGGGTGTCATCGGAGGGCCCGCGGCCGGCCTGTGTGGACACCGCGGCCAAGGACCGTCTCCCGGTGGTTCACGCTTCGCAGCTCGCCTGTCACACCAGCGTCGCTTAGCGCTGTGTTTCAGAACCGAGGCAGGTCCTTTTTTTAGGTTAAAATACAAATACTATGTAGATGCATGAAAATTTATGGAATAATGTTAAAGAAAAAATCCAGGGCACAAAGCTAGATTTCCAGGGGATTCTAGCTGCGTAAAACACGTGCACATGTGGCTTCGGATCTGAAGGAGGGGGAGATGGAAACAGGGATGTGGAGGCTCCGGTTTCTGCTTCCATCCCCCAGGCGTCAGGGCCCCTGCGCCCCCCGTGACTCTGAGAGGTCCGTCCCTGACCCCTGGGACCCGAGCGCCGGGCAGTGTCCACCCACCGGCTGCACGCTCCACGTGACGGAGGGCGACCGCTGGCTCCTGGCCTTCCTCTCCCCGGAGCGGTCCCTGCACAGGCTGGCGTGAGGCCACCTCCTGTCCGCCGGGCTGGGGCCCGGGGCCACCTCCTCCGGAAGGTGGCGGGAGGAGCGGCCGCTGCCGGCCTCGCGGTCCTGCGCCCGGGAGCGCCGGGTGGCCGCGATGCGGGCGATGCTCTTGGTGCTGGCGGCCATCTCCTTGAGTGCCCGAGCGCTGAGCGGGGCCTCCGCTGTCCGTGGGGATCCCGGCTCCGGGCCTCCCGGGGAGCGCAGGCTGGGTGCCAACCTCTCCGCGGGCAGGGAGCCCGGCTTCTGCAGGAGACAGCAGGGCGGCCGGGCGTCACCGGCTGTCCCCACGGCCCCCGGGTGGGCCCCCAGGAGCAGACTCGGAGACAGCGACTCCAGGCAAGTAGTCGATTTAGGGGAAGACCGTTTGGGGTGGAACAAGGGCCAAGGTGGGCATGTGATGGAGCCCGGCAGGCCTGGACGCCCTCAGACCTCAGGTCGCCCCACCCAAGGGCTGCTCCCAGCGTCGCTGACGAGGGCTTCTCCTGAGGAACCCTAACTCGCCAGCACTCGGCAAGGGCAGGGGGCACAGAGACCCGACGCAGGCGGCCAGAAGCATCCAGAGACCACTCCTTCTGCCGTTACGAGTAGTACTGAGTACTAACAGCCTCTGAATAACGGTTCACGAGAAAAGACCAAAACTACCAGCTGTGCGGGCTCCCAGCTGCCTCCTTCCCAGAGCCCACCCATCTGCCAGAGATTCTGACATCTGCCATTGGGTTTCCCGCCGCCCGGCCAGGAGAGAGACTGTGACGGCGCCACAGAGGGATAGAAGGAAGTGGAGGGGACACGGGAGTTCAGGTTGGAGACTGAGTAAGACCGGGAATGAGAAGAGGATGCCGTGGAGTATCTCAGGGGGAGGAGAAAGGGCCCCTCTGAGGTTCCTCCAGAGGAAGGACTGGCCTCCTCCTTTGTACCTTGTTTCCTTGAATCTCGCACAGCCCTGAGGTTCCTGGATCCACCATTTTACAAGTGGAGAAACAGAGGCTCAGAGACGTGAAGCAACTTTCCCAAGGTTACACAGCTAGCGAAGGGCAGAGCAGGGATCTGAACCCAGGCCTGGCTGATTCCTGAGCCCAAGCTGTCAGCCGTTAGATGAAACTGAGCCCAGAAAGCACCCACACCCTGGAGGAGGGGACCCTGGGAGGTCACAGGAGCCCGCACAGCGCTTTCTAAGTCCTTCACTCATTTAAGCCCACGGGAGGACGCAGTCACCCCCACCCACAGCCGAGCCACGAGGAGCCAGTGCTCACAGAGCGGCCGCTGGCCTCTCTAAGTCTCCTTGTCTGTGACCCAAGGGCATAGCACCCCGGCCTCACGTGGCTGGCGAGTGTCTCTAGGGGGACGGCGCCCTCCCAGCCACGTCCACCCAGGACCTCAGAGCGGGAACTTCCTTGGAAAGAGGGTCTTTGCAGATGTGACTGAGTTACGGATCTCAAGACGAGAGCATCCTGGGCTGAGGGTGGCCCTAAACCCCAGGACTGGTGTCCTTACACGAAGAGAACAGAGAGATGCAGAGACGAGGAGGCCGTGAGAAGACAGAGGCAGAGATTGAGGACGCGGCCACCAGCCAAGGAACGCCAGGTGCTGGAAGAGGCAGGACCGAGCCTCCCCTGGAGCCTTTTGGGGGAGCGGGCCCTGCGACCCCTGGATCCCACACTGCTGGCCTCCAGAGCTGGGAGGGGACAAACGTCTGTGTGCTTTGGGCGGCAGCCCCAGGACATTGACTCGGCAACTGAAACACATCGGTCAGCGCCAGGCTCAGGGGGTGGTCACTGCCCTCGTGATGGCTGCCTAAGGAGAGTCCTCCTTCCAGAAGCTTCTCCCTGACTCGACCCTGGCCTGGCACAGCTCTGACGGGGCTCCAGTGACCCTGCTGGGGAAGGGAGGCCTCCCCAGGGCCCTGGTTAGCGCCGCGCACACCGACCTCATGGACTGGAGGCGTTAGCAGGACGCTGAGGGAAGACGGAGGGAGAAGGGAATCTTGCTTTCCCGGCTTTTTCGACAGCGTGGCTTTCGATGACTTGGACCCGTCGCTGCGGATGAAACACAGAGGCGCGAGCAGAGTCGGCCGCCAGGCCCACAGCCCTCCGTCGCAGGCCGGAGCGAACCAGAGCTGGAGCCCCCGGTCCCTGCGGCTACACACGGGGTCCGGGTGAGTGGTTTGGGGCCACGTGAGGCTCATTCACCACCCCCTCCTGCACCTGACCCACCCTGGTCCTCACGCGGTCACCTGCCCGGGCAGGATGCACCCAGAGCCGGGCGTGCGTGGTTCGCAGTTCTATGGGTCATTCTAGGGAATTACCAAACCCGAGAGGGTTGTGGGAACCCAGACAGACAGACGTGCAGGTGGCCTGGGGACTCCACCGGCAGGCGGCATCTGCTGTGGGGACGGTCCTGTGGAGAAGGGAGCCCAGAACGGGTGAGACCTAATGTCAACGCTGGGTGGTCAGTGCAAGAACTGGACGGCAGTACCCCCAGTCAGCAGGGGTGGAAACAGAACAGGAGGGAACACGTAAGCCGAGACCCAGACAACGAGAATGAGAGCCATGCCAAGTGCTGCAGGGAGAATATTCCAGACAGGGGGCACAGCACAGGCAAAGGCCCTGGGGCAGGGACCAGCTTGGCACATTCAAGGCACAGCAAGGAGAGGAGGATGGGGCAGAGCCACATGAGTTTGAACAGGACCATGTGTGGACGACTTTGGCTGTTGGATGGGGAAGGGACTTCTGACAGTGAAGGCTGTTAGGAGCTTGCTGATGGTGGCGTGTTGAGGCTGCATGGGCTGGCAAGGCCCCTGGGTGCCACCGGTGAGCACAGGGCAGCGCAACGCCGTGGCCAGGAGCAGGGACTGGAGACACGTGCTCACGGCGAGCCTCTCGGTGAACCCCGGGCCACTCCGAGCCTGTGTGCACGTGTGCAATGAGATTGTGCACGCGCCCAGAGCGCGGCCCTCCACAAACGCGCCACAGCAGGTGGAAGGCCCCAGCCAGCCCACGTGGAGAGAGGAGAGGTGGCTGCGACAGGAGAACCTCCCTGGGGGTCAGGGAGCAATCTTCACCCTCGCCTCACCTGCCCCTCGCACCCACAGGGATGGCCCTTTGAGGACGGGGACGGTGTCCATCTTGCTCACATTTCAGTACCTGACACATAGTAGGTGCTTAGTGAGTAGGTCGTGAGGTCTGGCAGACACTGCTGTTTGCCCACCCAGCAGCCAGTGCCCGTCTCTCTCGATAACAAGCCCCAGTGATGTTTGGTGTGACAGTGTGTCTGGCCCCGGGAAATGGGTCACAGTGGGCCCAAGCCTGTCATGGTCCTCTTTGCCTTTCTTCCTAGGGAACCGGCCCAGGAGTGAGCACGTGATGAAGTTTCATCCAATGAGTTGTCAGGACACATCTACCAGGGGAGCTTCTGGAAAGGATTTTTCTCCCAGATGAGAAAGAAACCCCAGCCTCTCCCTTCCTCTTTTAGATGTGGTGATATGAAGGTGTGATCTATGGAGCTGTGGCAGCCTTTTTGACCAGAAGAGGAGACATTATTTACATGCCAGGGCCAGCGCAACAGAGAGATGGTGAACGCCTAGGGCCTCATGGGCATCACCGAGTCACTGAATTAAACACCCCAGGTCCACCCACCTCCCAAATTCTCATCAGGCAATACACATCTGTTTCGATTAGATCACTCTCCTTAGGAATTCTGTTACCTGCAGCCAAAAGCATTCTGACTGACTCAGAACCAACAGCAACTGGAAAGTTAGGAGAGAAATTGGGAAAGAAGCACAACTCCTGTACCGGAGTCCTGCTTGAGCGAGGCAGACGGGTCAGCTCTCCTCCTCCGCCCCCTTGCATTTGCATTGTCATCATAACCGCAGCTCTAGTTACTGTGTGCACATCAGGCACTGACAGGCCCTCGGGGGAGGTACTGTTGACCCACCTGGAGATGAGGCACCTGAGGCTCAGAGAAGACACTCTCTGGACCAAGGTCAGGGGTGGGGGGCTGGCACACCCAAGAGTCCAGCCCTGGTTGGCCCGGCTTACAGGCTGCCCGCCAACCGTCCACGGACAGGGTCCCAGGGACTCAAGCCTGCTGAGGCGCCTGTGGCGGGCCTCTGTCGTTGCCATGGGAACCTGGCTTGGGTCCCTCAGGTTGGACCGTGGGTGGCGCCAGCCTAACCCGTCGGCCAGGGTTCCCAGCTCCTCTCCCGCCGTCTTGAACAGGGAGCATCATCCTAGCTCGCGGCTCGAGGTGGTTCAGCCTGCGGTCTGACCCCAGCCCGGGCTGCTGCCGCAGGTACGGGTCTGGAAGAGGCGAGGCCGAGCCCGCCTCCTCTCCAGCCTGAGGATCGAGGCGGAGGGCCCTGGGCTGGCTCACAGCCTGCCCACGAGCCGCCCTGGGCAGAGGGCTGGAAGCCTGGCTTCTCCAGTCAGTGGGTTGAGCCCCAGGTTCACACAGGTGTCGACCAGGAGCCCGTGGACGGGCATCTGGTCTCGATGTAGGGGGCACGCGGGCACTTTGTTTCTATGCACACACATCCACAAACACGCACATGCACCCGTGTAAAACACACACAAAAAAGCACACATGCACTCATGCAAAACACATGCAGTGTGCGGACACGCGCAAATGCACGTGTGCACAGGCACACACACGCATGAACGCAATGGGGGGATCGCCCCTCCTCTGCCGGAGCCCTGGGGTCTTCCTTACCCCGAATGGCGTGGGTTAGATGTAGGCATTACAGCCAAACGCACGGTCTGGGCCTTCCCGGCATCCTGGTTTGAGCAAACCAGCTGCAAAGGCATTTGGGGCAGAACGGGGGCATCCGACCACGGGCAGGGACGGGGTGACGTTCAGGAGGTGTCACTAATTTTGTCAGGGCTGACGGCTGCCTGTGGTTGTGGAGGGAAACGCCCCATTTTTAGAAGCGCCCTCTAACTTGCTGAGGGCGAAAGGTCACGAGGCTTTTGTTTTACTTTAAAATGTGAGAGAATGAACGCCCGTGTTAGAGCCGTCCCGCCTGCGTGTTTTGTCACAGCAGCCCGAGCTGACGACGACAAAAACTGGCCAAATGTTAACTATTCAAACTAGGTGACGAGCTGATGGGTTTTCAACTTACCGGTCTAAGTTTTGGGGTGACGGGAAATAGCAAAACAAAAAGTAAAAAGAAGAGAAAAAGGGAAAAAAGCACCGAGGGTGGGAGGAAGTGGCTGACAGGGAACAAAAATACAGAGAAAGTGAAAAGGGTCTTTTAGCATCAAACTCCCAACCTCAGAATGGCTCCAGGCAGCAGGCACCTCCTAGGACGTCCCCGTCCTTCTTAAAACAGGCCGCGAGGGAGGGGACGTTAGCCACACGTCACTGGAGGAAAGGGGGGGCTCTGTACACACCTGGGGAAGCGTTACCTGTCCGTCTCCAGCAGCATCGGCTCAAACTGGGCCCCCCACGGGAGGTCCTTCCTGTCGTCCGGCTGCTCTCGGCTGGACTCCTCCGGCGGGGGAGACAGGCTCAGGACGGAGCCATCCTGGGACCAAAGAGAGGAGCTGCGGGAGGCGGCACAGCCCGTGGACGCAGGCAAGCAGTGTCACTGTCGAGTGGAGGTCCCTGAGGGTCCCCTTTCCTCCTGGCCACCACACGGGGGAAACCACCCAGCAGGGAGGCTGGCGAGCCAGCCCATGTGCTCATTTCCCGTTGCACATCCACCCCAGACAGAAAGGAGGCCCCGTGCAGGGATGAGCGCCAGGCTGCGGCCTGGATCCTCAGGCACAAACAGGGCACAAAGGAGACGCTGTTGTCAGAGCACCCTCAAAAGTCCGCAGGTCCTCGAAACGTCAAACATAGACCCGCCAGGGGGACCCAGCAATGCCACTCCTCAGTCTGTACCCAAAGAAGCGAAAGCAGCCACTCAGACAGATCCTCGCACACCCGTGTTCACAGCAGCATGATCACAATCGCCAAGAGCTGGAAGCAACCCCAGTGCCCACCGAGGGATGAACGGATCAACACAGTGTGGTCCATGCACACGAGGCCATGTTATCCAGCCTTGAAAGGAAGGAGGTTGTGACACCTGCTACAACACGGATGAAGCTTGAGGACATCAAGCCGAAGGAAACAAGCCAGTCACAAAAGGACAAGTCCCGTAGGATCCCACTTACGTGAGGACCTGGAGGAGTCACATTCTTAGAGACGGAAGGTAGGATGGGGGGCGCCAGGGGAGGAGGAGGGGGAGGAGTGGTCAGTGTTTAATGGGGGCAGAGTTTCCGTTTGGAGCAACACCTTTTCTGAGTTCTGTGGGTCCTTCTCAAGAACCAACCCTGCGCGTGGTCTTGGGGACCCGACACAGACTATAGGAAAGGGATTGTTCTGAGCCACGTGTACGGGAGAGTGGGAGAGCGGGGCACGTGGCAATGACATTCCGTAAGCGGGAAGCCAGATGTCCGAGTCGGGGCTGAACCCGCGGACCCAGGAGAGCCAGTCCCGGATGGCAGCAGCGGAAGCTGAGAACAATCCAGAGCCACATGGTACGACCTCCAAAGCTACAATGTCGGTGGCTGGTCCCTCTGTTACTGGGGATGGGGAAGTGGCTTTAGACACAGACGGATCCCTGGACCCCCGCCCTCACGCCACACTCTGGGCACCTGCCCCCCGCCACGCTGGCCGAAGCCTGGAAGTGTCTCCTGTCTTCTCCCGAGATGGCAAAGCAGAGGGTCTGTGGCTGGGAGACACCAGGCCTCGTCCAGGGCCCAGGTGGAGCTGTGACACCAGCTTTGGTCTAAATAATGAACGCAGAGCCCTCCCCGGGCCTTCTCCTCCAGGGCGGCACCAGAACGGGCACCAGACGCCGTCCTCATGCGGGAGCCTAGAGGGTCCCCCGCCCCCCGGAGAAGTGACAGCCCAAGAAGAAAGAATTAAAGCTGGGAGACTCGTGCTGAGGTTCCCAGAGGAGCCTCTCTGGGGTCACCGAGTTAACAAGGTGCACCTCACGCCCAGGCTTCCTCCCCATCGGCCTCTGGTCTCCCACGTGGAATCGTCAGCAACAGCCAAGGGTCACAGACGCGGGGACCCGCACACAGACCCGCCCCAGGGACGCCACCCAGCGGGGCTTCAGGGCCCTCCCTGAGCCCCAGCCCCAGGACACGGCCCGGCCAGCACTGGGGGGGCTTCCGGCTCCGGGCAGCCTGGTTCGTGGGGTTCCCGTCTCCCCCATCCGTTTCAGGGGCAGGTCCCCCCACGGGGCCTGGCGCACAGGCGGGGCTCAGGCCCGGGTGGCGGGTCGGACTCACCCGCAGGGAGCTGGCCAGCACGGAGTGCAGCAGCAGCAGGCGGGGCAGCGCGCCCTCGCCCAGCTCGCGGGAGTACAGGCGGTAGCGCTGGGCCAGCGGCTCTGGCTCTGGGATGCCGCCGTCTGCGGGGGCCAGGGGGCAGAGGTCAGGGGGCAGAGATCAGCGGGAGCACCGTCGCTTGTTAGAAAGACAGCATCCTGGCTTGGAAGTTTGAAATTATAAAAGAGGTTTTTTCTGGAGAGCGAGGTTTCTGTCTTATAAGTCTCCCTATTGTAAAAATTTTCTATGATGTTCACATATGGCCTTTAATAGTAGAATAATATTATCAACAATTCGAAAGTATAAATAACATTTAATTTAAAAGGTAAAGAACCACTCCTAGAATTGAAAACAGGTTCAAACAAATCTCGCACACCCATGTTCACAGCAGCCAGAGGGTGGAAACAACCCAGTGTCCACCAACTGGAGAAAGAGAAACAAAATGCGATCTGCCGATGGAATATTACTCAGCCGTGAAAAGGAGTGGGGTTCTGGCGCACGTTACAACACGGCGGAGGAAGCCAGACACAAAAGACCACACAGTGAGTGATCCCATTTACAAGAAATGTCCGGAATGGGCAAATCCCCGAGACAGAAAGCAGATTCGCGGACGCCAAGGGGCCGGGGGAGGGGTGGGGAGTGAGGGCTTCACGGCTACGCGGTTTCTTAGCGACTAGAGGGAATGTTTTGGAACTGGATAGAGGTGATGGTTGCACAGCACCGCGGGCGAGCTAAATGCCCCTGAGTTCTACACTTTAAAATGGTTAAAACGGTGAGTTTTACGTCCTGTAAACTTTACCTCGGCAAACAAAGTTGAAGTCAGAAGTTAAAAGACGGCGTAATTATAGCTCTGACAAAATTCCACCACTTACAGGCAGGGACGAGAAAGGGGGTAGGTTATAGGTTACCTGTTTTCTGTTCCGAAACATTCTTTAATGCCGTTACAGTTTTTTGTTTTTGTTTTTTTTTGAGGAAGATTAGCACTGAGCTAACATCTGCTGCCAGTCCTCATCTTTTTGCTGAGGAAGACTGGCCCTGAGCTCACATCCATGCCCACCTTCCTCTACTTTATATGTGGGACGCCTACCACAGCATGGTGTGCCAAGCGGTGCCATGTCCGCATCCAGGATCGGAACTGGCGAACCCCGGGCTGCCAGAACCGAACGTGCGCACTTAACCGCTGTGCCACTGGGCCGGCCCTATAGTTTTTTTTAAAATAAAGTGCCTTGTTCCCATTATAAAAGGACCCGAGAGATGCCTCCCCAAAGGAGAACTCATTCCTCAGCCTAAATAAGTGTTCACCGTAAAAATACAATGATGATGATGATGATGACGACGTGTGAACACACCAAGCTCCTCCCAGCCCCAAACGTGACACACGCGTGCACTGAGGCCTCAGCTGTGCTCCACTCTCCCTAGTTGAGGCCTCCTCGTCCTTCAGGTCACAGCTCGAGTGTCGTCTCTTCCCAGAACCTTCTCTGATCTCGACCCCTCGGACGAGGTCGGGCCAGCGCCCATCTTCTGTTCCCAGGGCTCTCTGCGTGTCTCCTTTATGGCTTTCGTCCCGGTTTGAAATTACGTAATTCTGCGATTAGCTATCTGTGTCTGCCACCCCAAAGGAGACCAGCGGCTCCACGAGGACAGGTCCTGCCTACTGCTCAACACCTGCGTTCCAAAAAGGTTTGTCAAATGACTGAACGAGTGAACGAAACGGTAAAAGAACAGGTGTTAATTCCTTTCCTCTTCCCCCCGCATCTGGTGACAAAGAGAGAGCCCGGCATGAGCTCAGAGGGAGCACATAATGGAGGAGGGAACAGGAGCCGGGCACAGACGACGAGCCTCAGCTCCTTTCCTGTTCCCCACCGTGTGCTCCTCGAAGTCACCACCTGCTACAGACACACAAAGAAATCGAGGGGAGGCCTGTGTAACTGCTCCACGCTCTGTGGCAACTCCACGGGGTGGGAGGGAGAGGAACCGTGTGGGGTTCCCCCACCCCACAACCAATCCTAAATGAAGCTCAAGAGAGCACTTGGTTTCTGGAAGTTTCCACGTCCTCTGGTGACGTTGGTAACCTCAGTTTGACGCAGCCATCCTGTTGTCCCAGTGAGCTGCTTGGGTCACCAGTGAATTCAGAAAAAGCAAGAGGTGACAACTGAATGCAATGGCCATCCAGGGGACATTGCAGGGGCACCAGGCACGATTCAAAGGAGGCCTGTCAATTAACACCACATCCCTGTCAATATCCCGGGTGATAGAAAAGACTGCCCTTGTCTTAGAAAAGATACTCTACAGTATTTAAGGGCATCCCAAAATGGCTTAGGAGGAAGAAACACAGAAAGAGAGAGAAAATGTGAAATAAAAGTGAAAAACAGGGGCCAGCCCGGTGGGGCAGCAGTTAAGCACGCACGTTTCACTTCAGTGGCCTGGAGTTCTCTGGTTTGGATCCCGGGTGCAGACACGGAACCACGTGGCAGGCCATGCTGTGGCAGGCGTCCCACATACAAAGTAGAGGAAGATGGGCACGGATGTTAGCTCAGGACCTGTCTTCCTCAGCAAAAAGAGGAGGATTGGCGGCAGATGTTAGCTCAGGGCTAATCTTCCTCAAAAAAAAAAAAAAAAAAGTGAAAAACGTTAATCCTTAGAATCTGGAGGAATTCTCTGTAGTATTGCAATTTCTCTCTAAATCTCAAATTCTATCAAAATAGGAAGTCAAGAAAGAAGAGAAAGTCGGAGGCAGGAGCTAAGGGACGACAGGAAGGAGAGGCAGCCTCCGAGCCGCCGCCCACGGAGAGCACATGAGGGAAAGAGGGGGAGTAGTAACAGACACCCCAAGCGTCCCCTGCAGAGATGGTTAAAAAACCCAGTGCGTTTCCGCAGACGAGGCAGGTCGCCGTGCTCTTATAAAGCAGTTTCCAGGACATCCAGGTAAGCGAGAGAAGGAGAGCACTGGACAGTGTGCACGGCGCGCTCCTGTTAGTGTAAAAACTCCGTTTACGTGCGCACGCATTGCACAGACCATCTACAGGGGACGTGCAGACGGCTGGGAGCAGTGGGCCGGGCAGGGGTGGGACCGCAGGGAGACAGGCGTCTGCTGGCCTGCCATTTGGGACTGAGTTTTTTTTTTTTTGATCAAGTACTCCGCCTACTCTCTCCAGAAACAGCAATGTTGAAAGCCAGCGGTGCCGGGGCGGGGCGGGCTGGGCGGGCTCACCCTGAAGCAGCTGCCGTTGGTCCTGGATGATGTGCTCGCAGAGCAGCCGGTGCTGGTGGTAGCATCGGATCACAAGGTCCTTCTGGCACAGCAGGTTCTTGCTGCGCAGGCCGTGGGCCTGCAGCTCCGTGTTCTCCACCTCCAGCTCGTGCGCCCTGCACAGCAGCCGCAGCACCTCCCTCTGGTCCTCGCTGACCACCTGCTGGGGCAGCAGCTTCTCCATCTGCGAGGCCTTCTTTTTGGCGTCGGCCAGCCGCTGCTCCAGCCCGGCCTGGCGGAGAGACCAGGGGTTCAGGGCGGACGCCCGGGGGCCCTCTGCTCCCAGGTCTGCTCGTCCTCACATGCCTGGGTTTGCAAGTCGCACTCACGCAAACATGGGGGTGACTGGCTCTGAGGACGTGTGGCTGTCAGCCATGTTAACTGCATCCTTTATTGTCTGTATTTGATGCCCTGACCTGTGGGGCCCCGCTCAGCCTGCAGGGACTGCCCCTCCCAGGGTCAGCCGAGTCCTAAAAGAGGCAAACCACTCGCCTATGAGCGCACCTTTCATGTGCAAACCAGCCAACCAGAGCCCACGCCCCACCCTCCTCCACGGGGCCCCCACACTCAGGCCCTCATCACCCAGGCCGGGTACCAGACAACTGGGGACAGCCTCTACGCCCCAGAGCCCACTGGAATTATCCAGACCAGCCAGTCCTAAGCCTGCCC
The DNA here is from genome assembly GCF_041296235.1 of Equus asinus. Lineage (NCBI taxonomy): Eukaryota > Metazoa > Chordata > Mammalia > Perissodactyla > Equidae > Equus > Equus asinus. The sequence continues at coordinate 1,966,631 of NC_091803.1, read as the reverse complement.
ACCCTGCCCCACCTTCCTCCCAGGGAAACCCCAATAAAGGCTCCTGCCCGCAGCTCCCCACTCCCTCTGCCTCCTGACTGGCCCTGGTGCGCCCCACGTGGCCCTGCACAGCATCGTGCGCCCCCTCCTCTTGGGACCTGTGACAAAGAAACTATCTTTTCCATGAGTCATCTCCTGATCTGCATCTCCTTACTGTCCCTCGAATTTTCTATGAATATGCTATATTTTAGCACACACCCCAGGGTGTGTCTCCCCTGCCCGCTGTGCCGGCTACAGGAAACCTGTGCCACACGCTTTCACACTATGCAGCCTTCAGAAGCAGTCTCTGGTGCTCCTGGAGCTTCTCTGAGGGCGCCTCCTACGTCCACCACCACGTTACAGATATCTCGTCTACAACCGAGGGCCTGCCTCGCTCCAACCAAAGCAGGGCCTGAGCGGGAGCAGGGAGACGAGAGGCCCAGGCGGCCCATGACAGCCACTGGGAACTGCTCCCGCCCCCAGAAACCCAGCTGGAGCCCCAGGAGATCTGCCTGGGACCTGTAACCTTCCTCTACGGGCCAATGGGCCAGTCAGGGCTCTAGAGAAACAGAACCAACTGGAGAGGGTAACACACATATACATAGCTATATGCCTGTGTGTGTGTAAAGAGATTTGTGTTAAAGAACTGGCTCGTGTGATTGTGGGCTGGCACAATCATGATCTGTAGGGCAGGCCGGCAGGCTGGAAACTCAGGCAGGAGCCGGTGCTGCAGTCCAGATGCAGAATCTTCTCTTCTCTGAGAAACCCGCTTCTGCTGCTAAGGCCTTTCAACTGATTGGACAAGGCCCACCCACATTATCCAGGATAACCTTTACTCACAGTCAACTGGTCATAGACATTAGCCACGTCTACCGACCCCTTCACAGCAGCACCCGGATCTGTGTTTGACTGAATCACAGGGTAGCACGGCCCGGCTAAGCCGACACCCAAGCTTCCCACCGCACCACGTCACTCCGTCTAGGCCCCAGACAGTAACACTGTGCTAACCAAGTAACTGAGATGCAGTGCAGGTCACTGCCAGAGTCATGTCCCAGGATCCGGTCGGACGCAAACTCCCAGGGCAGCCGAGGGGGACGTGCTCCAGCCTCTTGCTTCCCCATCCTCTGGGACTGAGAGGGGACCACGTGGGAGGAGTCGACTCAGCTCCCCCAGCACCATCCTCCCGTCCTCCTGGCCCCCTAGCTGAATCGACAGCCCCCTGGGCCAGCTCCCAGCATCCTGTCCGTACATCTGTCATCGTGCTACCACACTGACTCGTGCACAGTTGTGTTGGTGTCTCTTCCCAGTAGCCCGTGAGCCTAAGTCACAGAGAGTATCTCGTTCATCTTTATGTCTCCGGGGCCCGGCATTGGGCTGGATATCTAGAACACCGATTTGTTTGGGACTGATTAATTGATCGACTGATTGACTGACTGAGTCATGTTCACATGCTGCACTGCGTCTCAGTGTCTACGCTGGGCTCTGGAAGGTCACGCATGCTCTCTGCCGATGCACATTATTGGTCTGAGCGAAGCGAGATCGGGGAATCTCCGGATCGCCCCGGGCAGAGGCGGTAATGGTAAGACGGCCTCGGGTGCCTACGTAGCTTTTAAGTGAAATAAACGCCGCCTGCTTTTAGCAACGTGGCATCGTCAGGCGCTTTCTCCACTTGCCTGAAAATCCGCCTGCGAACAGTTAACTGACGGGCGGAAGGGCAGCCAGCTCTCCGTCAGTCCTGTCACTTCTCCGAAGTGTGAGTGTGAGACAATTAGCTGTTCCATAAATAGCTCAGATAAATAGCTGGCTCGTCTTGGAAAACACGAATATGAGAAGACTCCTTTCTCCTCAGAGGAACCCGGAGTCTGGGAGTCCTCCAGCCAGCCGGGTCCCTGTCCTCGTGTCACATGCCCGAGACCAGGCTCAGGGAGAGCGAGCGAGATGCCGATGGGAGGCACTCTGCCGAGAGGAGCCGGCTCACCTGCAAGGCGGCAACTGCCCGGACCTCTGGGAGCTGGAGGCCCTGCCGGTCCAGGCAGAGGAGCTGGCTATCCCAGGCGAGTGGGGGGTCTCAGTGGACCCCACTCATGCTCTACTGCCATGGCCACTGGCTCCCCTGTTCCCCCAGGGGCCTCCTGCCCTGCGCACTGGCCCCTGCAGCCCCCAAGTATAACTCTAACATCAAGGGACACAGACCCTGAAGTCAGACCTGGTCAGGTCCCAGCTGTACTCCTCCTGCTCTCTGGGGATTTGGGACAATTTACCTCATCTCTCCGAGCCGTGGTTTGCCCATCTATAGAACGGTCATGATCGGCCCTGCTCCATGGGACTGCTGTGAGAGGGCTGGCGCACTGGCAGTGATCAGTAAGTGTTAGCAACTCTCGTCACCATTGCTGGGATGTGGACGCGCCCGGGCCCTCTCCCCCACCTTGAGGGCCGCGGTTTTCCGCTGCTCGGCCAGAAGCATGTTGACCTCCTCCCTGGCCAGAGCCACCTCATGAGGGTCCATGGACTCGCCCTCGCCGGTGTCTGCGTTGGCCTCTGCCGGTTCCTCATCTCTGGCGGGCGTCTTGTCCCCGTGTGCGTGCTGCTGGGTCTTCTCCCGCTCCCAGCTGCAGCCAGACAGAGAGGTTGGGGTCAGAGTGCGAGCCACACTGGGCTGGGAGGCTGGCACCTCCTGTCCCCCAGGCCCTATCGGCCCCGGCTGGTCTACTCACAGGCAGAGGCATGAAAATGGGACAGAATTGGGTCTGCTATACGATCTCCTCTATATTTGTAAAAGCATAAAGGTCTGAACAAAAACTGGGAGGAAATAGAGAAGCCTAAATGTTTGCAGCAGGATCAGCTGATGACTAAGGGCCGGGCTCTGCAGCCACCCACCCGGCCGCCACCCCCAGATCCGCTCAGGTCGGCCGGTGACCCTGGGCCACCTGCGTTGTAAATGCGCCCTCTCTGAGCCTCATCCCCTGGGCTGTAAAACTTGGATGACAGAGGACACCGTGGGGCTCTGTGAGGATCAACCACGATGACCCCCGCTCAGGGTTCGCATGAGGCTGCCAGACGGAATCTACATCACGAGGATCACAGGGAAACTGCGAGAGAGGCGGCCCAGAGGGAGCCAGGAAGGGGAGCCGAGGATAGGATGGAGAGACCACTTCCTCTTATTTAGAATTCCTCAAGTGCAGGGACCATGCCGTTTGTGCAATTAAGAAAATAAACAGAACGGAAGGAGGAGGCGGAGGAGGAGAAATGTGGGAAGGATTAGAGAAGAAATGGACTTAAATCACAGCCCTGTATAAGGCACCCGTAGGGCGTAGCTCTGTGTCCTAGTTTGTCCAGGGCAGTCCCGGGTGACACCCGCTGTCCTCGTGTAATTGTTCTGGTTTTTTTTTTTTCTTTTTTTTTGAGGAAGATTAGCCCTGAGCTAACATCTGCTGCCAATCCTCCTCTTTTTGCTGAGGAAGACTGGCCCTAAGCTAACATCCGTGCCCATCTTCCTCTACTTTATATGTGGGACACCTACCACAGCATGGCTTGCCAAGCAGTGCCATGTCCACACCCAGGATCTGAACCAGCGAACCGTGGACCGCCAAAGCGGAACGTGCACACTTAACTGCTGCACCACTGGGCCCACCCCCCCACCCCGTGACATTGTTAATAGCTGTGCCTCTCGCCCTCATGTGTGCCCCTGCCTGGATGACACGCTGCCTGGTAAGTCCCTCTACACGTGGTCAGTCCACTCCCCGTAGGAGTGAACAAGCAGGAGGTGCGGAATGGTTGAAAGAGCCCTGGCCAATGGATGTGTAACTCGGGGCACACCCACATCCCCTCAGAGCCTCCACAGCGTCCTCTGTGAATTAGGCTTGATCCTAGCTGACCTGCAGGGCTGGCTCTGAGCTCTAGCCTGTGAGAGAGAGAGCAAAAGGACCGGACGCCTCCTCCCACCTGGTCCAGCCTAACTACAGGTACAGGAGAGCCAGAGAGGGACGGACCAGGTCCTGCCTGGAAGAGAGGGTGCCCCTGGCTAGAGTCTCCCTTGGGGACCTGCAGGCAGGAGAGGGAGGCTGGACAGCAAGCAAAGCAGGAGTTCCCACCAGTGGCCCCCTCTGGTCCTTGCTGGCCTCCCTGCCCCATTGGGAGGGACGGCACGGGGGCCCTGGGTGGTGGCCACGGGCAGGCGCGCTCACTCGGCAATGGTCAGCAGGTGGCGGGACACATCGATGTGCAGCTCCATGTGGGTATTCTCCAGCTCCACCAGGCTGCGCCGCATCTCCAACTGCTCCTTGAAGGCGCCGATGAGATGTGCCCGGATCTTGTTCATCTGCATGCGGCCGTCCTCCTCTGTGTCGTGGCGGGGGATCGTGACTGGAGGCAGGAAGAGAGCTGGCTGTACCAGGAGCAGTGCCATCTAAGCCAGGGTTGAACTCCACGTTCACCCACCAAAATAGCATCTGGCCCAAGGAGATGCTCTATATGTATGTGTGGATGGGTGGATGGATGGATGGATGGATGGACAGAGGGACATATAGATCGATGGCTGGTGGATGGCTGGTTGGATGGATGATGGAGGAGTGGATGGGTGAAGCATGGATGGGTGGATGGATAGCTGGACGGGAGATGGGTGAGTAGATGGATGGCTGGGTGGGTGGATAATGGATGGATGGATGAAGGATGAGTGGATGGATGAAGGATGAATGATGGGTGGGTGGATGGGTGGATGGATGGATGGATGATGGATGGGTAGATGGATGGACGGATGATGGATGATGGATGGATGGATGGATGGATGGATGATGGATGATGGATGGATGGATGGATGGGTGGGTGGGTGGATGGATGGATGGATGGATGATGGATGGGTGGATGGATGGATGGATGTTAGAATGGGTGAGTGGATGGATGGAAGGAAGGATGAATAGTTGAATGGATGGATGGATGATGGATAGATGATGGATGGATGGATGGATGGATGGATGATGGATGGATGGATGGGTAGATGGATGGACGGATGATGGATGATGGATGGATGGATGGATGGATGATGGATGATGGATGGATGGATGGATGGGTGGGTGGGTGGATGGATGGATGGATGATGGATGGGTGGATGGGTAGATGGGTGGATGGATGGATGAATGGATGGATGATGGATGGATGGATGGATGGACGGACGGATGATGGTTATGGATGGATGAATGGATGGATGATGGATGGATGGATGGATGGACGGATGATGGATGATGGATGGATGGATGAATGGACGGATGGATGATGGTTATGGATGGATGGATGGATGGGTGGGTGGATGGATGGATGGATGGATGATGGATGGGTGGATGGGTGGATGGGTGGGTGGATGGATGGATGTTAGAATGGGTGGATAAATGGATAGATAATTTAGAGGGATTTAGATCCTCTCTTTGGCTGGTTTGGGGCCAGGTTACCTGGTTTTGGGTCTCAGAAATCCAAGGAGGGGTGGGGTTGGGCTAGGCCATCTCAGCTCAGACCTCACTTCCTCAGGGAAACACTCCTAGACCCTCAATCTGGGTCCAACTGCCACCTGCTCTGATAACATCCTGCCTTCTTCACAGTCCCCTGCATATCAGTATTATGTAACATTTTGTGATAAATGTTTAACATCCGCCATTCCTGCTAGAATGTAAGTTGCACAGAAAACAACTGCTTTTGTCTTTTTCTCTCCCACGGTGAGTCCCGACGTAATGGTTGCCCTGTGATTAATCGATGGTTTCCCCTGCCTGACCCAACAGGTAGCTGCATATGCAGTCTGTCCATAGTCTGCTCCCTGAGTGGTCAAGGGGTGCCTTTTCCCTAAATGTCAAGCAATCCGGGATTGGATTATGGTGCATCCAGATGACCGAAGCATTGCGGTCATTAAAACAAGGCTTTCCGGGAGCACTTCACATCCTGGGAAACGCTCATGCAGTAACGTTCCTGACAGAGCCATGCACCCAGCATCCCACCACCACCCCGGGCATGCCACAGCAGGACCCCAGGGAAGCCCACCGTCCCCTCAGGGCTCACCAAGAGACCACCATCCCCTCCATGACACTGTCTGCTTCCTCACTACGGACCACCTAAGACCGGTCCCAATAACCAAGAGGCCAGGAGGGTGAAAGCCACTGTGGCATGCAGCCCTGTTGACCCCTGACCCCAAAGAGGTCCCAACTTCCCTGTCATCACCTAGTTTTGTAAATTCTCTACAAGAATCCCATCTTCCACCCCCTACCCGCCCCCCAAGCCCCCTGCTGGCCCCATGAGACTCAGCCTGTCGTCACCCACAGCCCTTCTCTTTGAAAGCTTCCTTCACCCTCTCGCTTCAACAGAATCCTGAGCCCCCCCAAATCTAAGAAAGAGAAACAGGCACCCACGTGCTCAAGGGGCCTGTGTGACTGGAAAGCCCAAGTGCCCATCAAAGGGGACGGGATAGGCAGACTCAGCGTGTCCACCCTATGGAGCCCTCTGCGGCCGTCACGGAGCATGAGGGTGACCCGTTTGTGCAGACGGATGGCCTCCAAGACACATCGTTGGATAAGAAAAGCAAGTTAAAGAATAATAGCTATCGTCTGATATCATTTATATAAAAACCCAAAGCCAAACCCCTCCCTATAAACAGACACACAAACCATGTACCTCTCTAGATACATTTGTGTGTACAAAATTACATGCACAGAAAAAGATCCAGAAAGGTACACACCAAAATGATAGCAGTGACCTCAAGGAACCAGAAAAAGAGGAAAAAAATGAAACCCAAAGTTAACAGAAGGAAGCAGACAACAAAGATCAGAGGAGAAATAAATGAAACAGAGGCTAGGAAAACAATAGAAAAGATCAACAAAACTAAGAGTTGATTTTTTTTGAAAAGATACACAAAATTTAAAAATCTTTAGCTAGACTTACCAAGAAAAAAAGCGAGAGGACTCAAATAAATGAAACTGTAAATGAAAGAGGAGACATGCAACTGATACCACAGAAATACGAAGGGTGAGAAGAGACTGCTGTGATCGATTTCATGCCAACAAATTGGGTAATCTAGAAGAAATGCATAAATTCCTAAAAGCATACAACCTACGAAGCTTGAATCATGAAGAAATAGAAAATCTGAACAGATCATTAATGAGTAAAGTAATTAAATCAGTAATCAAAAACCTCCCCATGAAGAAAAGCCCAGGACCAGATGGTTTTATGGCTGAATTCCACAAAACATTCAAAGACGATTTAACGCCAATCCTTCTCAAACTTTCCAAAAATCTGAAGAGGTAGGAACATTCCCAAATTTATTTTACAAGGCCAGTGTCATCCTGATATCAAAGCCAGATAAAGACACCACAAGAAAAGAAAACTACAGGCCAATTTCCCTGATGAATACAGATGCAAAAATCCTCAATAAAATACCAGCAACCTGAATTCAACAATGCGTTACAAGATCATACACCATAATCAACCGGGATTTACCTCTGGGATGCAAGGATGGTTCAACATATGCAAATCAAATAAAGGTGATATGCCACACTTAGAAGGAAAGATAAAAAACATATGATCATCTCAACAGATACAGAAAATGCATTTGACAAAATTCAACATCCTTTCACAATAAAATACTGTCAACTAAATGGGGCTAGAAGGAAAGTACCTCAACATAATAAAGCCCATCTATGACAAGCCCACAGCTAACATCACACTCAATGGTGAGAGATTGAAATCTTTTCCTCTAAGATCAGGAACAAGACAAGGGTGCCCACTCTCACCACTCGTATTCAACATGATACTGGAAGTCGTAGCCAGAGCAGTCAGGCAAGAAAATGAAATAAAAGGCATCAGAACTGGAAAGGAAGAAATAAAACTGTCTCTGTTTGCAGAGGACATGATGTTATATACAGAAAATCCTGAAGACTCCACCAAAACACTGTTAGAACGAATCAACAATTTAGTAAAGTGGCAGGATATAAAATCAACATACAAAAATAAGTTGTGTTTCTATACACCAAGAATGAACTATCTGAAAAAGAAATAAAGAAAACAATCCCCTTTACAAAAGCATCAAAAACAATAAAACACTTAGGACAAATTTAACCAGCGAGGTGAAAGATCTATACACTGAAAACTATACGACATTGATGAGAGAAATTAAAGAAGACACCAAAAAATGGAAAGATGTCTCATATTCATGAATTGGAAGAGTTAAAATGTCCATACTACTCAAAGCCATCTATAGATTTGATGTACTGCCTATCAAAATTCCAACGGCATTTTTCACAGAAATAGAAAAATAATCCTAAAATTCATGTGGAACTACAAAAGACCCCAGGTAGCCAAAGGAATCCCGAGAAAGCAGAACAAAGCTCAAAGCATCAACCTTCTGATTTCAAGCTATACTACGAAGCTACAGCAATCAGAACAGCATGGCACTGGCAGAAAAACAGACACAAACACCAATGGAACAGAGTCAAGAGCCCAGAAATAAACCCGTGCATGTATGGTCAATTAACATTCGACAAAGGTGCCCAGAATACTCAGTGGGGAGAGAATCGTCTCTTCAATAAATGGTGCTGGGAAAACTGGATATTCAAATGCAAAAGAAGGATATTTCACCCCTATCTTATGTCATCTCTAAAAATTAACTCGAAATGGATTAAAGACTTAAATGTGAGACCTGAAACTACAAAACTCCTAGAAGAAAATATAAGAAAAAAGCTCCTTGACATTGGCGTTGGTGATGGCTTTTTGGATTTGACACCAAAAGCACATGCAATAACAGCGAAAATCCACAAGTGGGACTTTAGCAAACTAAAAGCCTTTTGCACAGCAAAGGAAACTATCAACAAAATGACACGGCAACCTATGGAATGGGAGAAAATATTTGCAAACCATGTATCTGCCAAGGGCTTAATATCCAAAACATATAAGGAACAAATATAATTTAATAGCAAAACGCAAATAATCCAATTTAAAAAATGGGCCAAGAACCCGATTAGACGTCTTCCCAAAGAAGGCACACAAATTGGCCATCGAGTGCATGAGAAGGTGCTCAGCCTCACTCATCATCAGGGAAACGCAAATCGAAACCAGCATGAGATGTCACCTCACACCTGTTAGAGTGGCTTTCATCGAAAGGACAAGAGATAACAAGTGCTGGCGAGGACGTGGAGGAAAGGGAACCCTTGTGCACTGTTGGTGGGAATGTAAACTGGTTCAGACACTATGGAAAACAGTATGGAGGTGCCTCAAAAAACTGAAAATAGAACTGCCATGTGACCGGGCTGTCCCACTTCTGCGTATGTCTCCAAAGGAAACGAAACCACTGTCTCGAAGCGGCATCTGCACTCCCACGTCTACTGCCGCATTATTCCCAAAACCAAGACATGGAAACATCCTAAGAGTCCATCGACGGACGACCGGATACAAAGGAAGAGGTGTATACGTACAATGGAACACTATTCAGCCATAAAAAAGAAGGAAATCCTGCCACATGCAGCAACATGGATGGAGCTGGAGGGCATTCTGCTGAGTGAAATAAGCTAGAGACAGAAAGACAAACACTGCGTGGTATCACATATACGAGGAAGCAAAAATGTGAACTCATAGAAACAGAATGGATAGTGGTTGCGAGGGGCTGCGGGGGAGGGGAAATGGGGAGACGTTGGTCAAAGGGGACAAATTTCAGCTACAAGGTGAGAAGGTTCTGGGAATCTAAGCACAGCACGGCGACCACAGTTAACAATACCGCATCGTATACTTGAAAGTTGCTGAGAGAATAAATCTTCAATGTTTTCACCCCCAAAACAAAAGCAAAATGGTCCTTACATGAGGAGAAGGAGGTGCCAGCTAAGCTCATGTGGTAATCATTTCAAATACATCCGTGTGTCAAATCATCATTTTGCACACCTTAAACTCACACAGCCCTACACGTCAATTCTACCTCAATGAAGCTGGAGGAAAATGATGGCCGTGGTCTGCCCAGGTGGCTGTTTTCTCTCCATCCCCCGGTCATGGGCCTGAGTTGGGGTGACCATCCTCCCGGCTCCTCGAGGCTCCTTCAGACACATGTTCTCTCTCAATGCTCTTCTCCCAACTCCTCTGAGGAGCCAGTTACGGACCCTCTCACCAGCCCCTCCTCAGAGCAGTGGCCACTCTCTCTCACCCACGGGCGACTTTGACACCCGGCTCTCCGAGTTTCTCCTCACCGCTGCTCTCGTCATCGTTCTCGGTGACTCCAAAATCCTCAGACAGTCCAGCCACCACCAAGGACCTTCCTTCCTGCACCCCGAAGATCCCAGCCTCCATGGACCCGTGCCTCCCACTCCACGGGCCCCCGAGGAGGTCACTGGTCCAGCTGCAGCCCTCTGGGCTCATCACTGCCCTGGCCCAGGGCCCCTCCAGTCCCTGGATCCTGCCCACTGCGTTTGAGCTATCACCCCCTAAATGCAACATGCTCTTAACTTTGTTTTTCAAAAAAGTTTTTAAACCCCGCCCCCTTCAAGCCTTTAGACACAACTACCAATTTATCGGAACAGAGAGGGCAGAGGCAGGTGCAGTCGGTGAAATCAGACGGTCAGAGACGCCACGGGACGAGTGAGCCAGTGTCTCCACCAAGAACCGAAAGGAAAACCAGAAAAAGAGGGACGGGAAGCCAGGGAGTGAAAGCAACTTGAAAGACTTATCGACCCGGTTCAACGTGTGGACCTTGTTGGCATCCTCTTTCAAAAACAGAAGAGATTGATGACGTGGGTGAGATTGCTGGAAACGTGAATGCCAGCTGGCTATCTGATGATGGGAACGAATTATGGTTCCTATTTTTTCCAGGCGTGGACATGAGACTGTGGTCATGTCTTTGTAAAGGGATTATCCTGACATCTAGGAATAAAACGAAATGATGTCTGGAACTTGCGTCTAGATAACATGGCGTGGGAAGAGTGCGGGACGACAGAGGCAGCAAAACCCAGTGGCGGGTCTCCGGGAAGGCTCGCTCTACTCTTTTCTCCTTCTGCAGTACTGGAAATTCCCCCAAATACAAAGTTGTGTGCATTTTCTAATTCCCTCCTCTACTTGGCGATCACAGGTGACCCTGGAGTCACCCCGGCCACCTCCCCGTCCTCCACTCCCATCACGCTCGCCAGGCAAGGCCCCAACCACGCAGAATCCCCCACCTGCCCCTGCCCCAACAACAGGCCGAGGGAAAGCACAGGCCTGTTGAGCGGCCTCTCTTCCACGCGTGACTACAGTCTCAAGGCGGCTCTCAGCACGTCGGCCTCCTGCTCGGACCCTCCTTGGCCGCCCACTATGCTCGGGAGAAACCCAGGCCCCTGTGCACCCTCCAGCCCTGCCTGTGGTGGGACTCTCATCTCCCAGCACACCCCTTCTCCTCGCGTGCCGGCCACAGGGAACTCTTTCTGATGCTTGAACTCACCAAACCCGTTCTCACCCCAGGGCCTTTGCACATGCATTTCCCTCTGCCGGAAGACTCTGAACCTGGATCTTTGTATGGCTCGTTCCTGCGCATGCTGAGGGCAGGAATTAAGAGGACCTTCCACATCACTCAGCTTGTATAGCACCCCTTCCCCTCCTCCTGCATCTCTGTCCCCGCCTGGCTTTATTTTCCTCAGATCTCATCCTTCCTTATTCGGTGTCTCTCTTGCATGAGAACGCATGCTTCCTGAGGGCAGGGCCATTGGACCTCCCTGCCCCTGCATCTCCCTCACTGAGAACTGCGCCCGTTACACGGTAGGCTCTTGAGAAGTCTGTGAAATAGCTACAGTGAGTTCTGCTTTCTTCTTATCCTTTGCAGGATTCTGCAAGTTTTGAAAGATAAACACATCCTGCGATTACAATAAAGAGGCGGTATTTACACAACTGATACGGGAACACATTTTTCTTACAGAAATTCAAATACGACGTTAAGACGTGAAGACCTCTTCACCATCGTCTGATCGTCTGATGATCCTGTTCTCCCTGCCCCGGAGGGAGCCACTGGCACGAGGATGTGCACCCTTCTGGGTCTTTTTCTGCTATACGGGGTTTGGGGTGGGTAAATTCGGGTAAATTCTACCCGACTATGGTTGTTATTCTTTAATTCGCTTTTCTCATCCAGCCGTGCGCGGGGAGGCCGTCCATCTGCACAGATGGGTCCTCCCCATTCTCTCTAAAGCCTGCAGAGCGAGCGGCCCCCAGGAGGGACGCACCAGGTTGCTTGTCCCGTCCCTTTCGACGGGCACCTTGTGGTCACACGGCTCGTGCACCTCATCATAGATTTGCAGGAGAGAAACTGCTGGGGCCCAGAACTCATATGCTTCAAGTTTTAACAGATTCTGCTAAATCAGCCTCCAGAGAGATCGTTAATTTACACTCCCAATATTAGCGTTTCAGGCTGCCCTTTCCACACTTAGCTTTATATTACTTTATGGTATTCACTTAACAGCACCTGACATTTTAATTGTAGCCAGTCCAAGAAGTGAAAATTGTTTCAATTTGTGTCTCCATTTCCTCCCGCGGCTGAGCACTTTTCACGCGTTTATCGGCCACTGGGAATAATTCTGCGAACTGCCTGTTCGTTTCTCCACCCATTGGTTTCAACTGGCCTGTTTGCTCTTTCTGATTGAGTTCTAAAAGTCCCTTATAAACTATGGTAAAACTTATCTTAATAAATCAAAAGAACATGTATGTGTGTGTGCCTGACTCATGTCTACCGAACTTGTCTTGGTTACAGGTATTTTTAAGGACACCCTCCTGACTTACTGATTAGTTTTACGGGAAAATTCTGGTGCGCTCTGACCCCAAAAGGAGGCCTAAATAAAACCGACTTGGGGAGAAGGGAGGAACGGAGAGAAACGGCCCGGTGGGTGTGGGGTTTCGCTCTGGGATGGTGAAATGTCTGGGAACCAGACAGAGGCGGTGGCTGCACGGGGTGGACGCGCCAAAGGGACCAGGTGCCACTGGATGAAGTGCTCACTTCAAAACAACGAATGTTATGTTCCGTGAGCTCCCCTTCAGCAGTTTTTTTTTTAAAGGCACCGGACGCTAACATCAGGAGAAGCTGGCATCTCTCTGTCCTATCTTTGCAACTATTTTTGTCAATCTAAGATTGTTCCAAAATAAAAAGGTTATTAAAAAAAAAAATACCGGGGAAGAAAAAACAAAACAGTAGGAAAGGGAGAAGAAAAGGAGAGGAAAGGTACAAAGGGAAGAAATGAGAAGAAAGCAGAGAAAATAGCCCACTCCCCACGTTCTACAGGTAGGAAATTCAAGCCGGAGCCAGGCACTGGCCCAGGGTCACACAGTAAGGTGGTGGCGAGACAGAAGCCCCCAGGCAGGTAACCGGCTCCCCGGATGCCGATGTTCAGAGTGGACCCAGCACCGAGCACTGGGACGGGCGGATCCCATGGCCCACGGGGCAGGGACGCAACCACACAGCGCCGGGGAGGGGTTGGCACAGCCGACTGAGGCTGCGGGTCCATGCTCGGCTCTACCTTGCGCATCCCGGCTGCCGGGGTCGCTTCTCTTGTCCGTCTCCCGCGTCTCCAGCTTGGACTTGAGGCGCTCGATCTCCCGGCGCAGGTCGGAGATGACGTCCGTGTACTGCGCGATTCGGAGGGACACGTTCAGCAGGTTGCGCTTGACCTGGGGGGCAGGGGTCAAGGCCATGGTCAGGGCAGGCTGACCCCCCGACCCCCCATGAAGGAAACGTTTTAACAGTGATGCATTTCCACCAGAAATGTGCAAACACATTTTTTTGCCATGAAAATTCCAATCCATGCTATTCAGCCCTAAAAAGGAAAGAAACTCTGACACCTGCTCCAACCTGGGTGACCTGTGAGGATATGATGCTCAGTGAAATAAGCCGGTCACAGAAAGGACAAACCCCGTGTGATTCCACTTCTAAGAGGAACCTGGAGGAGTCAGGGCCACAGAGGAAGGGAGCAGACGGCGGGCGCCAGGGGCTGGGGAGGGGCCGGGAGTCAGGGTCTAACGGGGGCCGAGTTTCCGTCTTGGAAGATGAAGTTCTGGAGACGGACGGTGTGACGGCTGCACAACAACGTGACTGTGCTCAACGCCCGTGAACTGGACACTTAAAAATGGTTAAAACGATCAATTTTATGGTACGTATATTTTGCCACAATAAAAACACTTCAGGGGCTGGCCGGTGGCCCAGTGGTTAAGTTCACACGCTCTGCATGGCGGCTGGGGTTCCCCAGTTTGGATCCTGGGCGTGGACCTACGCACCGCTCATCAAGCCGTGCTGGGGCGGCGTCCCACGGAGAGGAAACAGAATGACTTACAACTAAGATACACAACTCTGCACTGTGGTTTTGGGGAGGAAAAAAACGGAGGGGGAAGATTGGCAACAGATGTTAGCTCAGGGCCAGTCTCCTCACCAAAAAAACAAAAAAATTCTAACCACTCATCAAGAGTTTTTTTAAAAAAATCCTACCACGTGTCACCACTACTATCGTTCTGACGTGTGCCGTCCCAGATCCTTCTCTGCGCGGTTCCGCGTGTGGGGGTGTATCTACAGAGATAGATATGGGGGTTCTTTGGGTCGAGGTTAGGCTCCGGGTTTTTATGTAAATCACGTGAGACTACGGTTGTTATTCCTTAATTCGCTTTTCTCATCCAGCCGTGCGTCTGAGGCCGTCCATCTGTACAGAGAGGTCATCCTGTCCTCTCCAACAGCTGCAGAGCAAGCGGCCCGTAGGAGGGACGCACCAGCTTGCTAGTCCCACCCCCTTCGATGGGAACTTTGGGGCTTTCCAGTGACGCGGCCTCCTGGAGCATGTGGGTCTGCACTTCTCTTTGGTGGCTGTGGAGGGTGACGTTCCTGGTCAAGGGGCACAGGTGCTCTGTGGCTCTAACCCTGCACGTCACACACGCTCGGTCAAGCAGGGCTCAGCACCAATGTCACCTTCTCTGGAGGGCCCTGCCTGCCCCACGCCCCCTCAGCGGAGGCCCCTCTAACCTGGGTCTTCTCGGTTAGTCCCTTCCATAGCACATGTGGCTCTCATTTAGAGCACGTGCTGCAGTTGGAAATTATGTGTCGATCTGGGTGAATTCAGGTTTAATAGCCCCCTCCCTGCCCACCTGAGCTCAGGGTTCGGGGGAGAGCAGAAGCCCCATGCTGTGGTTTTTCTGTCATGGCGCCCAGCTCCGAGCTGGGCAGTGGGGAGGGTTCATCACATGTTTGTGGTGATAATAGCGATATAATAAAATAACACCTCTCGTGTTCACCTCTAGTCACTCAGGGCATTATCGCAATGAATTCCCATACAGCCTGAAAAGAGGAATCCTCCACACTGCGTGCAGCAGTGTAGACAGACCAGCACAGCGGTTTAAGGCAGGGACTCTGGTGCCAGCTCTGCGCTAGCTGTGGCAGCTTAGAGAAGTTGCTTGACCTCTCTGTGCTGCAGCTGTCCAGTCTGTAAAGTGGGGCGGTCGTAGGACCTCCCTCCTAGGGAGAGGGCTGTAGAGAATGAAATAAATCAAACCACACGGAGAGCTCACGGCGCAGCCAGGCACCGAGATGAGTCCACGCCCCAAACCCCTCAACCTGTGAATGTGGCCTGCTTTGGAAAAGGGTCTTTGCAGATGTAATGAAGGATCTCAAGACGAGATCGTCCTGGGTTAGGGAGGCCCTAAATCCAGTGGCAGCTGTGTGTCCTTGGAAGAGAAAAGAGGAGAAAGCAGGGGAAGAGGAGAAGGCCCTGCGGGAATAGTGGGAGAGGCAGAGGGATGAAGCCGAGGAGGGCCAGGAGCCACCAGACGCTGGAAGGGACAAGGAAGGGCCCTCCCCTCAGGGAGGGTGGCGGGGAGCACCGTCTGAGAATTGAGTGAGCAGCGAACAAGGGAGGGAGGGCGGGAGCGGGCGGCTCACCCTTGTCTTGATGTTCTTGGCTCTGTAGGCGTACAGCAGCGTGGTCCTGGACTCCTCAAAGGACGTGCTGGCCGGGCTGATGTGGGCGATCATCACTGTCCGGCTGTTCCCTCCCAGGGCATCCTGCTCGGGGGCAGGCACAGCTGGGGGTGACGGGAACCAGGACCCCCACCTGCCCAGTGGCACCGCCCTCCCCTACCCATCTCAACTGCCTTCTGCTCTGAGACTAGCAGATTAGACCAAGAGGCTGAATCTACGGGGACGTTCATTTATTGCTTTGCCCGTTTGTTTATTTACACCCTGCCTTGCTGTAGACTAGAGGTGACAGCATTCAGCTCGGCATAAAGAGGAATTTTCTCACGGTCAGACCATCCATAATGGGACAGATAGCCTGGGAAAGGTAGTGAGGTCCCTGTCCCTGGGAGCATGTAAGCACAGGCGGGATGGCGGGAGAGTTGTGCAGTCACGAGGATGGTTTCTACGGGGTTTTCCTGCCTTCGGGGGTCCCTGGTGTGAGCTTTCCCCCACAGGCAGGTCCTGGGGGACGCCGTCAGCTGTGGCAGCCTGTGGGCCGTACCTTCAGCAGGCGCGTGAGTTTGCTGTCCCGGAAGTTCACGTACTGCGTGCGGCTGCTGCCCTTCTCGCTGAGCGCGTTGATGCAGTTGCCCAGCGCGAGCAGGGAGCGGTTGATGTGTGCGCCCTCCTTCATCCTTTTGCCTTGGTTCTGGGTCTGAGCAGGGAGAGGCCAGGCTGCTGGGAGGACAGTCTTTCTCGACCCCCTACCTCCCCCATCCTGGTTCCCAGGGGCGGGGACTGAGGTCCCGGGGGTGCGGGAAGCCCAGCCCCCCCGGGGATGCTCAGGCTCTGCCTGACCGAGTATACTCCTGAGACCCTGGGAGCAGTGACACAGGATTCTGTGGGGGAGTACGACGCAGCCATGAAAAGGGACGGTGTAGCGCTATCTGCTGATGTTGAAAAGATGCCATTAAATGAGACAAAAAACGGGTCAGAGGGATGTCTCCAGAACAATCCCACTTTTATAATAAAAATATGAATGCGTGTGTTACCCAGGGAGACCCCCACACTGAGACTCTCTCCTCCTGCCAGTCCCAGCTCAGCATGCCTCCTGTGGGAGCACCCCGACCCTGCTCTCCCGGACAGCACAGCAGCCCACCTGTGACCTTTCGCCATGTCACCCTGTATATTTCCTTCAAATCGCTTAACACTCCTGCCAATTATCTTGCTCTTTTTTTTTTTTTCTCTTGAGGAAGATTAGCCCTGAGCTAACATCTGACAATCCTCCTCTTTTTGCTGAGGAAGACTGGCCCTGAGCTCACATCCGTGCCCATCTTCCTCTACTTTATACGTGGGACGCCTACCACAGCATGGCTTGATGAGCAGTGCCACTCGCCTTTCATGTGCAAACCAGCCAACCAGAGCCCACGCCCCGCCCTCCTCCACGGGGTCCTCACGCTCAGGCCGGGTACCAGATAACCGGGGACAGCGTCCACGCCCCAGAGCCCACTGGAATGATCCAAACTAGACAATGCTGAGCCCGCCTTCCCACGAAACCACAATAAAGGCTGCTGCCCACAGCTCCCCCGCCCCCTGCCTCCCGACAGACCCTGGGGCTCCCCACACGGCCCTGGCGGCATCGCGCGCCCTCCTCCTGGGACCTGTGACAAAGAAACTATCCTTTCAGCCGCAGCCATCTCCTGATCTGCTGGCCTCACTGCACCTCCAATTTTCTATTAAAACACTGCATTTTAAGCCAGCCCGACTCCGGGCCTGCCAGCCAGGCCCTGCTTGTTCCAGCAGCCCGTGCCCCGACGGCAGGGCCAGGTGTGGGGCGGGTGAATGAATGAATGAGAGAAGCAACTCAATGATCAAAGGCCAGACCCTCCACCCAGTACACCTGCGCACGGCCAAGTCACACAGCCGCCCGGGCTCAGCTCTGCGCTTGCGACACCCACACGCCGCTGCCCACCTGACACTGCGTCAGGGGGATCTGCGGGGTCATGAACGCTAAATGCCTGGGGCACAAGGGGACGTGAAAAATGTTGCTCCTTGATCATATCAGTGTTGTCTGACAGCGCCTCCCATTCCGGGAGGAGCCGCACCCCTCCGTCCCGGCCCTCAACGGACGCTCAGGCCGCTGCAGCAAGAGAACACAGCCCTCACTCCCGGCGACAGGTGCACAAAGGACGGTGGGCCAGGGCTGGGGGCAGGCGGGCTATAGTAAACTGTGCACTCTGCCCCCAGTAGCCACACTTTGCAGGCACTGTTCCCTCCACCTGACACACCCTTCCTTGCACCCCGTCAAACTCCTGCAGACTCAGCCCTGAGGCCCCCTCCTCTAGGCTCCCACAGCCTCTGTGCAGACCCTGAATCGCCAAGCATAGGCCTTCCTGTGCGGTGATCATCCGCTCACACATCTGTCTGCCCCCGTCCCCCGAGGCTCTGAGCTCCCTGGGGCGGGTCTGGGTGCTGTTCGTCTTCTGTCTCTGGTGCCCAGGAGAGCGCTGCATGCAGGACGCCCCCTGTAAATACTGGCTCAGCAGGCTTGGCCACTCAGTACTTGTTGAGAATTATTCATTCAACAAACGTTCAGTGGCCAGGCGCCATTCCAGGGGCCGGAGGCGCTACTGGATGAGGACGGCCAGGGTCCTGCTCAAGACTGACGGGCAGGCGGACACAGGCGAGTGGCTGTGATGAGGGTGGAGGGGGCAGGGGGCCTGTCAGAGGGTGGGTACCTGGGACGCCCGCTCTGAGCCTGCCAGGTCCACCAGGAAGAGCCTCCCCACGTGCACTTCCTCCGCCAGGTCTGTGCCGCGGCGCCGCTGGCGCACGGTGACCTGCAGCACGGCGTGGGAGCGCGACGACGTCTGGTTGGTGGCCGTGGGCTCCTGGGTGCGCTGCCGGTTGCCTTTGGTGAGGAGCTGCATGATCTGAAGACAGAGGCAGAGGCGGGGGTGGTCACGGGCCCCTGAGTGGCCACGTGCCCCCTCCAGACCCACCCGGGCAAGAGAAGGAGGTGTGGCCCCCGAGCTCCTCTGGGCAACTCTTCACCAGCCCCCATGGCCGGGACACTGATGGCAGAACCTCGTCCAGGGGAAGCAATTTCTGGTTTGCAGCAACAGTGATTAATTAACCGAGTCAACTAATCCAGCAGGGATGGCAGACTGCTGACACTCGTACCACCCCTGTCCCTTCCTCCACCCACAGCAGACATCACCAGTGGATCACCCATCTCCTCCCACAGAGCCAGGTGCAGCCCCAGAACCCTTATTTTTTTTCCTTTTGGTGAGGAAGATTGGCCCTGAGCTAACGTCTGTGTCAATCTTCCTCTATTTTGTACGTGAGATGCTGCCACAGTGTGGCTTGATGCGTGGTGCTAGGTCCACACCCGGGATCCAAACCTGCAACCCCCAGGCCGCCAAAGTGGAGTGTGTGAACTTAGCAACTACGCCACCGGGCCGGCCCCTGGAACCCTTGTCAATACACAAGTCCTGGCGGTCGCATGGACTCAATGGAGCTGGCGAGCGGGCTGAAACGCAGCTGTCACGCGAGCCGCTGTGGAAACCAGGCCAACGAGCCTCCGCTGAGCACCCACTGTGCGCCGGGCCCTGCTGGGACCACAGAGCACGTGTGGAGGAGACCGACAGAGCCGCTGTGAGAGAACAGGCAAGAAGGCTCCCCGAGCCCGCCCGGAGCCCGGCCGAGGGCAGAGCTGAGTGTGGCTGGTGCAGAGGGACGGGAGGGCTGTGGGGAGCGTCCAGTGGCCCTCCTTCCTGCCGCAAACTTAGGATCGGGGACGGCAAGTGGCTCTCAGACTCGAGGCCGACTCTGGTCGTGCAGGAAGGGACGCTGAGCTGCCTCTGGATGCAGAGGGAGAGTGCGCCATCCGCTAGCGACGTCCGCCCTGCGCTCAGGCTAGGACAGCAGGGATATGGACATGAACATCCGCCATGCCCTCAGCTTGGCCTCAGCTTTGGGGCCGTGTGTGTGGCCCTGCTCTGAGCTGGAACCAGAAGGACCTTGTGAGCTAGGTCTGGGGTGCGTGGCCGCCGTGGCTGCGCCCCTCTCCCTCCGTGGGCCCCGCGACCCTCACCTCCTGGGCGTGGGAGGTGGAGACCTCTGTGATGCCTGCGATCTGGATGCTGCCCCTGGAGTCTTCTCTCAGCTCCAGAAACCCCGAGGCCGGGTTCAGGAGATCCCGGATCACTTCGTTATAAATCTGGGAGGAGACGGAAGAGCCGCAAAGGAAGCAGCTTTGGTGCAAAACAAGTGCAGGGACTTGCATATCCTGGGGCTCAGCGTCCCCAGGCCAGTGGGCCCCTGGGGGTAACACGCAGGAGGCGTTACACAGACGAACACGCCCACTCTGCAGACGGGGCTGCGGGGCGGGCGCAGGCTCACCTCGAGGTAGGACATGGACACGCGGCAGTCCGCGCTGTCTCGGCTCTCCTCGATGGCCTGGAAGAGGTCGGCAAGGGTCCGCAGGTAGATGCCGGGTTCCGTGTCCGTGCCCAGCATGGTGTGGGTCTTCCCTGCACCTGCGGGAGGAGCGAGACCCCCAAGGCAGGGCTCCTGAGGGGGGCTCGACCCTACATGGACGCTGTGCCACCAAGAGGCTGTCCATGCCAGCCACCTCTGCCATGCAAACGGTCCTGGCCGCTGACAGGCACGTTTTCCATTTTGGAAACAAGGAAAAGAAACTGTCTGAATGGTCTGGGGGAGAAAAATGGGGCACGGGGTGGGGGAGGATCCGAGGCAAAGACTCAGACGGTGTCAGAGGACGGGGACACGAGACACGGCTGCTCTTCTCCCCAGACTCTCTTTCAGACGTCTGTGCGGCTCTTCTAAGAAGACGGCTGCTGTCTCACACCTTTAAGGCCTGCCTCCTCACAGGGAGGCCTCGCCTTCCCCTCATCTGTCCACTCTCCAGGCAAGGACCGGCCTGCTCTCTCTTCCCTAGAGCCCGGCACGTACAGGTACTCGCTAATGTTTGTTGAATGAATGAATGAAAGAAAGCAAGCAATAAACGAGCTACAACTTTGGTCTAGGTGCTTTCAGGGCCTCAGTTTCCCCATCTGCACAGTGAGGGGGTGGCGCCCGTCCAGCTCTGACCCTCTGTGGTTCTAGTTTTCGGGGCGAGAGGGAGCCTAGCTTTTCGAGTGTTGGATGAGTCCAGCTAGTCATTCCAGAGAAGAAACCTGTGGGCTCTCATGGGCAGCAGTGTAGGCGTGGACAGAAGTCCAGGCTCACTCCTACCAGCTGTGTGGCCCTGGGGAAGTCACTCTACCTCTCTGAGGCTCAGCTTTCTCAGCTGTAAAGAGGAGATCATTCCAGCTGCCTTTCAGAGCGGCTGCAAGGATGAAAGGAGCCGGGGATGCGGAGAGACCAGCGCAGCCCGGTGCACGGCAGGTGCCCCATTCCCTCCTTGGGACCCTGCCCCTGGCGGTACCTGAGGGGCCGTAGGCAAACACCGTCGCGTTGTATCCAGAAATGACGCCTTCCACTAACTGCTGGGTGGTGGCACGGTACACATCTTCCTGCGGACAGACAGAAGGACAGACGGTGAAACGGACGGCCCGGCCGGAGTCGGGGCCCCCCGCTGCTTGGAGAGGAGCGCTGTGTGGCGCCTGCAGACGTCCTGTTGCCTCTGGACATGCACAGGGAGCTACATCGGGGAGGGCGGTGTCGACAGCGTGTGGGCTCCCATCCCGGTCCCGCAGCCGCCTCGCCGGGGGGAGATAAGGCCAACCGCACAGCCCAGGTGCGAGAAGGTGTGTGACAGCTCGCGCCACAGGCCTGACACACGTCTGGTACTAAATGCTTGTGAGTCGTTTCCAGGGCTGTTTCAGGAATTGGGAGAGATCAGAAAGCATGCGAAGGGCTGTGAGGCTGCAGCGGGGTTTGGAAATCTGCGAAGGGCATTATGACTCCCCCGTATGGGACAAAACTAGGACCAGGGAGTGACGTCTTGGGCCGGCATGATTTCATTTAAGGCAGCAGCGTGCAGCAAGAGGAGTGTGTGGGTAGGGAGCTCCCTGTCCACAACGGTATTCAAGAAAGGACCCCTCCAGAGCTGGTGTCTGAGGGTGTGTAGGTTTGGCTGGACTGCATAGAAAGGGCAGTCCCCACGTCCTCTGCCCTTCCTGGGCGCCCACTCTGGGCCCTGCTCCTCATTTCGTTTCACTGTCCCAACAGCCCTGGCTGGTTACGCAGCTCACAGGAGGGAGAGGCAGCCTCTGAGCCCAGGCTGGACAGACTCCAAAGCTGGTACTACTTTCCCCCAGCTTTGGACTCACGCAGTCTGGGCCTGAGTCCTGATTCTGCAACTCTCCAGCTGTGTGACCTCAGGCAAGTTGTTGACCTCCTGAAGCCTCAGTTTCCCTGTCTGCAAAATGGGGACAATATTACCATCTACTTTATAGGGTTGCTGTGAGGCTTGTAAGACCACGCACATCAAGCACCAAGCTCAGCCTGTGACAAGCAGCAGCTGCTCCATAAGAGTTAATGACCAGGTCCCTTCTACCCCCGACGCCATTAAGATCTCGGGAGTAAAAGCCTGTCAGCTCAGACAGCAGCTGGGCCTGCCCGTGCTGAGCCAGTCCGTCCTGCCTCGTCATTACGGCCCAGTCCTGAATGGAGGGCGACGTTCCCAGTGACAAAGGGTGGCCCGCGAGTTCTGAGCAGGACCCCCCTGAGATGCTCTCCATCGTAACTTGGTTGCCAGGCTGGACAGCAACAGAAAAGAGGCACAGTAGCTTAAAGAGGCTGCAAATTCCCACCACCGCCCCACTGAGAGGCTGAGCCTTCCTCGAGTCTGGGCCAGCCTCGGTGACCTGCGTGGCCAGGAAAGCACGACAGACGTGGTGACGTGCCAGCTGGGGGCCGAGCCTCAGAGAGGTCGGCAGCCTCCCCCTGCCCTCTTGGAGCTTCGAGGCCACCATGCTGCGAGGAAGGCCAAGCCACACAGAGAAGCCACACATGGGGGCTCCAGGGGACAGCCCCAGCCAACGCCATGCTGACGGTGAGTCCTCTGGGAGCCGAGGGGGCGGGCCACTTGGATGTGGGCCCAGTGGGGCCTTCGGACGACTGCCGCCCCCCATATATGACTAAAAGCCCGAGGGTCTGCCCAGCTGGGCCTCATGGGCCCACAGAACCATGAGGGACGCCGTGAGCAACTGGTCTCAGGCGCCCAGCTGTGGGGAGGCCGGCTGGCCTGCGAGCGAGAAGTGGGGGGCTTGGTGGCAGTGGAGGTGTGGTGCAGAGAGCACGGGGCCTCCCTTGGCTCCGCTCCCCCCGGGAAGGGAAGGTCACCTGGGCACGGGGCTGAGCAGCACAAGCCCTGCGTCCCTCCCTGGCTTTGTCCTGGGGCCACAAGTCCCCCAGCCTTCATCACCCTGGGGATGTGACGCTCCCACTGCAGGAGGCCTGGGTCCCAATCCGGCTCCGCCGGGCTCAGGAGTGGGTGTCCCTCACTTGGTGTCAGCCCGCCCTGAGCCCTGGGCTCCCCTCTGCCCGGGTGACGAGGCCCGGTTCCTGGGCCAGGGTCAGGTGACATGCTGGGCAGCCTTCTGTCCTCAGCAGAGGGGGTGAGGAGGAGGAAGATCTGGCCTCTGTGTGACCCCGCGGAGCCTCCGGCTCTTCATCTGGGGAATGGGTGTGCTAAGGGGTCTGCCTGGACCCCTCCCCGCTCTGTTGCTCTGTTGTCTGCAGCTCCGTGCTCAAGGTCTCAGCTGAGACACCCCCTGAGGGAGGCCCCCCACCACCACCGCACGCCCCGCTGGTCCTGCGACAGCACTTAGTAGCGATCCTTTCTCCGTGTTGGCTGTCTGTCTCCCTCGCTGGGGTGGGAGCCCGTGGGCAGGGAGTGTGTCCAGCCACAGGGTGGACAGGACATCATTTTGCTGAATGAATGGGTGGACAGACGGAGGGATAAGTGAGAACATGTGTCAGGCCCGGGGACCTAGCGGCACCCCCGCACCCCTGGAAGGGGCCTCCTGCTCCTTGCCCCTGGGATGACCCGAGGCGCCAACGCCCTTGCTCATCAGGGACAGCCCCGTGAGAAGTCACGGACAAGACCACCTGGCCACCAAGTCCCCCTCGGGGGGGCTCCGGGTTTGGTGAGACACCCACGGCTGGCGCAGCCCACGGGGATGAAGGGGGCGGAGGGGCGGGCACCTGCGACGCGTGTTGGTCGAAAATCGTGTCGAAGATGAAGGCCTTCTCCCGGGAACGGTGTGCACGCAGCGTGTCCTCAGGGTCCTCCCCGGGGTCCATGAGCACTGCCATCTAGGAGCAGGGAGAGGGGAGGGGTCGGGAAGGGCTGCTCGTGGAAGCAGGGCGGGCTCCACGCCCCCAGCAGGACCCCAGCCCGGCGCCCAGCCTCGACGACCTCCGGGGGCCTGGCCTGGGTCCGAGGAGGGCGTAGGCCTCTGTGCTCAGCCAGGAAAGGAGCTGGGGGGCTCCCACCCAGCACCCTCTCTGCTTTCCATCCGAGGGGGCAGCGTCTCTTGGCTACGGCCCCCACAGCCACGACGGTCAGCCCCCCAGGCTCCCGGCACTCACGCACCAGCAACCGGGCAATGTTGAATCCACAGCCAACCCCTGGGACAGACACCTGCACTCCTGCCAGCAGGCGGGCCCTGGGGGCTGGGGTCCCCGTAAACAGCCCTCCCGCCACGACCCCTCAGGCAGCGCTCCACAGGGACGGGCCTTTGAAGAACTAATGGACGGAGAGACAGGAAGGGGCTCTGTAAACTGTAAAGTGCTGAGCCGCAGCCTCACTGCTGCGCTCTCGCCACGCGGCCCCAAGTATGTCCACCCCCGACCTGTTTACCTCCCACTCAGGGGACTGAGCCACACGAAGGAAAGAGAACGGAAGAGTGGGGGGTCCACAGGCACCTGGAGAAGGAAAGGACCACCCAGGCTCTCCAGCCCGCCTTCGCTTCTCCGAGCGCCAGGTGGCCCTCCCGGGGCCTCCGTCTCGCATAAATATGTGATGACGAGCCACCGTGCATTAGGGCCTCCGGGACGGCAGGTTCAAAGGAGCCTTTCCCAGGGGACAGGGGGGCAGGCAGTTAGACACCAATCAGCTCTGTTTACTCCTCGAGGAGCTCCTGGCTGGTGGAGGTCTGGGGGGGCTCAGCTGCCTGTCCAGGCCTGCAGGGCCGGACACCGGGGAGGAAGCACGGAGTCGTAGGGGGCACAGTGGAGCTGACCAAGAGCCCCCCAACCTGGCCACCCGCCTGACCCCTGCGTGGGTCCACAGCTCTGGAAACTGAGGTCCCGGGAGGCGAGGGCTGCCCGGGTTCCTGGGGAGTCAGGCAGGGCTGGGAGCAGCCCCCGGGGCCTGGCCGGGCTTCTGGCCAGGACCTGCTCCATGACATAAGCTCGCTCGCTTTTCCTTGATGCTTTTCTTCTCCTTCCAGTGACAGAAGGATCCAAGAAAGTAGGGCTTGGGGGCATCCCCTGCAGGGCAGTTCCTGGTGCGTGTGTGCATGGGCCTGGCCTGCATTGGAAGGGCAGTCAAAAAGTCCCTGCCGGGGGTGGGGGGGGGGGGAAGCCCACAACCCAGTTTCCAATCCTGCTTCTACCCACACCAGCTGGGAGGCGCGGGCACGTTCCCTCACCTCCTTGGGCCACAAGATGGACACACTACTCGAACCCACGGCTGTGAGCGGTAACGAGACGGCGTGCGCAGCGCCGAGCCCGGCGGGTTCAAAACCTACCAGCTGCACTGGGTCTGGGACCGGAAAAAAATGTTTGTTTTCTTTTGCTGAAAATAACATTATTGAGAGAAATCAGCTAAATGTGCACACAGGTATAGACCTGGTGACATCGTGTCAGTGTTCATTTCTGATTTTGCTCGCTGTCCTGGGGTCACAGAACGTTCCTGTTTTTAAGAAATGCGCACTGAGACATGCGGGGGTGGAGGAGCACGACGCCCACACCTTACTCTGAAACGGTCCTGGGAAAGGAGCGTGTGCGCAGAGGGCGGGAGGATGAAGCTAACTGGTGCAACGTTAACATCTGGGGAACCGCGCAGGGAAGAGGGGAGCTCCTTGCGGGGTTCTGGCAGCATTTTGATCAGTCCACAGTGACTTCAAAATCAAAAGTTGAAAGCAAATGCGACGACACACAGCAGGGACGAACCTTGGAGACACCGTGCTAGGTAAAGAAGCCAGGGGCGAAAGCCTCGTATCGTAGGACCCCGTTCACAGGAAACATCCAGAATGGGCAAACCCACAGAGACGGGAAGCAGGTGGGGGTGGCAGGGGCTGGCGGTCGGCGAGCGACGGCTCCCCGGGTGTGGGCTCTCCTTCTGGGGTGATGGAAATGTTTTGGAACTAGATAGAGGTTGCACGACACTGTGAATGTGCTGAATGCCACTGAATTCTTCACTGTAAAATGGTTGAGTTTTGTGTCATGTGAATTTCACCTCAATTTTTAAAAAGTGGGCTTTTGTATAGTGCACGGCAAGGCAGCCTTTGGGAGCCAGGCCCGGGGTGGGCTCTGGAATAACTCCGAGACATTCCTGTCCAGACGCCCAGAGGGGAGACCAGACGATGCAGGGGGTGGCGGGGATGCAGGTGGAGAGGGTCCAGGGGGACCTGTGACCGCACACCGTCACCCACATTGTTCTGAAACGCTCCTCTGTGGAGCCTACTGACCAAGTGCCAGCGTTCCCGAGACTTCAGAGGGGCGGTGGTGCCGGAAAACCTGAGGTTCCGACTTGCTGAAATGATTTTCCATTCTCATGATGCGCTTGTTTCATTTCAAACCCCTCAGCCCGAGCCCCGCCCCCCACCCCGTGGAATCCGGAAGCGTCCTGTTTCCTTAGATTCACAGGAGCCCCAAAACCAGGGCGCTGGGGAGAAGTTCTCCCTCTAAGGAGAGAGGCATCCTGACCTCGAGGAATCACGGGCAGCCCCGGATGCCCACGGAGCTGCCAGGGCCGGGGCCAGCAGGCGACACTGTCTTCAGGTGTGGCTGGTGGCCTCCCAGGGGTGCGGCTGGCAAACAGCAGGAGAAAGATGAAAGGGGGGTGTTCCAACCCACACAGGGGTGCTGCTGAGGCTCCCGTTACCAGATGGGACCAGAAGTCACCCAGGGACAGCCGGGGAGCCTCCTGGGAGGAGGTCGGTCAGCCCCTGCCGGGAGCCGTCCTCTCAAGTTAAGCCTCTGCCTTGTGACACGGTCCGGGAGAGAGATGAGGGGACGCACGGCAACCCTCAAGGGATTCTACCAGGGTGCCCCTGCAACGAGTCTCCCCGGTACTTCTGACTTTTCTGCTTTTGCTCACTCTGCTCTACACCTGGGGTTATTTCAGGGGAAGTCAGCCCGGCCCTGGGAATGAGAATGATACAATGCAATATTCTAGGGAAAGTTCTGGGGAAAAACATCTTCTAGGGAAAGAACATTCTGACCCGTCCTTTGGTCGGGTGAAGCGATGGGAGTGGAGAGGGAACAAAGAAATCTGTAGCCCCCACAGATCTCTCTGGAAGGACGGTGGTTGCCACAGCCCATTGAGTCAGGAGGCCGCTGGGGGTAGCCTCCTTGAAGGAAAGAATTACAGAAGCTTGACTCCTCCCGGGCCTACACACAATCAATTGCTCTTAGGACTACTGTCTATCTCATAATCAATTACTCTTAGGACTATTGTCTACCTTGCAAAAACCCGCTTACGTGAGCCAAAAATATGTACTGGGACTGTTTCATGAAATCATCCTTGCATACCCCGAGCCCTATATAAATCATACATACACAAAATAAAGTTAGACTTGGACACCAAACTCCTTGTCTCACCGCCTCCTCCCTCGCCGACGCCGTCCATCCCTCAGGAGACCCTGTTCATGCTGGGGCTGGACCCTGGCAAGCCCCCATGATGGGCAAAGCCCCGAGGTCTGAGGACTAGTGACATTACTTTAAGAGCCACTATAGATTCCAGCAAATTATTTGTCTTAAAAGTTATTTAAAGGGTCCTCTCTTCTTCCCCCCGATTTAACAAGGGCCCCGTCTTGTTTTACTGCTGAGTTATCTAGGAACTCAGCACCAGTTCCCCTGGCCTCCCTGCCCCTCCCGCCCCCCAGTCATTCCGTCCATTTCACCTTCCCGCAGCATCACCCCTCCAGCTTCTCTCCGGCTGGGTCGGCACTGGGCGCCCCAACCCTGGTGGGCAGCCGGCAGCCAGGGCTCCCCAACATCCTGGCCCTCTGCCTTGGATGGGCAAACACACTCCCAGGAACCACATTCAATTCCTCGCTAAAGCTGCCTTTCTGACGACAAATGGGAAAACCCAATTCACTTGACAAAATCTTGTTTTCCCCAAAATTTGGCATTTATTCCAGCAAGTGACTACGACGGGCACCAACGTGTCCAAACCGAGGAGCAGGAATCCTCGGCGAGGCAGCATCCTGCTGCCCGCAGTCACCTGGGCCCCTTCCCCAAACTGCAGCTCTGGACCTGGACCTGCTAAACCTCGCTGGGCCCCGACGTCTCCCGCTCCCACGGCTCCCGGCCCTTGAGCCCAGCCGCTCCTGCGTCGGGACCTGGAGCATCACTCCCTCCCGGAGACCACTGGGCCCCCTCCTCTGGGTGCTGCCCGAGCGTCCTATCAGAGAGGCCTTCGGGCCCACCTGTGTTCTGCTTCCTCCTCTCTGAGGCACTGCACCCCCCCGAGATGTCTGGCTGCCCCCCACCCCCACTAGAAAGTGAGCTGGGTTGGGCGGGCCCTTGTCTGCCTCACGGCCCTACCCGCGTCTGGAACAGCATCTGGCCGCGGGGAGCACTGGATCTGAACATTTGCTGAAGGCATGAATGAGAGAATGAGCAAGTGGGCGAGTGAGGGATCGAAGCAGGTGAAGTGTGCACTGGGAGGGTGAGCTTTGCGACCCGGTGGACGCACCCTCTGTGCCCCTACAGCCTCACCTGGTCCCCGACTTTGTGGGCGATGGCGGTGGCTCCTTCCTCCAGTTCTGTGTCATTGAGCGGGCGGATCCGCAGCACTACCTGTGGGCAGGATTCTTCCAGGACACCGGAGACGCCCAGCCCAAACTCTCCCCACTCCTCCCCATCCCCACCTCATGAGCTCCACGCTCTCAGTGAGGCAACAAGGCCACTGAGCCCCAAGTGCTAACCTTCCAACCCATAGCGTGAACTTGTTCCCACCTCACGTAACGCTGGAGGGGAGCACTGTGCATAGTTACCCTCACTAATCTCAGGTGGGGAGACTGAGGCACAGAGAGGTGAAGTAACTTGCCCAAGGCCACACAGCTAAGGGGGTCTCACCCCCTCACCCGGTTACTTCTGCTTCACCCACCACCAGAAGGGACCCAAAGCTCCATGCAGGCCATGAGTGTGTTCAGAGGGAAGGCTATTCTCAAGTAGGAAGCCCACGGGCTCCGCTGTCCATCATTCTCTGCCCTGCTCCACCACCCCCATCCTCAGGGAGTCCCACAGGAGGCCCTCTTGGATCACACTGACCCCAGGCCTCGAATCCTCGACCCCCCAGGAGCTGTGGGCCCTGGCAAGCCAGCGCAAGCCTTTGGGCCCCCGGCTTCTCATCTGTAGGACGGGAAAGTTCCTTCCAGCAGAAGCCGTAGCTCTGCTTCTCCCCGAGGGGCAGGCAGGACTCAGGTCTCTGGGGCGAGTCCTCAGCCTCAGCTCACCCAACTGTCAAACGAGCTGAGGTTCCACATGAGCCAGCAGAGGGTCTGGTCAGGCCTCACAGGGCCTGGATTGGGCCAGGGTGGAGGGTGCCCACCCCCCCTTCTGGGGGTCCTGGTGCAGGTCGAGCTCCCAGGGAATGAGATTCAGAGGGCAAGGGGTGAAGGGGGGGGTGCCTGTGGACTTGGGGTGAGGAGGTTGGGGAGCAGGGAGTTGTGAGGTCCCAGTGAGGGAAGGCTGAGGACTGCTGGGTTTGGGGGGCTGATGACAGAGACCTCAGCTGTGCCAAGCTGTGCTGGGGGCAGCGGGTCGGGAGCAGGGCAGAGGCAGCCTCGGGGCTAGGGATGCAGATGCACAACCCTGCGGCTGTTAGGGGAGGTGAGGAGGGCACTCACCATGAGCTGCTGGTCCTTGGGCTCCATCTCCCTCAGGGCCGGACTGCCCCCAGCCGGGGAGGGGCCAGCGGCAGGGCAGGAGGGCATGTGGCAGGCCAGGGATGCACGCACTCCCTGCTCTCCTGGCTGAGATGAGGAGACCTGTCCCCGAGTCAGCCCCGCCCCACCCCACCCCGCCCGAGTGACATCAGCAGGGCCCCTGGGAGCCCAGCTGGTCCTTAACCGTCGCAGTGATGCTGGGATTGCCCACGTGGCTCAGATGGGCCCTGAGCAGCTGGGTGGCCCAGGCCCCACGGGGCACAGGCTGGCTGCATGCTGGGCACACAGGGACGGGTGCCAGACACCTGTCCAGCCTTCATGTGTATGTGCTCATCCAACACCATGGCAACCCAGGGTTCCTCCACTGCCCCACCCAATCTACAGGTGAGCCTGCCTCAGATCTACACCCGGAGGAGACGGAGGGACTGCAACTATTTTCGCAGGGTGGGGTGCCAGGAGAGGGGGGAGCCAGAGGAAAGGCCTGAGCAGTGCTGCCCCCCGCCCCCTCCCAAAGCACGCCAGGGTTGGCCTTGGAGCTTCCCCACTGAAGTAGCTAACATCTCCTGGAATCACCTCAGCTGTGAATGCCTCTTCCCAAAGATGCATCCTTAAAGGGTTTGGCCTCTCCCAAGCTGTCTGCACTGCACCCAGGGCCTGACTCGAGTTAACCACCGGCGTATCTGCTGCTTAAACACTGCGCTCAGCTTTTCCACTGCGGGCCCCAGGGAAGTCACTGCACCGAGAACCAACCATCACAGGCTGCAGCTGCCCCGTGGTGCAGCCAACAGGTGCCAGACAGCACCGCCCCTACCGAGAGCTGGGGTCAGTGCCAACACAGCCCATTTGTCCTGTGTTTCGTACAATCAGAGATAGCATCCATGAAGTGAAACCAAGAAATCCCACCGAGTGACTGTAACTAGAGTAGAAAGACGTGCAGGGGCACAGCGGCAGCAGCGGGGTGGGCCTGAGGGTGAATGGCTCGCTTCAGGTCACCATGGCTCTCAGGTCGGCCGGCCCAGCAGCACTGACCGACCAGCGTACGGTAGCGTGCTCAGGACGAGTGTGCATGTGGCCACGCTCCATGGCGTCCAGGTCAGTGCTGAGCTCCAGGACCGCGTGACACGTGAACGAGGCAAGGAGAGGGAATGGCACCCCTCGAAATCCACGTCCCCCTTTCACGAAGGCTCCAGCCTTGACCCCTCCCAGAACTTGCTGGAAAAGCCAGGTTCCAAGGCGAAGGCAAATACCCTCCCGCCTTGACCGCTTCCGGTCTCCTGCAGACACGGCCAAGAGCAGACCAGTGCCCACCTGGACGCCCCGGGCCAGAGTGCT
This sequence comes from Equus asinus, assembly GCF_041296235.1. NCBI lineage: Eukaryota > Metazoa > Chordata > Mammalia > Perissodactyla > Equidae > Equus > Equus asinus. The sequence goes on along the minus strand of NC_091803.1, from coordinate 1,935,290 downwards.
GGGGGGACGCTCTGTCCTTTCCCACCCCAGGCCGGGTCAGGAATCGTCGCCAGGGCGGTCCTGGAAGGCTCCGCTGCAGCAAGGAGAGTCGAAGCAGGCAGTGTTTCAGAAATCCTTTTACTTACAAATCAGATAAAACAATTACAACTAGCAAGTTTCAAACAGGGAAAAGTTTTTGAAAGCTCTGTTAAAAACCTGTGAATATGATAGAACCGTGTGCCTCTTCTTACTGCCATGAAATTAGAAAAACTAGGTCTTGGCACACTCAAGCTGAGAAAAGAGGAGAGCAACGAGAAGCACCGTAAAACGGGCGCTCACGGGGACGCGCTAACGGCAGGCCCGCAACCAGAAGGACTGTGGAGAAAGCGGATAGGGGGAATTTAAGGCTCACGAGACAGGGGCAGCGCGGAATGCCCGCCTCACCCGGGGGACCCTGAGCCGCCGGGGCCTTCATGAGGATGAGCCTGCAGTGGGCAGCCCACCACCGCCACTGTCCCTGGAACCCCGCAGGACAAGGACCGCTTGGGCACTAGCTGACTGGGCTGCAGGGGCGGCATCCGCCTGTCTTCTGCCCACAGGTGACAGCTCCTGCTCCAATCCCAAATGCTGAGGTTTGCACACGTCACTGCGGTGAATTCCAAGTGCGCCTGCTGCAGGCTTCGCTGCTTTTCAAACTACGCTTCAGCTTCCAAGGGGACAAAAAGAAAGAGGTGGAAGAAACCGCAATTTCACAAGGCACCGATGGGTAGCAAGACACTGCAAATAAAAATGGGCTGAGATTACATGATTCGTTCACTCCCTTTCTAGAGGGGCAAAAAAGCTACATATTCAAAGCCACGTAATAGTGACTAAAACGACAGCTCTCAACCAAGTCTGCAAGCTTGTAGAACTCCAAGGCAAAGTCTACAGGGCTCCTCATCAGGTGACACGGCGAGCACAGACAAGAAAACGACGTCTCCCGGACTGCCGCGTACTGTGCAGGGCTCAGCGGACGCGCAGACGAGATCACGAGGGTGGTCGCCCTCCTCACCGCGTGGCGCGTGGCAGACGGATGCAAGGAGCCCAGCAGCGGCCACCACCGCTGGCGGGGAGGGAGGGGAGAGAGGCGCCACATTCAAGGCCGCTAGCTACGTTCAAAGAGGAGAAAGACAGCTTTTTCACACAGGTTTGCTTTTATTTCCACGTTCAGCCTGGTGAGAGAACCTGCCACACCCCGGGCGGCGGGGAGTCCACGCTGCACTGCCCTCCGAGCACACCGGGCACAGCGCCGCACTGCTCCCCCGTCGGCGGCCAGGACACCAACACTGGCCCACGCGCATGGGACAGGAAGGGACCTCGAGAGGACTGCTCAGCTGTGGACGCTGCACCTCGGAAGCACCACCGCGGCCGGAGGAGAGCGCCTGCCGGAGCACGTGCCCGAGTCCAAGAGCAGACACTGGTGGTGTGACTTTAAAAAACCCAAACAAGAAAACGTGAAGCAGCGCCTTCCAACGCCCCCAGCGTGGCTCCCGGGGGTTACAAGGCACAACAACGTGTGGATGGAAGAACCCAGGTGTGGGCACAGCCAGAGCAGGAGAAAGCACGGGGGGTCCCAGGGGTTGTGCAGGTTCCGCAAGAGGATGAGCCTGGGTCCAGCACGGGACACGTGACACTGCAACAAGGGAACAGCTGTTACTCTCTGTCCCCACCTTCCTGACAAGTGATGATAAGAGGAACAGTCACCACTGACGTCATCCCCGACGAGCAGGTATGGCAGACAGCACACAACCTTAAGGCGGAAGGGACCCCGAAGACCCGCGTTAATCTCATGGCTGTGAGAGAGGCAGCTGTCTCCGGGAGCAGCCTCGACGTGGTTCTCAAGGAACCACCACCTTCACTCCGGTCAGCCACGGGCCTCTCCCTTGCATGGGGACAGCACTGCGTGGACAGCCCACCGCACACAAAGCCTCAGACTGCCCCCAGCCCCCCGTTCACATCAGCTCGAGATGCAGAACCGCTGGACTCTTCCTCCCTCACTGCAAAGGCCCTCATGCCCTGCCACCCATGACCGGATGGTGAGGGCGCCCGGCCCAGCACGACCGGGACTGACCGGATGGTGAGGGCGCTCGGCTCAGCACGACCGGGACTGACCAGACCCAGCACCACGGCCGGCAATGCCCGTCTTTGCTCTCTGCTGGACACGAGGCCTTCTCCGAGCAAAGGCTCCTGGGGATGGTCCTCCCCTTCCCCGGGCACGTCACACCACCCGCCCAGTGCCCGCCCTGGCCCTCCTCTCATCCACGACCAAACCCTGCTCCAAAGGCACCATCCTCAAAACCTGGAGCTGGAGGCCTGGAGCTTCCAGAGAAGCCCTAGCTCTGACACCCAGGGTCTGCACGTTACTCTCGACAGCTCATGCCAAGATCTTCCCAATCCTGACCACGTGAGCTGGAGGAGGTCCACTCGCAGCCTTGAACGAGTATTGTGTAACTGGTGCAGTGACAGAAAGGAAAGAAAAAACCACCAGCAGGATCTGAGTGTTCCTGTCTGAAGAAGTCTTACCAGTGCTCTCGGCTCACTCCTGATTTCCAAGAGGAATGATTTCTTCTGTGACAAAGAACTCGATGGTCTCCTCCTCCCAGTCATCCACGTTGCTGTCCAGCTCATCAGTGTCCACGCCTAAGAGGAGCAGGGGGAGGAGGGGCTGCACTGGCACGCAGACGTGCGGGAGCCCCACCAGTACTGCCGGGGTCCCCCTCCTGGACCTCACGCACACGCGCATGCACACCAAGGCCCTCTGCAAAGGCTGGGGACCGGACCTGTGTGCAGTGGAAGCTCCAGCTCCTTTGACAATTTGAGAATCTTTAGACAAGACTTGAAGTTTACTGAGAAACTTGGAGAATTAACCCAGATGCGAAAGGAAAAAATATTTTACAAATAGACCCTTTAAAAACGTCATCTTCGGCTACTAAAGTTACCTCCTCGCAATTCGAGACGTTCGTTTTTCTGCTCCATATAGAGCTCTTGGGCCATTTTCCGGTATTTCCGGAAATCCTCCATCATGGTTCGTCTTCTCTCTACTAATTCCTACATATGGAGTTGGGGGGGAAGTTACAGGACAAACGGAAATGAAAAGACACGATCGGCAGGGACCCCCAGTCAGAGGATGTGAGGACTACCCAATTTAGAGATTCTCGAGACAGGAACGGCCGGGTGTCTTTGGGCTCATCTTCTCCCTCTAACACTGCCCCCGCCCCATACATACTGAGAAGCCAGCCACCAGGAGGGTTGGTCAGGCCCCGAGGCCCACAGCTGCCCCCGCTGAGTCTCCCTGAGCAGACACCTCCTATCCCCCCCAGGCCTGGCGCTGGCCCCTCTCCTGGCCCAGCTCCACCAGGAGGGCCGGGGGCTCTCTCCTCATCTCCCTCAGTCCTAGGAACCAGGCTAACCTTGGAGGCTTTGGACTGACTCAGACGATCCTTCTGTTCAAAGATCTTGGAGTATTTCTTCAGATCCTTTTTAATTTGCTGAAACAAAGACAAATCACTCAGGATTTAAACATTCAAAACAAGAACCACAAAGCCAATCCTCAAAGATGCCAACACGACATGACCCCTCCCAATGAACAGAACATGGGCTCCTGGGAGCACTCGGCGCGGCGTCTGCCCTCTGAGGTGGCCGTCCTCGAGGCTGCTTCCTTTCCTGGAGCTGCACTCTCCTCTTAGCCTCTCACCACAATCACGTAAGTCCCACAGTTGTGTGCCTCCTAACCCCACCAGGACGCTCCCACAGCCCGGCACCTTCCATCGCCCCTCTACTTCACGCATTCCAAGCATGGTACTGACGTGTCCTTAACCCGAAAACCTGAGTTTCCTGTCCTGCTGCGTCTGGTTCCTACCGTTTGTGCGTCTCTTCAAAGAGCCCCCGTAAGTGTCACGCTTCTATGCTCACTCACCACCCTCACAGTAACAGGAAAAAAGAACCACTGTTTTCCTTCACGATCACGTCCACGTCCCCTCAACCTGGCGGGGACCCCAGACCTTTATCTGCTCCTGGCTCAGCAGTGTTGGGGGCCGGGGTCTCCACAGCAGCTGGCAGAAGCGATCCTTGTTGTTCTTCTGCAAAAGGCGGCCTTGGAAGGTCCACAGCCAGTAAGCATTGTCCACCTACGAGAGAACAGAGGCCGAAGAGCTGCCCACTCCCCGAGTTCCACCGACACCTAGAGGTCTGGGGATCTCTGTCAACAGGACAACAAAATTAACCGTTTCACTCAACAGATGTTTCAGAGCCAATAACCTGTCAAACGTTTTGGTATTTGAGAGACACTGGTGAACAAAACAAAGATCTCTGCCTCCGCTGGGATGACATCCAGCAGGGGCAACACAGTCGAGAAGCAAGAGACGCAAAAGCTTCCGTTCTGAATTACGGAGCACGGTATACAGGCAGCTCGAGCAATGCCAGTGAAGCGCAGGCCTTTTACTGGTCTGGGACGAGCGACCTGTGCCAGAAACTAAGTTAACTACACACCAAACACACTGTTTAGTGCAGCTGCTATTTTGTTCACAACAAGAGTTTCTTGAAGAAACCAGTGCCTTCATTTACACCCTGGCGTAACGCTGTTGCAGACCAGCATTCTGGGAGCATATGGAAATTTAACAGAGCGGCCGTCAATCTAAAAGGACTTTACGAAGTGTCAAGGAAGCCTCACGGAGGTGACACTTGAACAAGTTAAGACACAGGTACGGTCAACATACCCTGACCTGAGTGGGAAGATGCTCACTAAGTCCATGTTCCTAAAAGCGCATCACGCAATCCAACAGCAGGAGCCGTACCCGATCTCACGGGCTCCGGACGCGCCTGAGCCAGGGCAACTGTCAACACTCAATCAGCCAAAGAGCAATCCGACACGCAGAGACCCTCGGCCAACTGCACTACCAGCCGGGGAGGAACGAGCTGGGGACTGTGCCGAAAAGACACCAGCATCCAGACACGACACACAGAGACTCTACAGACACGAACTCTGACCCCTACGGAGCACAGACTTCCTTCAATTCTTCAGGTTACGGCCTTTTTGGAGCCTCTCAAGGAAACGGAGCCTCTCTCCGGAAAGCCGCTTGTGCGCACACCTTTTCACGCCCTCCCGGGAGTTCCCAGAGCCCAGGAGAAGCAGCCCTCTCAGCAGTGGACGCACCCCTGCTCCCGCCACGACTCAATCTTCTGCAATCACTGATGTACCCTCAAGCCTTTTGTACGGACAGAGATGATGATCTTTTCAAGAAGTTAAAAACAGGAATGTTAACGGTTTTCTTGCATGCCAATTCATTCAGTCAGCAAACCCTGACAATGCTGACTACGTGCTGGGCAGTGTCAGACGCTGGGACCCGGCCGAGAACAGGAGCGAAAAGGCCCTTGCCCTCACGATGTTCCACTCTAGCGGGAAAAGGAAATGACGAACTCTCAACAATCACTGAGGACGAATCCATGCCGTGTGAGCGCTAGGAAACCACAGGGCAGGGTGAGAGGACGAGGTGACGAGGTGGGGGAGGCGCCTCCTCGGACACCTGAACGGCAGGAAGCACCAAACCCACAGGAACTGCAGCCCTGGGGGGAGGCTGCAGAGGCCAGGAGGCATAAGCAGCCTGGGTGCTCGAGGGCAGCGCGGCCTCCACGCGGGGAGCAGGCAGTCTCGGGGCAGAGGTCAGAGGCCAGCACAGGCCGCAGAACGGAGGACCTAACAGGCTGGGTGACCAGACAATGATGGTCCAAACCAGGAACCTCTCAGAGGGAAGTTACTGGAGGGAAAAATAATTCTCCCTGCACTCACGAGCCACGGTAAGCAGCCTGGCTTAACTAAACTTCAGTGGTCTAATTCCACACCTAGGAAGCGGGAAACTGTACGATCTGATTCCCACTGGAAAGCTCTCCGGCTACTACAGAGGACGACAGCCTGGACTCGGCTGCAGCAGGCCCAAGACATGATCTGACCCAGGAAAGAGAGACACCGAGGAACGCCAACCTGTTCACGGGAAAGGCTGGCTGCCCCAGGCGCTCTGCTCAGGGTACTCTGAGGTAGCCTGGGCCGGGCGCGAAAGATTGATTAATGACGACCACAGCAAGGCCCTCCCGCGGAGACGGGACGGGAGAGGTGAGGCCACGCACGGTACCCTTCCCGAAGTGAGGAGAGTCAGCCGCAAGCCCGGCACCGCCTGCTTCATACTGTATCAAGGCTACGCGGGTCCCCATACCTTATGGCTCCACCAGGACACGGAGGTGACGACGTAACGCCCGGTAGGATCCCACTCCACGTCGGAGGCCATGTAGTGTTCTGCAATGTTCATGACCGTGCAGTCGGAAGTGTCAACAAACGCCAAGGCACCATTCATACTAGGGAGACAGACAGCATGGTCAGGCTTCACGTAGAGCGGGCTTATGCACGCCCTGCTCTCGCGTGCCCGCTGCCGGAGAGGCTCTGTGGGGAGGGCACAGGGCAGGGACTCGGGACCTCGGGCATTCCCAACCACTGCCTCACTGTTAACGTGGAAACAACAGCAACGGCACCCTGAGGACGCTGAGAACGAAGACACGTAAAGTGCAAGTGACACGCACTGTGTGTGGCATCTAGCGTTTTTAGAGGAAAGGTCACCCAAGGCCAAGCCTCCACAGCACAACAGGAAGCGTCTGCGATGAAGCAGGGAAACAGCCTACGGAGGGCAGTGTGCGAACAGCGACCAGCAGGGAACAAGGGAGGGGACGTGTCCCCGTGCTGAGGAGGAGACGTGGACTTTACATTAGCTAAGTGGACTGCCAGGAAGGGTTCTCGTTCCACCACGAAGAACGACAACACAGACACGCCTTCCAGGGCCCGCAACGAAAGCCTGAGCCCGTGACTGTCCAGCTGCCCGTCTCGGCCCCCGTCTGGGGAGCACGACGGAGACATGACACCTGGACTGACACGGGGAGGACCCTTCCGCAAGAATACTCTCTCTGCCAAGTTCTCCAGGAGTGAGAGCATGAGACAGGGGCCCAGGGCCAGGCCTCCACAGCAGCCCGCAGAACCCACCTCCTCAGACCTGCCAGCACCACAAACTGTCCTTGGGGACTCCAAAAGATGGTATTCGCCTGCTGTTTATCAAACATTTCTGCAAGGAAAGAAAGTAGGAAAAGTCTGTGCAAAGGTTCTAGACAGCATCTAGCCAAGAGTGAGGGACGGCAAGAGGTCCACGCTGCCCCTACAGGGATGCCTGGTAAAAAGACTGTTAGCCAGAACTCTCTAGATGAACCACGCCTACCTGATGCCTGTGAAAAGCATTCCAGCAAATCCGTCATTTGAGCACACCTCGAGTGATGTATTCTGGGGTATTCTGGAGCTGCAATACTACTTTCAATAACATTTTATGTTCAAAACAATCCACTTCACAGGCAATAGGACAGAGATACTCAATACCACAAGGACTCTGCACCAGGGCGAGAACCCAGTTTCCAGCAGATGCTCAGAGCTATGTGACCCAAAAGAGCCTAAAATCCATGCTTCTTGTGACTCAAACATCTTTCTAAGTTGCACGCTTATAAAGACTTTCACAGCCTGTCCTCTCCAAACACCCTACTGCTCTAACCCGCTCGCCCCCTGCACGACCCAGGCAGAGCCGCTGCAGGTCGCTCCGTCTGTGCCTGGGGGTCTCCCCACTCAGAGTGGGCACCAAGCTGACGTCTGGGCTGTCTATCTCAGCCTGCAGCAGGGCCCGGAAGCACGGGCAGAGGGAGAGGGGAGAAGGCCCACACTGAGGCTGCGCCTTCCAGGAAGGGAGCGGGGCGCAACACTCAGGAGGCAGGAGGCCTTTTACACTTGAGTCTGCCTCATAACAAGATGAGTGGACTCTTCTGCTGTCTGGGACTGTCCCCGTTTCCTTCTGCATGGAGAGGATTAACAACACAATCACTCCAGGACGGACAGCCCACTGATTCCACCATGAGATGATTCCATCACAAACCCTGCGAAGCTTGAGGAAACGAAAACTGGATTCTCCACACAATGCTCTTGGGAAAAGCCAATCCTGGGGCACACGAGTCCCCCCAGGTGCTGGGATAAGCCCACCGTCCTCAGGTCAGGAAGGCCTGTGGGAAGCACCGGGAGCCCTGTCTCTGAAGGGGGACCGGGAGGTCTCTGTTCCTCAGCCACCACATGAAAGAAGGGCTACGAAGAAACAACCGCCATGAGCTCAACCGCACAGGAGTGAGCGAGGCCCTGCCACGCACTGAACTCCGCGCTGAGCACTGAGGACACAGGATGGGAGGGGGGAACAGGACGCCCTGGAGGAGCCCGGTTTGGGCAGAGAGCAAGCCAGCTGTCAGAGTCCCCGCCTGACGGTACTGACACTGCTGAGGAAAGACAGGGCCTGCCTCGCCTCTACAGTAGGACCGGGGGACGAACGAGGCCCCTTCCAGGCAGAGCTGAGCGACAGTGGAACCAGGGCATCCAGGCTGAAGGGGGGTGGGGGGGATGTGACCCCGAAGCCCAGAGATGGCAGCTGCGGCCACAAGAGGAAAAAACGAGACTTCATCCACTCAGAACAAGGGCGAGAGATGAAGTCTAAAACACTAACATGCGAGGGCCCCACAGGAGCTCGCGGCAGGCCGATTCGTCGTGGATGTAAAGCACCCCACGTGAGTCACCACCCCATCCTCGCCCGAACCCGCAGGGGATTCGTCCAGCTCAGGGCTCCAGCCCGAGCAGCTGCTCCCGGGCCAGCTGCACATGCTCCGTGGGGCAATGACAAGGTTCCACCCCGTATGTGCCGACCGCCACCCACTCTGCACAGGGCGGGAGTACTCACTGATGAGCTCGATCTTCCCGTTGCTCTTCACGTGGTAGAAGGAAACCGATATGCGAGGAGCCTCCCCGTGCAGCACAGCGAACTTACTCCCATTGGGCTCCCAGGCAAAGGCGATGATGGTTTCTACAATCAAGCAACAGCGTGAGCCGCTCCGGTCACTGAAGAAAACATCACTCCTGAGCAGTTAAAGTTTGCACTATTCAATCAGAGCAACACCCCAAACTCTTATTAAATTCCTTAAAAGGACCACTGAGCAGGCACAGGAACAGAGGCGCTCCCTCCTACAGTTTCAAGAGCAGTGCATTTCAGCCCTGCAAGGTGACCTCTGTGAAACCCCCCTTTCCCAAGAGTCCCGACCACAGTGGGGCCGTGACAAGCCCGTGGGCAGGTTGGCCGTGGGCGTCACCTCCCTCACCGTTGCCGCTGAACGCGTGGCAGCATTCCACGGCCTCACGAGGGTGACGGTGTCTTTCCACCCAGGCCGGGTGGCCAGGTTTTACACACCTCCCCACCTCCATACTTTCCTCTTCCCTCCCTCCTCCTCTCAGGAGCAAACTAGAAAACAAAACTACAACAAACATCCAACCAAACACAAGACACAGCTCAATTTTCCAACTGAAGGCAGAAACACAGCATTTGAACAGTTTTCACGAGTCCAAAGCAAAGCTCCACAGAACCGAGAACATTCGTATGTTAGAAAGAAAGCGCTTCTGCCGTCACTGACTGTGATGAAAACCCGCTCCTCACACTTCCTCGGCCTGACAAGTGGCTAGAACCCCCGCCCTTCTCCCAGGTAACCTGTCACAGTGCCGCGAAGGGCACCTCTGCCTGGCAGCTGGAAAAGTTAAGAGACTGAAGCGGGAAAGAACAAAAGAAAACCTAAACTTGCGAGCGTGGGCTCTGTAAGGAGACAGGCTGTTCACCGCGAGTTAGCATTCGGAGTCCAGACTGTTGCTGCTTCGGCGGCGGGCTCACACTGAAGCTTTAAAGGCCCAGTATAAGAGGGCACGTACGGACCATCCAACCACAAATGACCACAGGGGAACTTGCCTTTCATTTCGACCACATCAACAGGTACCTGTTTTTCCCTCATTCGGAAAATTTCGAAATTTGTGACAACACCCTGTTTTTAAAAAAAAAAGAAAGAAGGGGTGACATTCTGGAAACTGAAAGCATACGATTTAAATCAAAGGACTTGAGAATTTAATGAAAGGCTGCATTTATACTCCTGGTGAGACATGCGTATCTGAAGTGATCAAAATTACACCCGTCTTGATGAAAGCAGAACCCCACATGCTGGGGGAGGGCGGCCCAAGCTCGGGGGCTCGTGAACACCCAGATGCACTTTCTCCCTCTCCGGCCCAGACTCCACTCCCGAGAACCGCCCTCAACGTCATCCTCACACACCGACAAGTTCAAGGATGCTCACTGCAGCTCGTCTGCAGAACCTGTGAAGTGCCCTGAAGGACCGCCCACGGGCCGATTAAGCTACTTCAAAACACTGGCGTACCCTGCGGCATGACCTCCAAGGACCACCTGAGTAAGGCAGGGTGCTGCGTCATGCGCAACAGCCCAAAGGCGGAAACCACCCAATTGCCCGAGACGGATGAATGGACAAACAGGGCGCAGCACATCCACACGTGGAAAACGAGCCACCAAAAGGAATGAGGAGCTGACACAGGCCATAACCCGGACAAGCCTTGAACACGTGCTCAGTGAAGGAAGCCAGATACAGAAGGCCACGTGTTGTATGATGCCATTCATAGGAAACATCTAGAATAGAGACATCCATAGACAGAAAGCAGATGTGTGATGTCAGGAGGCAGGGGTGGGAGTGTGGGAACGGGGTGACTGAGGGCCACGGAATTTCTTTCTGGGGTGATGACAGTATTATGGAATTAAGATAGTAGTGATGGTTGCACGACTTTGTGAATGTACTGAAAGCCCTGAACTGTACACTTTGAAAGGGTGAGTTTTATGGTATGTGAATTACATCCTGATAAAAATTTTTTTTTGTAAAAAGAGGAGGAATACTTCCATTTCAAGGAAAATCAGGCAATTTTTTGATAAATTAAATATTAAATAATGCAAACAAAACAACCTATGTGCAGAATTGTGTCACACACTGATGTTAGCTCCCCCAGAGGAGGAGGACAGCCTCCTGGAGGAGAAGTCACCAAACCCCCTTATGAACTCGAACCTACGTGAACGGATCACCCACTCAGTTTCACAGAAGAAAACGACACTCCTCGCTGGAACGTGGCAGGAGCTGTAGCCATGACGCGCCAGCTAACTGCTTTGGCTGTCAGGAGGGTCTGAGAAGAACCCACAATTTGACCCCCAAAGCCCATTAACATCCTGCAAACAGAACAGGCTGGTTCAGAGCTGAGCAAGGAGGGAGCGACCCCACCCACCGGCCCCCACTCACCTGCGTGCCTTTGGGAGTCCTATCGACTTTAACACACAGGTAATCCCCGTTCTTCTGCCAGTGTAGCTTGCAATCCACGACATTGAACAGATTCCTAACTCTGATCTCCTGCCTGGTAGGAAGCTGCATCAGGGTTACCCTGGCGGGGATGTCTTTGTCTTCAGGCACCCAGAAGGCGATTATGTTACCACCGGGAGACCAAGAGAAGTCTCTGCAGAACACAGAAAATGAAACGTTACACAAGGCCCGGCTGAGAGCCGGTAAAAATGAAAAGCGGCAGAGAACAACAGAGCGCACCCGCCGTATCAAAGCTCGGCACCGGTACACCCACCGCCAGAGCCGCGGCTCAAACGCACCCGGGAGCTGCCCACCGTGAGCACTGCTCCACGGGCTCTGTGCAGCTCACTCCGGCCTCCTACCCACTCTGGGCCATTAGGATGCTGACTTTGCCAGCGAGGAAAGAGACAGACGCTAACAATGCTACCCACTGTCACAGTGGATGAGTAAGCACTGAGACCCAGGCTCTCCAAACCCTCACTCTCCACCACCACAGAGCCCGCTGCTACAGGGCAAGTAAGTAAGTTCCAGGCCGACGGGCCCTACTCTATGACTTCTGAAGATTCCTTAAGATGCTAAAGGGGAAAAACCCCAAATTGAAAATGTAAATTAGGACCAAGAAGGATGAGGGCGTTCTCCGCCCTGTGGGCCTGCCCTGGAGGAGCCGGCTGTGAGGAACAATTCACACGGTCCTCCCTGTGGAGGACACCTTTACTTCTGCACTTACTGAGGAGCAACTCCTAGTTTTATCTTTAATTATAAGCCATAATTTTGCCAAAGAATGTAAAAATAAAAGGAACAGGAGCTGCAGTCCACGGAAAGCCACCAAACCACATCTGCATGGATCCCAGAGCCAGGGAACGAAGCAGACCCAGATTGTGGCCCTCAAGGTGCATCTGCCTGCGGAAAGGGGGAGGCCGACAGCGGGCCTGAGCGGGGCCCAGGAACAAGCAGACCAGGTGGCAGCCGCCTCGAGCCTGCTGTGCCGTCCTGTGTCCAGAACAAGGACACTGTCTTCTCAGTTGCGCGGCAGCCCAGGGCCAGAGGAGAGCCAGCACCCCAACCCGCCCGGGCGTGGCATCCACTTACTTGATGCCGGAGATCTTCAGGCTCTTCTTGTCCAAGAGACCCATGGACTGCCGGAGAAAACAAGCGTTACGATTCAGTCAAGTCATGCCCGTGTCTCAAGAACACACACAATTTTTTACAAAAAGGCCACAAGAGGTTCTGCTGTGAGCTTGCCGAGAGAGCAGTGTCAGCACAGAGGGTGACAGATGAACAAGACAATTCCCATTCCCAGCCACGTCATTAACTCCCATCCTTAATTCCCTGCAGCAGCAGAAGCGGGGGCTGGTAGATTAAAGACCAGAACCCACAGGGCCGGCCCGGTGGCACAGCGGTTAAGTGCGCACATTCCGTTTCGGCGACCCAGGGTTCACTGGTTTGGATGACGGGGGGGGGGCGGACATGGCACCGCTTGGCAAGCCACGCTGTGGCAGGTGTCCCACATGTAAAGTAGAGGAAGATGGCCACGGAGGTTAGTTCAGGGCCAGTCTTCCTCAGCAAAAAGAGGAGGATTGGCAGCAGATGTTAGTTCAGGGCTAATCTTCCTCAAAAAGAAAAAAAAAAAGACGAGAAGCCAGAGGAGGAGACGGTGGTGAGGCACGGGGACCCTGCCTCACTCTGCATGCACACACCACCTCCTCCACAGGCTAAGGAAGGCACTGGTCTGTGAGCACCAGCGAAGCCGACAAGCAGCGGGACAGGGAGCTTGTTCTCTCAGATAACCAACTCACTTACAGGGGTTTCATAGATGCTGAGAGTGTCGAGCGTCATTCTGGCAAAGAATTTACCGTCATGACTCCACCTAAGAAGAAGACAAGTGCGAGGCTGTGTCAGTGAGAAGAAACGGCTACAGAGAGGTCATCGCTGCCTTCCACCGGTCTACTCACTTAAAAATGGGCCAGTGGGCTGAGCTTTCACAGTGAAAGCCTCTCTTCTTCTGGCCAGTTAGGATGTCCCAGATGATGATGGCCTGAGGGTCGTCCTGAGTGTCCATCAGGGGGCTGAAGGTCACCAGGTACCTGCAACAGAGGAGATGCTTCACCATCTCGCGCACTCCTCCCCCTGCTCACCAGAGTCACACGTGTGCACAACGCAGCAAGGACCTCCACCCCCGCTGTGGGGGAGGGGCGAGCTCCCGCTCCAGAAGGTCACTCCAGGCACGGCAGAGGCTGCCAGAACAAGCAGTCAAGGCTCAGACACTTTCTCCAAAACCCCAGGCTCCCCTGACAATGCTCTCCCATCAGGAGACCCACAGGAGATACGAGGAACCACCTCCACGTCACTAGCTCACGGGCACACTATCACTGACACCAGGGCACTCCAAGGGTCACCTCAGATTGTTTCCCACTAAAGTCAGGCAAGGAGAGAGCGAACAGATCAAACAAGTCTGCTCACGTGCCCTGGCGAGAGGAGCAGTGTGGAACCCTGAGACTTTATCTCCACAGACGTTTAACGAGGACAACAAGGTAAACAGAAGAGCCGGTCACTTGTGGTTCAAAAGCAAGTCCACGTCTGATGGGGCTTCCATGCCTGGGGCCTCTCCCGACCACTGGTTTGTCGACACCCGTCGCACCCGTGCAGGCTGCTTACACAGCATGTGACTGCCTAAACCACACCACTCTCAGAACAGTGGGAGGCAGGGGAGGCAGAGCCAGCCCCAGCAGGTTTCTGGGCAGTGCGGCCAACAATGCACTTCTCCTCGCGAGGCTCTGTGCCCCCGATGCACTAGAGCAGTAACACTGGCCTGAGTCACCTCTCCCCACAATTTATGAAACTCCCTATTCTACACACCTGGAAGAGACACACGACAAGACCACCCTTGAGTTACAGAAACCGTCTGATTAAGCGCTTAACTGAAAGAGACTGCTGACATCGTCAGCTGTATGACCAAGCCAAGCACTCCCTCACTCAGCCGTGCTTGCCACGACTGGGGACTGCACAGAGCACCCAAGACACAGTGAGTAAGAGAGGGCCATTCTCTACCCGAGTGACACAGAGATGTTAAACAGGTAAATCACAACCCAGTGTGGTAAGTGTAGCAACACACACAATGTCGATGAGCACACAGGTGCAATAACTGCCCAAGGATGGCGGCAGGTGCACAGGAGACGAGGGGCGGGGAAGGCTCCTAAACCAGCAGGCCGTCTCAGCATAGAGCCCAGGGGCGGGCCTGACTTTCACATACTGCTGCTGGAATGAGAAGTACCACTTATTCTGTACTGAGCACACACAAAGTGGGTGCCAATGCACACAAGAAGACACTACATACAAACTATTTTATCAAAACTAACAAACATCCATCAGACAGAACTTAGGGTTTACAGAAAACAAAAGGATTACAAGGACAAGCTAAATGCCACCTCAAGGAAGGAACAGACTGATCCCAAGGTGAGTCTTCAGGCCATCTGGTCCTGTTGTGACCAGTATCAAAACAGGGAGGGAAGGACGCGCTGCTCCAGATGCATGAGGCTTCAGAGACAAGGACTAAGCAGTGTGGGCACCAGACCGCATTCAGCCTTGAACAGACTTGCTGTAAATAAAAGCTATTTGGGGACAAACGGGGAACTTGAACATGTATTGGTATGAGATGATATTAATGAATTATAGGTGTGGTAACAGAACTGTGACTACGTAGGACATCTTTATTCTGGAACAATGCATACTTTTGTAGACACGTCTACCACTTCAAAATACTCAAAAAATGTTTTGAAGCAAGTAAGAAATCATTAAATCTAGGTAATTAGTATATGGATGTTACCATAAGTACCTTCCTAGTTTTCTGTTTTAGAACAATTATATGCTAAAGAATTCAAAAAAAAAAATTAAAAAAAAAAGGCAGCAGTGACATGGGCATCATGGCAGAGTGAGTCGTTCCCTTTGTCCCTCCAAGTTACAACTAAGTGGACATTAATTAACCAGCAGAGGACTCCCTGCACAGCACATAAGATGCCTGAGAGAGCCACACAGCTGTGCATCTGCAGGCGGATGGATTGGATCCCGGGGAGGCAGCGGAACTAGGTGAGCAGAACACCTCCCCTAACCCCCCAGCAGCAGTGATCTAGGCTGCGGGTCCTCACACAGCAGCTGGTGCAACTGTAAGAGGGGGCGGGGGAAGCCCAGCCCACACAAAAGGTTGAGTTGTAGCCCAGCCCACAGAAGGGCCCACCATGCAGTGAGACTGTGCCCCTGTGAAGCATCTCCCACCAAGCACAGCAGCTCAGCCGAGCTGCCTGTGAGTGCAGAGCCAGAGCACACGCAAAAGAAAACGCCTCTCCCGTCCCCCCTAGCGCAGCAGTTGGGCTGGTCCCCTGCCAAGTGCAAAGGTCCCTCACGAGAGTGACCCGCTAGCAAAGCACAGAGGCCCCACCTATGCGTACGTGCGGACGTGATCTGCCAGATGGGCATGGCCCGTGAGCAAATGCAGAGCAGCCCTACCGGCACAACTTAAAGCAGAAGGGGCGGCATCAGAAAACACAGCTCCTGCTCCCCCTGTGGTGGCAGGTGGAATCCATGACCTGATATTACCACAAATGTGCCAGCAAAGGGTCACTTCATCAAACACCACGAAGAACGGCATTAACACTCCAGATCAAAGGGAAAACGACAAGTCAGAAACTAAAGCTGAGGTCACAGGCATTTACAACCTAAATGACAGAACAGTTATCATAAAGGAACTCAAGGACTTACAAGAAAACTCAGAAAGACAGTTCAATGAGCTCAGGAATAAAATTAATCAGCAGAAGCAATACTTCACCAGAGATTGAAACTCTTAAACAAAAACAAATTCTGGATAAAAATAACACAATTAGCGAGACACAAAATCATCTGGAATCCATAAAAAATAGGGCTGACATTACGGAGGACACAACTAGTGATTTAGAGGATAGAAACAGAGAAACGGTTCAGGTGGAAGAGGAGAGAGAACTAAGACTTTTTAAAAATGAAGACATTCTTCCAGAAATATCCAACTCCATTAGGAAAAGTAACGTAAGGATTATAGGCATTCCAGAGCGAGAAGCAAGGGAGAAAGGAGCAGAGGGCTTGTTCAAAGAAATAATAGCTGAGAACTTCCCAAACTTGGGGAAGGAACTGGAGTTACAAGAACACGAAGACAACAGACGTCCTAACGACATCAATGTAAGAGGACCTCCTCCAGGGGACACACTATTAAAACTGGTCCAAGTCAAAGACAAGGAAAAAATACTCAGGGCAGCAGGGCAGAAGAAAGTAACCTACAGAGGAACCCCTATCAGGCTTTCAGCAGATTTCTCAGCAAAAACCTTACAGGCCAGGAGAGAATGATATATTCAAAATACTGAAAAACGAAACCTTTCAGCCAAGAATACTCTATCCAGCAAAACTACCCTTCAAGTATAATGGAGAAATCAAAGCTTTCCCAGGTAAACAGAAGCTGAGGGAGTTCATCACCACTAGACCTGCCTTACGAGAAATGATAAAGGAAGCCCTCCTGCCTGGAACACAAAAGCAAAGGTCTTCAAACCTTGAGCAAGGAGATACAGGCAGAATCAGAAGACTGCAGTTCTAGGGACTGGCTTCTGGTTAACCTCATGCGCTCTGCTTTGGCGGCCTGGGGTTCGTGGGTTTAGATCCTGGGCACAGACCTACACACCGCTCATCAAGCCATGCTGTGGAGGCATCCCACATACAAAACAGAGGAAGACTGGCACAGATGTTAGCTCAGGGCTAATCTTCCTCAAGCAAAAAGAGGAAGACTGGCACAGAGGTTAACTCAACAACAAAGTTAGCTGAGCAACAATCTTCTTTAAGCAAAAAGAAGAGGATTGGCAACAGACAGTAGCTCAGGGCCAAATTTCCTCACCACAAACCAAAAGACAGAAAGAACATTGGCAAATTGAGTAAAGCAATACATCAAAAGGGTCATATACCATGATCAAGTGGGATTTATACCAGGGACACAGATGGTTCAACACCCACAAAGCAATCAATGGGATACACCACATTAACAAAATGAGGAATAAAGATCACATGATCATCTCAATAGATGCAGAGAAAGCATTTGACAAGATACAGCATCCATTTATGATAAAAAACTCTCAATAAAATGGGTATAGAAGAAACATACTTCAACATAGTAAAGACCATATGTGACAAAACCACAGCCAATATCAAATTTAACAGTGGAAAACTGAAAGCCATCCCTCTGAGAACAGGAACAAGACAAGGGTGTCCACTCTCACCTCTCCTATTCAACATAGGGCTGAAGGTTTTGGCCAGAGCAATTAGACAAGAAAAAGAAATAAAAGATATCCGAATTAGAAAGGAAGAAGTGAAACTCGCTGTTTGCAGTCGATTCTACATATACAAAACTCTAAAGAATCCACCAGAACGCTATTAGGCATAATCAACAACTACAGCAAAGTTGCAGGGTACAAAATCAACTTACAAAAGTCAGTCGCATTTGTATATTCTAACAATGAATTAGCAGAAAGAGAAGTCAAGAATACAATCCCATTTACAATCACAACAAAAAGAATAAAATGTCTAGGAATAAACTTAACCAAGGAGGTGAAAGACCTATACAGTGAAAACTATAAGACGTTACTGAAAGAAATCGAGGAAGGTATAAAGGGACGGAAAGATATTCCACGCTCGTGGATCGGAAGAAGAAACATAAAATGTCCCTATCACCTAAAGCAATCTACAGAGTCAACACAAACCCAGTCAATCCAAATGACATTCTTCAAGGAAAAAGACCAAAGAATCCTAAATTCACATGAACAACAAAAGATCCCAAATAGCCAAAGCAATCCTGAGAGAACAGAACAAAGCTGGAGCTATCACACTCCCTGACTTCAAAATATACCACAAACTTCTAATAATCAAAACAGCATGGTACAGTTTTGAAATAAAACCACACATTTACAGACAGCTAATCTTTGACACAGGAGCCAAGAACACACAATGGAGAAACAAAAGTCTCTTCAATAAATGGTGTTAGGAAAACTAGACAGCCACGTGCAAAAGAACGAAAGTAGACCAGTGTTGTACACCACACAGAGATTAACTCAACATGGATTAAAGACTTGAATCTAAGACCTGAAACCATCAAACTCCCAGGAGAAAATAGAGGCAGTACACTCCTTGACATCAGCCTTAGAAACATCTTTTCAAATACCACGTCTACTCAGGCAAGGGAAACAAAAGGAAAAATAAACAAACGAGACGACATCAGACTAAAAAACTTCTGAAAGGCAATGGAAACCATGAACAAAACAAAAAGACAACCGACCACTGGGAGAAAATATCTGCAAATCATATATCCGACAAGGAGTTAATTTCCAAAATATGTAAAGAACTCACACAACTCAACAACAAAAAGACAAACAACCTGAGCAAAAAATGGGCAGAGGATACAAACAGGCAGTTTTCCAAAGAACATACACAGATGGCCAACAGGCACATGAAAAGATGTTCGTCGTCACTAGTTATTAGGGAAATGCAAATCAAAACTACACTGAGATATCACCTTACACCTGTGAGAATGGCTATAACCACCAAGACAAAAACAACAAATGTTGGAGAGGGTGTGGAGAGAAGGGAACCTTCACACACTGCTGGTGGGAATGCAAACTGGTGCAGCCACTATGGAAAACAGTATGGAGATTTCTCAAATAATCAAACATAGAAATATCACACGACCCAGGTATCCCACTACTGGGTATTCATCCAAAGAACATGAAATCAACAATCCAAAGAGACTTACGCACCCCTATCTTCACTGCAGCATTATTCACAACAGCCAAGACGTGGAAGCAACCCAAGTTCCCCACCCCCACCACCGGTTATGGTTCAAAATTAGAGTCAGGAACTGGCCCTGTGACCGAGTGATTAAGTTCGTGCCTCCGCTTTGGCCGCCCATGGTTTCATTGGTTTGGATCCTGGGCGCAAACATGGCACTGCTCATCAAGCCATGCTGAGGCAGCATCCCACACAGCACAACCAGAAGAACTTATAACTAAAATATACAACTAGGTACTGGGGGCTTTGGGGAGGAGAGAAAACAAAAAAAGATTGGCAACAGATGTTAGCTCAGGTGCCAATCTTAAACAAAAAACCCCACAAAACTACAAAGTCATACTGATGAAAATATGTACACTTAGCACATTTCAGAGGTGTGATGGATCAGAGGGACCAACTTAGGACACTGAGGCAGAGATTGCCCACTGCCACACGGAGCTCTCGGGAACAGAGCTCAGCCAGAACCTGGGTCTCCTGAATCTCAAGCTGCTAATCTTTCATGACACGACAGCGCCAACGAAGAGCCTAATTCAAGGCCCTCACTCTTGAAAAAAAAAAAAGAGAAAAGAGGGTCTCCTTCCTCTTTATTATTCATGTGTTATTTGAATATATGAATTCAACGGATGATTGGATAAAGAAGATGTGGTATATATACAATGGAATACCACTCAGCCATAAAAGAAAGACAAAATTGTCCCATTCACAACAACATGGCTGAACCTTGAGGGTATTATGTTAAGCAAAATAAGGCAGATGAAGAAAGACAAACACCATACGATTTCACTCACATGGGAAAGATAAACACATGCACAAAGGGAAGAGATGAGCGGTTACCAGAGGAGGGGAGGCGGGGGGTGGAAGGGATAAAGGGGCACACACACAGGCTGACGGATAAAAACTAGAGTGTTGGTGGTGAGCACGATGTGGTCGATACAGAAACTGACGTGAAATCGCAATGTTATAAACCCATATGACCTCAATAAAATAATAAATAAAAATAAAAAAGCAGGCATGGTACAACATCTCAGGAGCCCTGTGATACAGGTGCTTTCGTCAGTGCCAGCTGAACTCAGACCACGTGGTAAGATGCTGAAGGCTGCAGAGACAGCGTCAAGAGACAAAGGGGACAGTGAGCACACCAGCAACCCAGGGACGGATGGCTTCAGAGACAAGCCCTGCACAGGGGGCTGAGTGAAGGGGAGAGAGGGCAATCCGGGCAGTGAGGCTGGGAGCAGACAGCGAGGACGAGGCTGCACGGCCACGGGCAGGGCTCCCTCAAGCTCCTGGTGTTTCACCTTCTCCCGCTATGCCTTGCTACGTGGACTATCTCATACACGAGAAAAATTCATTCACAGGAAAATTATCTGCAAAATACACGATGTTGGACTACATCCTGAAGAAAAGAATTTTACAAAGCACACTCTATTGGATCAAGTGGCAAAATTGGAAAATGGCAGCGTTTAAATAAAAGTATTGAGTCAATGTTAAATTCCCTAAAGTTAGTAACTGTACTGTGGATATGCGTGAGAACTTCCTCTTCCTAGGAAATGCACACTTGGGGTAAAGGGACATAAGACTTCAACTTACTCCCAAATGGCTCACAAGAAAAGTACTGCACATGTATCTGGAGACAGAAAATGACGAAGGAAATGCCACAAACTGTTAACTGGAGAATCTCGGTAAAGAGCATATGGGATTTCTTTGCACAGTTCTTGCACTTTTTCTATTAAGTTTGAAATGACTGTAGAAGAAAAAGGTTTAAACTTATCTATAGAAGGGTGGCATGAGGGAAAAGGATAGACTCCGCCTGCCCTTTCTAACAGCTTACCTTTCACACGGGGAGAAATCGATCAGCTGAACCCCCTGGTGGCTGAACCTCTGAATCTGTTTGAACTTCTCTCCCCCCCAGAGAGCAATGCCTCGCTGATGGAAGGTCGCCAGGTAGGTGCCCTTCGGAGACCAGCGCACGTATGTCTCTGTCCATCTCTGCGGGAAGAGCCAGTGCCAACATCAACACGACGACAAAAGCCAGAAGCAAAGAGCCCTCCCCTTACATGAATTTACTCCTTGATCTCTTAACTAAAAAACACAAGAAGGCTATTCAGTTCTCACGACTTATTTCAACACGACAAGAAAAGAAACTGCTCTCAGAGACAGAGTCTCAAAGAGCATGACACTTGGCCTGCTCTGTAGCCAAGCTCCCCTCCGTCAAGGAAACAAAGGCGAGTCTCCACGTGGCAGCAAGTACCCACCGCCCGCTCTTCGATAGAGACGGGATCCTTCACGTCGTTCCAGAATATGGATGTACGGTCTCCACTCTCAAAAATCACACTATACTGGTCCCTGCACTCTGCCTCTTCAAGCCAGTAACGTAAATTCCCCTAGAAAAAGGACCAAAGGCAAGGGATGTAACACACGTCATTCATTTTAATCAAAGAAGACATACTCATAACTCTCGCTCTTGGAGATGTGACTAATTCAGTCAGCATCTTTAACTCCTGAGGGATCCATCACCCAAGTCCAGAGGCGGTCCAGCAGTTCTTTCCACTACTTGTAGATTTATACAACGTACCAAGTCTTTGAAAGGTTGTTTCTCTGGAATGTCCCATTCATCACTGATTGTCATGTACCTGGAAGAGAAAAAGAAACTGCCTAGTAACACACAATAACGATCAGAACAAGGGGAGGAGGATGCTGGTGGCTCTCAAGCACAGGTGCTCTGCACGCCGCCCTGCCCAGAGCTGGGAGCCGACACGGAAGAACCACGAGCTGAGGGGCTGCTGGCCAGGAGTGAGGGGGCCAGGCACGTGCAGTGGTCCTACAGCAGTCTGATCCAAGAATGGAACTACCACCCCAACTCCTCCCCCCAAGAAATGCCGAGTCCTTCACGTACATGTGACCGTCTAGGCTCTGAGGGCCGGAGTGAGAACTCACTTGTCAAAGTCGGTGAAGAGGTTGACTCTGAACGTGTGCTGCTTGTCGAGCTTGTAGCCGTCGGCGTTCTTCACGGCATCCACGGCGTGGGCAGGGGACGCGTACTCCAGGAAAATATACCTGCAGGGAGAAGAGGGCGACGTGCCCAAGTGCGGACCTTCAGATCAGGTCACGCTCGATACACCCAGCCCCCTGCACACGAGTGTAAGCACTACAAGCGTCTGTGGCCGTCTTACCCCACGCCCCCAAGGCAGGCACTAATGAAATCCCACCAGAAGATCCAAAGTCTCCCACAAGTGACAGAAAAGCTACCTAATCAAAACGTTCGTTATCCTGACCGTGGTAATGGTCGCACAGAGGTACATGTGTCAAAACTCGTACCTGTGCACTTCAAAACTATGCAAGTCTACTGTACGTCAGTTACTTCAATAAAGCTGTCAGAAAATCGAAAAACATGGCTAGTCTAATAGTGTGCGTTACAGGCAAAATTAAAAGGCTCTCATGACAAAAAGTATCACACACTGCTGGTCACAAAGAGGTATCTGGGGCCGGTCCGTGGCCGAGAGGTTAAGTTCGCATGCTCCGCTTCGGCGGCCCGGGGTTTTGCTCGTTCAGATCCTGGCCGCGGACACGGCACCGCTCATCAAGCCATGCTGAGGCTGCGTCCCACATGCCACAGCTGGAAGGACCCACAGTTAAAAATACACAACTATGTACGGGGCTTGGGGGAGAAAAAGGAGAAAGTAACAAATCTTACAAAAAAAAAAAAAGAGGTGAGGGGCTGGCCCGATGGCACAGCGGTTAAGTTTGCACGTTTCGCTTCGGAGGCCCAGGGTTCCATGGTTCAGATCCCAGGGGCAGACATGGCACTGCTTGTTGAGATATGCTGTGGTAGGCATCCCACATATAAAGTGGAGGAAGACGGGCACGGATGCTAGCTCAGGGCCAGTCTTCCTTAGCAAAAAGAGGAGGATTGGCAGCAGATGTTAGCTCAAGGCTAATCTTCCTCAAAAAAAAAAAAAAAAAAAAAAAAAAGAGTTGATCCTTCCGCCCAATTCCCAAACAGAATACGTCAGGTGCATTACTTGTATTTGCTAATTTTTTTAGAAACTAAAACTGTTCCAGATAGTTTCCAAAATCTGTATTAAAGAAAATAAACTTTAAGATCTTCTCACTCCTGTCCTATAAAAGACGATTTTGCCTGTACTCTCGAAGACCGGCATTCACGTGAAATTTCAATGCAGACCTTCTGACAAGCTTGTGCAGCCACACACAGAACTTCTGCTACCACCGGTGGAGCGAAACTGCTAACAAACACTCCAGCCTAATCTGACATCGCCCAGCCGCACTCCAGACGCTGTCCAAGGCCATTTTGCACAACCCCGTGGTTCTACTGCTAGGTATGTAACAAAGAAACTCACACCTGTTCAAAAGGGGACAGGCACAAGACTTTATCGTTGCAAAACACTAAACGTCGAGGGACAGAAAAGCACACAGACTCGTAGGATACCAGGGAACACCCCAGCATTTGACAGGAGAACTGGAATTAGATCCACCAACACAGAAAGCCTAATACCGAGTTAAAAAAGAAAATCGCAGAACACACACCTCACGCTACCATTTTTAAAAGATGGACTATTTTAGGTAATGCTAGGAAAAAAAGCTGCTAATTAAGCAATGACACAGTGCTTTCACCTAGACCATAAGAAGCATCCCCATTTCAAAGATGTGAAATGAGCAAAAAAGTCTACCTTAGAACCAATAAAGTACCACATGTCAAACGCTCCTGAAATTCTCCTGGCTTCCAGATGTGTCAGGCCCTGTACCCAGGATGTACCTGTGTCAATTACTGCTCTGCTGGCAGAAGATTTAACTGTCAGGCTCTGATTTCCTAAGAATTTAGCAGCCAACTTACAGTGCCCTACTTCAGAACCACACTTCATTTCCCTCTCCCTGTCCCATGACCCCGGGACCAGTTCACCGCTCTGTCCGCAGAGCTGCCAGCGGAGGCTGGCCTGAAGAAATGAACGAGGCAAACGGCCAGTGAGGCCCGCACTGCACCATAGTGACCTGCGACACAGACTGTCAGAGACTAGAAAAGCAAAGGCGACTGACTCTTCAGTGACGGAGGACATCACTCACCCTTTTGTCTTTCCATCCTCCTCTGGATAAAAATCATTCGTGATTTTCCCAAACTTGGAAAAGATCTTATGGATGACATTTTTGAGTTTCTCCAGACGGTCAGGTCCCACCTGAGGAACATTGTCGACCACGATCACCGAATCGATGCCGTCTGCTTCCTGGGGCCGATCTTTGAGGATATCTCCCAGTAATTCTGTACAAGTGAAAGATTTGTCAAATGACTTTTTTTGACCAACCAAAAGATGAATCTATTAGCTTAGGACACTGAACACATTTCCAAGAAGCAAAAAATGAATAACTGATCTAAATGCTTTCACTGTAAACAAAGGAAATCATGGCCCTGGCCTGCCTTAAAATTTAAATTTGAAAGAATTAGCAAGATTTTAATTCTTCACACTCCCTTTTGATAGTCAAGATCTGTCAACTGATTTCTAGCAATAATGGAAGATTTTAAGTGCATTCTTTTAAGAAGACTTTAATAATGCAGCATGCAAGGAGAGGAAAGCCTTTCGCGGGGAATCAGGAAAACCCAAGGTGAGCTGGGGGACGCCTGCGGCGAGCCTGACCCCTCCAACGCAAAGCCACCACCAGGCACTGTCTTCAGTTTGCAACGAAACAAACAGCCCGGGACCCAATATTCCTTAAGTCAAACAGCCCTGTTGGAAGACAACATGGGGCTGAGACCAGCATTAAAGGAGGAGACTAGAGAACACACGAGCTCACGAGAGCACACCAACGATGGCGCGTCACAGCCTCACGACTCCATGAACCGCCTCCCAGGGTTGTTGCAGACCCCAGCCCTCTACAGACACCCCACCCAGAAGGGCTGAGGACAGTGCTTGAACGCAGTAAGCCACGGGTTAACTCGTCTGTCCCTAACCACACTCAAAACTCAAGATGGACTATGTTCACGTCACCTGCTTTTAAAATCAAGATCAAAGAACCCAAATCTAAGAGCATAGAGGCACTCAAACTTCTTTTAGGCCTGCTTCCTTTCCCTAACATGGCCAGTTTCAGTAAGAAAAAGAGAAGACAAGACAGGTGTAAAAAGGACGAGCAAATAGAATCTTGAGAGGAGCCAAGGCGAACAGATCCCAGACGCGGACTGGAGGCCCACTGGTCTGTGCGGGCGGTCCGACGCCACCCGGGCGCTGCCCTCTGCCATCTTACCTGCGCTGTCTCAGGCCTAGAGTCCTCGTCACCATAACCCTCCAGCAGCAACAGAAACGCCTGACTGGCTCGAGATGCACATTTGGAGGTTAAGAGGAGTATCAGATGAAACAAAGCAAATGCTACCACCCTAATATAAATTCTGTGCGAATTCTAAACCCAATTAGCTTGTCTGGAAAGCTGTAACATTACAAGGCACTGGGTCAGGAGCTGGAACAGAAAGACACCTTTCAAAGCTGCCATCAAAGCACACTCCTGATGAAAGGACACCAGTAAATACAGCCAGAACGAAAGCACAAGGTAATTTTTAAACAACCGCTGCAGAGAATGGCTTGTTACTCATGTATCTATGCATTTTGGAACCTAATTATCACTCCAATTTTTGTATTATGCTCTTAAGAATTTCAACAAGTTAAACAGGACACAAGTCACAAAATATTCTCTGCATTTCCTTTTCAAAAGTTAACATGAATTTTCTCCACTTTTGTTTGAAATCTGCCATAAAAAAAGTTAACGGGCCAGCCCGGTGGCACAGCAGCTAAGTGCGCATGTTCCGCTTCAGTGGCCCAGGGTTCGCCGGTTCAGATCCCGGGGGCGGACATGGCACCGCTCACCAAGCCATGCTGTGGTAGGCGTCCCACATATAAAGTAGAGGAAGATGGGCATGGATGTCAGCTCAGGGCCAGTCTTCCCCAGGAAAAAGAGGAGGATTGGCAGTAGTTAGCTCAGGGCTGATCTTCCTCAAGAAAAAAAAAAGTTAAAAAGGTCTTTCAAAAAGGAGAAAAAGTCCTTTAATTTCAAGAGGCAGGCCCTGTTATCAACTATTTCTAATTAAATTCAACACTTTTACGAATGATATTGGAAATACTACCTTAATAAATAAATTACTACTTAAATTTCAAAGAAGCTAAAACTGACACCCAGAAGAGGGAAAAAGAAGCGAAGAGGTACATTAGAGTCATACTAACAGGAGACATCTTCCCTACCGACACTGGAGTGAAATCCTTGGGTTATTTTAAAGCTCACTCACCATACAATTAAATGGCCTGTTAAGCCTGATCTGAATTTACAAGGTTTCCAATAAAAAGTTCAGCTTTTATACAAACTGTGGACTCTTCCCATAACCTGAAAGTGTCTAGTTTATAAGAATCTGCCCATCCACAGTACGGGAGTACACGTAGCAACTACGCAACGAACAAACACAGGTCCTTCCTCATCACCAGCCCTCGCACCTGGTCACTCCTGGCTTGTAGATTCCCAATCAGGCTCCAGGAGAAACAGAAAGAAGTGATTCTCAAAACTAAATAGCAAACATAAAGATACATGACACTTAACGAGCCCAAAGAGAAGACATTTAGAGGCACGACCTTTATCATAAATCAGTTTGACCGACCTCCAAAGGCAGTTGAAGAATTACACTGAAAAGATGATTGTAATTAAGATGCAACTGTGGGACAGTGCCGATCTGATTCAAAGAAAAAGGAGGCAAGAGGATGCGTGGGGCTTATGTCGCGCCCAGAGAGAGCTCTTCACGAGACTCAGTCCATTTTCAAAAGAAGCCGTACCTTGTGCGACGCTCTGACCCCCACAGGGCAGTTCTCATGAAACGCACACTGTACTTGAGCTACTGACCGCAACCAAGGGGCCTCAAGAACACTGACTGCTGGCCTGCTGAGTTTTAGTCCCTCAGGGCCAGGAGCTTCACGGGTCATTCTGGCAAAAATATCAGGATCACAAGGGCTCCCAAAGACCCTTCCAGCAGTCACCTGGCCCGGCTGGCCTGCGCTCACGTCGGCATCCTCTGACTGTCATACACTTCAATTCTGGAAACAATTCACGTGCTACCAATCTTGTGTGAATTAGGTGTGCTCAAATAATGCTTTAAAAAAGTCGATTGCAGAGTAAATAATCAAAGGCTCAAAACAGGCTTTAAAATCAAAATTTAGATTTTAAAATATAAGAAATATTGTTGCCGTAAAAAAGAACAGTGGACTGGGCAGGAGGGTGGGGACGGGGGTGTGCCAGCGATACCACCTCCCTGCAAATTCTCAGCAACCTACCTCCTCGCCGCAAAAACACATTTCCTCCCTCCCGGGCGAGGGGCTTTGACTCCACGGCTCTCAAGTGGTCACTAGCTGTGGAGCCTTTCCTGCTTTTCATGCTAAAGTGTCTTTTATCTTATGAAATAACGTACAATAATAGTGACAGTAACGGGCAGCTCCTTAAAATTATGTTTCAATTAAAAGTTGAGAACTCTATGTTGATTCCCTAAATTTTCTTTTTCATTTTACTTGAGAGTCTTCAGGATTCTGACTGAACCTCAGGATGCTCGCACACAGTATCTCAAAAAAACTTTACATCTTAACATAATATCTTATTTTCTCGGTGTATTATTGGTCACTTCATTAATGTTTCATTTACTTTCCTCATTTTACTATCACATAGTCACTACATGGAGGAATCCACTGATGTGCTCCCAGCTTGGAGAGTTCGAACAGCTAAAAACAAAATAAAAACAAATGAGAGTAGCCGTCACTAGAAGTCACTTTAGGAGACAGGCTTTCTCAAGCAGAAAGCAAAAACAAAACCTGTAAACTGAATCCAGGCAGAAAGGAAGGCAAAGCGAGCTAGAATCAACACCACCAAAACCTGAGAAAACTACCTGCCAGCAAAAGGATGGGGGTCTGCCTGCAGACTCAGGAAAACAGAGAACCCAACAGGTGGCTGGCAGAGTCGACCTAGCATTATCCTACTAAGGAATTCTCTAGAAGTAGACACTTCTGTGGGGCAGGTGCAAAGGATCCAGCTTCGCCACAACCTGTTCCGAGGGACAGCGCCCCATGTACCCCTAAGAAGTCGGTACTGAGTCAGTTTCAGGCCTCTGACAGGTGTGGCTGGACACTCGGGGCATCCAGAAGGGAAACTGTCACCCAAGACCGTGCAGCACTGGAGGGTCCTGTTTGCTCGACCCTAATAACCACACCACTGCCCCCACGGCCACAGCTCCCGCGTGCACGCCGACGCCATCCTCCAAATTCCTGGCTGGAGTGCAAATAACTGGCTCCCCAAGTCATCTCTGTTCCGTCCGCCCACCCTTTTTATTTTTTGGCGACAAGTGAAAGGAAAGCAGGTCCAAGCTCTCACAGGGCACCTTCCCTACGTGCAGGATGGGGACCTCCCTGCTGACTTCCAAGGGGAACCCCCCTGCCGGGTTCCAGGGCGCACGGTGAGCCCTCCCGCGTTCGGGGCCTCGGGAAGCCCCGCGCAGACAGCCCCGCCGCCTCACCTTCCTCGCTCACGTCGTCCACGAAGTCCTCGGGGTCGCTGAAGGAAGGCTCGTCCGCGCCGCCGTCCTCCGCCGCGCCGCCGGGCTGCTCGCCCGCCCCCTCGGACCGAGCCTCGGCCGCCGCGTCCCGGGCCTGCTCCCCCGGGGCCTCGCCCGCGGCCGGGAGGGGAGCGGGGGACTCCTCGGGCGGCGGCGGGGACGACCCGGGGGCGGCGCCGGCCGCTTCCTCCCCGCCGGCCGCGGGCTCGGCAGGCACGTCAGGCCCCGGCCCGGCCTCGACCTCCGCAGCCGCGTCCTCGCCGCTCGCCGCCTCCTGCGCGCCAGGTCCCCCGGGTCGCGGCGGCTCCTCTCCCGGCGGCGGCTCGGCGGCCAGCTGCTGCTCCTGCTGCTGCCCGGCCTCAGCCCGCTGCTCGGCCGCCTCGGGCGCCGCCACGTTCTCCGCGTCCTGCATGGCCCGCTGCTACCGCCTCGCCCCGCCGCGCCGCGCTTCCGACTCTCCCAGGCCGCACCGCGCGCCGACCGCGGGCCATGTGCGTGCGCGGGGCGCCCCACCAGGCTCGGAGCAGGGGGGCGCCCACGCCCTGACGCCTCACAGAGAGACCGGAGGGACCAAAGGGCATCAGTGTATCCACCGGCGACTGCGATAAGGCTCCTGTGACTAGCACGTGCTCAAATCTAATCACCAAAGCTCCTCCGGTCAATCTACAAACTCAAGGGTAGCTCGAGCTCCCCCATTTGTGGGAGCGGATGGTTCCGTCCAACATGGCAGCCAGGCCCCCTCCTTCTCCCGTCGGGCGCTGCGGCGAAGGACTAAACTACTTGTGACGCCGTAGGGAGGGAGCAGAAGTCGTCTTGGTATACGGGACTGAATGAAAATACCTAACTCAAAAATTAATACTAGAGGAAACTGTAAGTTCAAACAACTATTTGGTTGTGATATCTCAGCCTCTCACCCGAGAAATAGTTTAGCTTACATTACTAGGTCCCCCCTTCACGTGTCGGTGTTTAGACTCCTCCACTGACGGGGCAAAAGGATGGACGATTCCAAAATATAAAAAGAAATCCCGGACTTTGAGCCGGAGATGGACAACACCACTAGGAAGACGACTGCATGGCGCAATACAAAAATGAACGAGAGCTGCTTTAATCGCTTACGCCTAAGCCCACCGCGGCGGCTCTAATTCCGCCTCCCCCCATTCAGATGGTCACCGTGGTTCAGCCCGCGGAGGCCTCTGCGCGCGGACGCTCGAGGGAGCGCGGGTCACGTGGGTAGGGGGCGGGGCCTGCCGCGGGGGGCGGGGCCGGCGCTGGAGCGGGCGGCGTGGTCCGCCCGGGGAAGGGTATTCTGTGTTCCTGACTTGCATTTTGGTTTATTCCGGGCGCGAGGGCAGCCGTTGATTGTGAATGTTTTAGTAATCCTAAAATAGAACCGAGTAGTTCTGGGAGAGGGGTATAAGGAGTTAGTGTTGAATGAGTGCAGAGTTTCTTTTGGGGAAGATGAACAAATTCTGGAGATGGATGGTGGACACGGTGCGCAACAATGTGAACGGGTTAATGCCTCTGCGCTGCACGCTGAAAAACGGCTAACCTGGTAAGTTTAATGTTGTGTGGATTTTACCGCAATTGAGAGAAAGAAAGAAAAAGACCCTAGGTTCTTAGGTGGCTTTAGTACTAGGTTTGAATTACTTTCAGTCCTGTAACATTGGGCAGGTCACTTGAGCCCTCTACCTCAGTTTCCCCATCTGTAAAATGAGGGGTAACTCGTTTTATGTGCGTGGCCTGTGGACTGGCTTCACCAAGACAAAACGATTACTCCTAGAAGTCGAAGTTATCCTCCTAATTTCTAGTTTCATCTGCAGTGTTCATAGATCATTGCGCTCTGCCAGCCCTTGTCTTCCAGAAAGTGCTGAACGTGACAAATCGATGAACAGGAAGCAAATATTCACAGAAAAGCTGGAAAACAGCTGACCTTCCTCGGGCAGCTGCATGTTTCTTAGGAAAGACTTCTGTGGCGTGCATATGTTGCACAGAGTAGCCACTGATTACTGTTTCCCAGTGAGGGGAAAATTGTCGTATCCTTTAATGCAGGTAAAATTGTGAACGAGCTCATGATGCAAAAAAAAAAAGTATATTTTCAAAATATATCTCCTAGCGTCATAGGGGTAGCACCAAGACATTGGCAGTTCCATTATCCTCACAAGTTGGAGAAATGCTGCCACTGATACTCAAATTGTGTAAATGCCTAAGTGGGAGGCGCTCTGTGTTGGGGATACAATTGTGAGTAAAGAATGTAAGATTCTTGCCATCTAAGAATTACAGTGAACAGGGGCAACATTCAGGAATCAAAGCGTCACAGAAGTGAGTGTAAAAGTGAGTTTGGATGGGGTCATAAATTCTTTGACACTCCTCCTCTCAAAGGGGGAAGCCAAACCCTGCTCCTCTGAAGTGTGGGCAGAGTTAGTCACTCGCTTCTCATTAATAGCACGTGGCAGGAATGATGCTATGTGCCTTCCAAGTCTAGGTCCTAGAAATGATAAGCTTCCACCTGGTTCATACTCTCTCGGGTCACTGTCTCTGAAAGAAGTTAGCCAGCAGGTCCTGAGGACACTCAAGCTGTCTATGGAGGGGCCCCCGTGTGGAGGAACTGAGCTCCCAGTCAGCATCAGCACCAGGTTGCCGGACATGTGAAATGGAAATGGATCCTCCAGCCCCAGTCAAGCCTTCAGATGGATGCAGCCTCAGCCCCTGTCTTGAGAGAGGCCTCAGGAGAAGCTAAACCTGCCCACACCTTGATCTCAAACTTCCAGCCTCCGGAACTGTGAGAAGTAAATTTCCGATGGTTAAGCTGCCCGGTCTGTAGTATTTTGTTATGGCGGCTCAAGCTGATTAATGCAATAGGTAAATACATAAAATCCATAGAAAAAAGCCTAGGAGGATACACTTTAAACTGAAAAGAGTGTTTGGTGAAGGTGAGTAGCACTGATGGTGAGGCCGGCCCCGTGGCTGAGTGGTTGGGTTTGCACGCTCCGCTTCAGCGGCCCGTGGTTTCTCTGTGTTGAATCCTGGGCGTGGACATGGCACCTGTGGCAGCGTCCCGCATGCCACAACTGGAGGGACCCACAACTGAGAGTACATAGCTGTGTGCCAGGGGGGCTTTGGAGAGGAAAAGGAAAAATAAAATCTTAAAAAAAAAAAAGTGGTACTGATGGTGTTGGCCAAAGAAAAATGTTAATTATAGATTCTAGGTGGTAGGTTTGTAACTGTTCAGTGTAAAATTCTCTCAACTTTTCTGTATGTTTGAAAATGTTTGTAATAAACTATTGAGAGGGTTCGAAAGGACTCTGGAACCAGCTTCAAGAGCCCCCCAACCACTGGAACCGTGAGCCTCAAAAAGAAGAAAAAACTGCATATGGTTGACATAAAGTATGTTTAAATCCATTTGTTCATAATCCTACTAAAAAAGAAACCTTGTTGATCACAGGTGATTGTTGCTGGGAAATTATGCCATTATTCTAAAGACAAAAGACTCTAGCAACAAATAAGTAATCTTGCCTTTCTTTTCTTTTTTCTTTTTGAGGAAGATTAGCCCTGAGCTAACTACTGCCAATCCTCTTTTTGCTGAGGAAGACTGGCCCTGAGCTAACATCCATGCCCATCTTCCTCTACTCTATATGTGGGATGCCTGCCACAGCATGGCTTGACAAGCAGTGCCATGTCTACACCCGGGATCCGAACTGGCGAACCCTGGGCTGCTGAGAAGTGCAATGTGCGAACTTAACTGCTGCGCCACTGGGCCGGCCCTTGCCTTTCTTATTTGATGTTATATTTCAAGGTAACCAAATAGTTGATGAGGGATTTTTGTTCTTTATTGAAGAATTCTGGCTAATAAATGCAGAAGGATCAATAAAGTTGGACAGGCAACATTTTGCAACTCTTATGAAATAAGGTTCCAAGCAGTGGTCCTGAAACTACCAGGTGAGAGGTTGATAGGAACCATGTAATGGAGGGAGCAGGACGACACCACCTGAATTTAAGGCTATAAATTTCCCTCTACACACTGCTTTAGCTACATCATACAAATGATAACATATTGTGTTTTCTGTTGCAAATATGTTCTAATTTCCCTTATGATTTCTTCTCGGACCCATGGATTCTTTAGAAATGTTAATTTGCAAATGCTTGGGGATTTTCCAGATAGGCTTCCAAAATTATTTCTAGTTTGATTTATGTTGTGGCCAGAGAACATAATACTTTATATGATTTCAGTCCTTTTTAAAATGTGTTGAGATTTGTTTTAATGGCCAAGAATGTGCTGCATCTTGGAGAATGTTCCTCATGTACTTGCAAAGTGTCCTGCTGGTATTGGGTGAAGTATTCGATAAATGCCAGTTGGGTCAAGTGGGGTGATAGTTTTGTTCACGTTTTCTGAAACCTTTTCTGAAACCTTTTTTCTGTCCACTTCTCCTATGAGTTGCTGAGAGGGCAATGTTGGAATCTTCCGTTCTAATGATGGGTTTGTCTATTAGTTTTATCACTTCTTTCATGTGCTTTGAAGTTCTGTAACAGGTGCATACACGTTTAGGATTGCATTGTCTTTTTGGTGAACCGGGCCCCTTAGCATTTCAAATATTCCTTTTTATTCCTGGTGATATCTCCAGGTCCTGGAGTCTGCTTTGTCTGATACTGGTACAGCTATCCTCCAGCTTTCTTTTGATGAGTGTTTACCTGGTGTTGTGGGTTGATTTGTGTCCCCTCAAAAGACAAGTTCTTGTCCCAACCCCTGGCACCTGTGAATGTGACCTCATTTGGAAATAGGCTCTTTGCAGACATGATCAAGTTTAAATGAGATGATATTGGATTAGAGTGGGCCCAATCCAGTGGCTGATGTCCCACGAGAAGAGGGAAATTTGGGCACACACAAACGCAGAGAGGAGGATGCCATGTGAAAGTGGAGACAGAGATGGGAGTGTGGGCCTACAGGCCAAGAAATGTCAGGGATCGCTGGCAACCACCGGAACCTAGGACAGGGCAGGAAATGGATTCTCCCTCAGAATATCAAGAAGAAACGAAGCTGCTGACACCTTAATTTCAGAGGTCTAGCCTCAAAACTTTGAGAGAATAAATTTATGATTTTGTTTTGTGTGTGTGTGTGTGAGGAAGATTAGCCCTGAGCTAACATCTACTGCCAATCCTCCTCTTTTTGCTGGGGAAGACTGGCCCTGAGCTAACATACGTGCCTATCTTCCTCTTCTTTGTACGTGGGACACCTGCCACAGCATGGCTTTTGCCAAGCAGTGCCATGTCCACACCCAGGATCCAAACTGGTGAACCCTGGGCTGCCAAAGTGGGATGTGCGCACTTAACTGCTGCACCACCGGCCCAGCCCCCTAAATTTCTGTTATTTTAAACCATCTGGTTTGTGGGACGTTACAGCAGCCCTGGGAAACTAATATATATGGTGTAATTTTTTTTATCCTTTTATTTTTAACCTATGAGTAGCTTGATATTTAATGTGGGTTTTACAGACAGCACATAGTAGGACCATGCTGCTTTAATACAATCTGATAATCTCTGCCTTTTACTGGGTGTGTTTATATCATTTACGTTCAGTGTAATTATAGTTCTGGTTGGGAATACATCTACCATTTTACTGTTTGTTTTCTTTTTGTTCCATCTGTTCTTTGTTCCTTCTTTCTTCTTTTCCTGGCCTTTCTTTTATTCACGGACAATTTTTATTACTTTTTATCTGAACTATTAGCTTATTAGTTATACCACTTTTACATTTTGATACTTATTACTGTAGCACTTACTGTATTTTATCTTCAATTTATCATAGTCTCCCTTTAAATAATATCACTCTTCTTTCCCTATTTCCTTCTGCTCCCTCCCATCCTTTATAGTCTTGTTGCCGTACATTGTGACTGTCTGTTGTAAACCTCACAATATGTTGCTGTTTTTTATTTAAACGATAAATTTTCTTTTAAAGAGATTAAATGACACAAAAATGTCTTTTACATTTACCCACACATTTGTTACTTAGGATGCTTTCATTCCTTTGTGGATTTCCAGATTTCCATCTCTTTCCTTTTCTCTTTAGCCTGACAGGTTTCCTTTACCATTTCTGTAGTGCATTCTGCACACAGCAAACACAGCCTAACTTCTAGCTAAATAAACAGAAGACCTTACACTAAGGCTGGTCTACCACAGTTTCTATTACCTGAAACATCGTGTGTGGCTCTCAGCAAAAAATTGCAAGGCGTGCTAAAAGGCAAGAAAAGCACCATGTGAAGAGAGAGCAAGAGTAAGAACCAGACTCAGATATGGCAGAGGTTTTTTCATTATCAGACCAGAAATTTAAAATAGCTATGAGTGGGGCTGGCCCAGTGGCGCAGCAGTTAAGTTCACACGTTCGGCTTCTGCCCCCGGTTTGCCGGTTCAAATCCCGGGTGCGGACATGGCACCGCTTGGCACGCCATGCT
Source organism: Equus asinus (assembly GCF_041296235.1). Lineage (NCBI taxonomy): Eukaryota > Metazoa > Chordata > Mammalia > Perissodactyla > Equidae > Equus > Equus asinus. The sequence continues at coordinate 1,900,139 of NC_091803.1, read as the reverse complement.
GTGGTAGGTGTCCCACATAGAAAGTAGAGGAAGATGGGCACAGATGTTAGCTCAGGGCCAGTCTTCCTCAGCAAAAAAGAGGAGGATTGGCAGCAGTTAGCTCAGGGCTAATCTTCCTCAAAAAAAAATAATAATTAAAAATTTTTGAATACGTAACACATGCATGGGGTACAAAATTCAAAAGGAAAAGGTTATAGTGCAAACTTTCTCTTAGCATCAGCCCCCGTTTGCCATCCTGGAATCAACCACAGTTCCTAGTTTCTTGTGTGTGCTTCCAGAGACCTTCCATACATACTCAAGCACACATGCACACACGCGTATGTGTGTGCATGGATATGTCTCATGCAAGTGGCACTGTGCCATGTGCACTCACATGCATCTTGCTTTTTGCACCTAATTTATGATGAGATCTTTGCACCTCGGTACATACAGACCTGCCTCGTTCTTTTTTACACGGCGTGGATCACCGGAAGAATAACTCAGTCATGTGGGTGTGATCCACGCGCAAATTAAATGTAATTTAACAGTAGACTGTTATAAATAACCCAAGGCAAAAGCAATATTTACCTGAGAGAGGGGAGAGAAAAAACTGCAGCCTGGGCACGGGAATCTTGGTTCACATATTGTGAATACACTGATTAGCGGCCTGGGTCATCTGCCCTTGAGCAGACTGACGAGAAGCATCGGAGAAAACAGTCTCACCTGTTTGCCGATTCTCCAGGAGCCTCCAGAGTATAGCCACACAGCGCCCGTGACAGGCCGCCTCTGTGCAGTGTCTCCAGTGTCCTTCAGCATCTCCTCCTCACTTGGCAGGTGCGCACCGCTTGCCTCCGTCAGGATGTCTCAGGACGCAATGCAATTGCTTAGCCCTAGTGAAAGGCATTTGGATTGTTGCCCGCCTTTTACCAAAACGAATGTCCTTGTAGACAGGTCCATTCACACAGTGTGAATACACTTTATTCGGGGTTTGCCTCCGTTGGCAACGCGTAGTCCAATTCGTTCCACCGCATCAGACGTTCCATAGCTGTCTCTTGGGTAGGTTCCCCCACCAACATTCAGGAGAGGCTTCCTGTGCTGGGGGAGGAGGTCTGCCCGGGGGGCGTCACGTGCCGTGTGAGACACGTGGGAGAGGAGCAAGCCGCCTGCCTGCTGTCCCCTGTGTTGGTGGCCCGCCTCGGCCCCTCCTGCCCTCGCGGAGGATCAGAGATAGACGTTTGTGGTAAAATGAGTTGGTGGAGCAGCTGCTAGGGCCTTTAATCAAGCCCGGTTCCTCGAGAAGACCCATTGCCAGAATTCAGACGCTGCGGCCACTTGTGCAGCCCCTCGGGGTCAGAATCGCTGCCCAGTGGCCGGAGTGTGGGACGAGGCCCGGTGTCTGGGCTTCCTCGACCGAGAGGCAGTATGGCCCACTGCTGTGCTTCCAGATGTGTATTTTCATTTCTGTCTGTTAAAAAATGATTAAAGAGGGGCCAGCCCGGTGGTGCAGCCGTTAAGTGCGCACGTTCCACTTTGGTGGCCCGGGGTTCACCGGTTCGGATCCTGTGTGTGGACATGGCACCGCTTGGTATGCCATACTGTGGTAGGCGTCCCACATATAAAGTAGAGGAAGACAGGCACGGATGTGAGCTCAGGGCCAGTCTTCCTCAGCAAAAAGAGGAGGATTGGCAGCAGATGTTAGCTCAGGGCTAATCTTCCTTAAAAAAAAAAAAGATTAGAGAAGACAATTTAGGTGATACAGACAAACCTTATTTAAACTTCGTGAAGGGACAGTCTCCGTTCGGAGAACTGTAAAATGGGAGGGAAGGCAGGGAGCTTTTACAGGATAAAGAATAAAGAACAAGGAAGAGAAAAATAGAGCGTATCTGATCTGCTGGGGCCACCTAGTCAACTTGTTTGGGGTGAAAAGGAACAAGGACATAAGTATGGAGCCCAGAGTTGACTTGGCGTTTGGGGACTGGCCAAGGGGGTAGACTGAATGTCTGGTCAAGCACAGCATTTACAGGGATGCAAAAGTTGATCTAAGTGGCTTTTTTTTTCCTTGAGGAAGATTAGCCCTAAGCTAACTGCTGCCAATCCTCCTCTTTTTGCTGAGAAAGACTGGCCCTGAGCTAACTTCCGTGCCCGTCTTCCTCTACTTTCTGTGTGGGACGGCTACCACAGCATGGCTTGCCAAGCGGTGCCATGTCCGCCCCCGGGATCCAGGCCGGCAAACCCCAGGCCGCTGAAGCAGAACGTGCGCACAGCCGCTGCGCCACCGGGCCGGCCCCTGATCTAAGTTTTGGTTTGCAGACGTGGCGCCCCAGGCAGGAGTGGCTCCATCTTGGGCCTAGAAATTTATTTCAACATGTCCTAACTCTATTTTTAAACTTAAGTTCATTTTGAGGCCAAATTTAGAGTTCCCGTGAAATCATGAGTTTGATGAGCTAGTTGTATTTTTAATTCACATTAACCTGGATATGTAATTATTAAAATGAAAAATGTTCTGCCGCATCCGCCTTGGGGAGGCCTGGGGCTTGGGTGGGAGCGAGAGAGCCAGGCTGGGTCTCAGCTGCCTCCCTTGCTCGCTAGATAACCTTGGGCAACTTAACGTCTCTAAACCTGTTTGTTTATCTCGAAAATGGGAATATTAATAGTGCTTACCTCATAGACTTAGGAGAGCTTCCACTAAGATAATGTGGATAATTTGTGCCTTTATTTTCTGGAAGGCTTATCTTAAAAGGAGGAGAAGTATTTTCAAGAGGGCTGACCAGGTTCTGAGGGTGGGGATCACTCTTGGTTTTTAGAAGGAGCCTTGAAGCTGGGAAGTGCCCAGTCCCTGAGCCTGGGGGCACTAGACAGAGAGGCGGAGACCCAGGGTGGCCCTTGGGGGTCTCAGGGTCCCCAGTGGGGTGGCTCGTGGGTGCCTGGGAAATCCCCTTGAGCTGGAGGGGGCTGAGCGGTGCTGGTGCAAGCAGAAGTCCCGACTCCCCACCTCACCTCCCAGCCTCGGGCCAGCCTGGGCTGCTTTGTCAGCAGCGTGGCCCAAACTCTGTGGCCTGAGGGTCCTCCCTCCCCTAAAACAAAGCAGAAAGTGAGGTTGAATTTCATCTCAGCCAGATGAGTGGAGACTTGTCACCAGATGTGCTGTGATTTAGAAAAATGAAGAAGCGAGCCGTTTGCACATCTGATTCACCCTCTTCCGAATTTAGAACACAATGCCTGGGCGCATGGCACGTGCTCAGTCAGTGGCGCCATCATCAGCTCGGGTGGCCTGATTTTGGATGTACTGGTCCAGCCGACGTGGACCTGTGTGATCATGGGGTCCAGGTGGAGACATGCCTCCTCTGGGCCATGGCCTGGAGGGCTGACCCGAGAGACCCCGGGAGATGAGAGAAATGCAGGATGGAATCCATCACGGCTTATTCTAGACAATGCGCGCGTGTGGGACACGATGCCCCATTCCTCTAATAGAAGGTGGAAAGGAGACGTCTGTGCCGGGGGGAAGAAAGGAGAGCCAAGCTGGGAGAGGCTGCAGTCACTCCTCTGTCCGTCGGTGCTCTGTGGACAGCAGCTCCACTGTTTCGTTTGAAGAGCTGGAAGGCATGGGGACCCTGGATGACCGAAGACAGACGCGTGCCCAGTGCTGACCTTCGAATTTAGAAACTAACTTTAGAGTCAATGGTCGGGTGAGTTTTGACACATAAATATGTCTGTCCGGGAAACCGTGGCCTCGATCAGGATTCAGAGCATTCCATCCCCCGAGAGGCCCCTCAGGCCCCGGGCCCGCCATCCTCCCTCTGCACCCAGATCCAGACACCACCAACTTGGAGGAGGCGGAGGGATCTGAATGGTGGGAAAAGAAAATAAACAAAACGGAACGAGCGATTTATGAGGGAGAATTGGGAAACAGCAGGGTCCCATCCAAGTTTGTATTTGCAGAATTGCTGTGTGTATATACTTTGAAGAGAGGCTAGGTTGTTAGAACAGATTTGCATTTTTTTTGCGGTTTTTCCATCAAGTTGGAAGGAACAGAACCCCAGGGGGCAGAACCTAGACAGCTGCCAGCCTGGCGGTTCTCAGACTGTGGTCCTCAGGGTGCTGGTGTTCCACAGCCGCCCGCCTGGGGGTCCACACACCAGCGACTCTGAGTTTTAAAACGTTTTGAACTGTCTAGAAATGGCAATACATTTTATGTTTATCATGCGCCTATCTTTCTTTATAGATTTATAATTTTACTATATATATAGTACTTTACATGTAGGATTTTATCTATATTCATATAGTATTTATTATATAAATACGAAAATTATTATATAAATAATTTTATATATTATAGTATTTATAGTATTTAAAGTATTTTTATAAAATATATAGAGATGAAATACTATGTATAGATAAAATACTATGTATAATAAATATATATAGATAAATATAGAGTAAACATATAGAGATAAAATACTATATATAGTAAACATATATTTAGATATTATAATATATAAGTTTATATATAATATAAATTATAGGGGCCAGCCTGGTCGTGCAGCGGTTCAGTGCACACGTTCCGCTTCGGTGGCCCGGGGTTCATCGGTTCGGATCCTGGGTGTGGACCTGGCACCACTTGTCAAGCCATGCTGTGGTAGGTGTCCCACATATAAAGTAGAGGAGGATGGGCATGGATGTTAGCTCAGGGCCAGTCTTCCTCAAAAAGAAAAAGTTATATTTATACTCTATACAGTAAAAATACTATACATATATAATAAAATTATAAATCTATAAAGATAACAAGGGCATGATAAACTCTATATATTTAGTATACGTACAATATATATTTAAAGTGTATATATAATATTTTTTCTGCTTTATTTCCCCAAACTCCCCCGTACATAGTTGTATATTCTAGTTGTGGGTCCTTCTAGTTGTGGCATGTGGGACGCCGCCTCAACGTGGCCTGACGAGCAGTGCCATGTCCACACCCGGGATCCGAACCCTGGGCCGCCCCAGCAGAGCACGAGAACCTAACCACTCGGCCACGGGACCAGCCCCTAATGTATATTTTTTATATATATAATAACATCTATGTCACCAAACGACATAATGCACGTTTGTGAACCTTATTTGTCTGTATTACTCTGGACTTTGCCCTTTTTTCTGTTGTCTTTCTGAGGTTAATTCACTTTCGCAGGCAGAGCGGCAGCCCTTCGTTTCGCTGCTGAAGAGCTTTCCGCGGGGCACTGCAGCCGAGCTTCTGCATCCGTTACCCGGTTGCTGGGAATTTGGTTGTTTCGGGTTTGGGGCATTGCAGACAATGCCGTGAGGGATGCTGTCCTGCGTGTGCAGGGGCGCATCTGAGGGACGTGAACCTGGGACTGGCACGGATGGCTCCGGGGTTGGGCATCTTCAGCTTTACAAGATGAGGTCGGATTTTCTCCAAAGTTGGTTGTGGAGCTGGGTCAGCTTATCTCTGCGGAGACCTCGAAGGAAAGCTTCCACCGTGGCTGTGAATAAATGGGAAATTCTTAAAATGATACCGTCGTTAAGGGGCGTTGTAACGCCTGTCCCGGGCGTCGTAAGAGCTTAGAGCCTCTGGCCAGCCAGGACAAGCTACAGCAGCTCTGCCACTGACCCAGCCAATGGCCTTGGGTGCATCTTGGTGCTTCTGTGGACCACACTTTGCTCACCTGTATGATGGGAGAGACAACTCTGCTTCAGAGGGACTCGGGACCTTGGGGAGACAGGAGAATAATTCCACCGCCTGGCCGTGGCTGGATCCTGTCCTGGAGGGAAAACCGCTTTGAAGCGTGTTATTGAGTCAATTGCTGAAACTGCCAGAATTGGAATACGAACCGGAGATTAGATCAAATAATACTGTCAAGGCTAAATTTACCTAAGTCAGTAACCGAACTAAGGTAAGAGAACGTCCCTGTTCTAAGGAAATACACCCCTGAAGCATTTCAGGGCAAAAGGCCAGGGTGCGTGCAACTTACTCTCAGAAGTGTAAATAAGGATTGCAGGAGACGAAGCATATAGGCTAAAATGTTAATGCCAGTGAACAAAAGAGATGGGCGGACCTCCTGAGCTCGGGGAAGACTGAGAGCAAGGACTGTGATTTGTTTCACCAGGAGCTCCAGAGCTTGAGACAGTGCCCAGTAGGTAGCAGGTGTTTGAAGATGTTTGTTGATTGAATGAATGATTGAATAAACAATGAAAGAACAAGTTAGTAAATCAAAGATGTGCTATCTTGGCTGGACTACGGTTGTTGAGAACTCCTTGTGTCAACATTGACCTTTTTATGAAGTTTGCTCTCCAGTGATAGCCTAGCTCACTCCCAGGACGGAGTAGATCAGCACCATCCAATAAAAGTGGAATGTGAGCCACGTGTGTAATTTAGAATCGTCTGGTGGCCACCTGAAAAGTGTAAAAAGAACAGGTAAAATCAATTTTAATAAAATATTTCATTTAACCCAACATATTTGAACATTATCACTTTAGCATATAATTAACATTAAAATTATTTTATTTTATTTTTTTGAGGAAGATTAGCCCTGAGCTAACTGCCCCCAAGCCTCCTCTTTTTGCTGAGGAAGACTGGCCCTGAGCTACCATCCGTGCCCATCTTCCTCTACTTTATATGTGGGACGCCTGCCACAAGCATGGCTTGATGAGCGGTGTCACGTCTGCACCTGAGATGGGAACTGGCGAACCCTGGGCCACCAGATCGGAACGTGTGAACTTAACCACTGCGCCACCGGGCTGGCCCTAATATTAAAATGATGAATGAGATATTTTACCTTCCGTTTTTTTGTGCACTGTCCTGGCAGTCCAGCTTGTATCGTACTTATAGCACATCTCGGTTTAGACGCTCAATTTTCATCACAAATACTTGATCTGTATTTAGAGCTCATAAAATTTAGGGTTGAAAAAGTAGGTTCGTATGCCTCAGTTGTTCCAAACATACTTGAAAGTTTTCCGGTAGCTGAATTGAGTATCATTTTTAAAATGTAAATTAATTAAAATGAAATAAAATGAACAATTGAGGTCCTGGGTCACACTAGCTACCCGTGCGGGGCTCCCAGGCCCATGTGGCTGGTGTCTGCCGCATCGGACGGGCCGGGGGTGGATGCTCAGGAAGTGCTATGGACCAGACGAATGAATGAATGAATGAATGAGTGGACCTGGGCTGGTTAAACAGACCGCCCTCTCATAAGGGTGTCAGATTCAGTCAAGGGCATGTTGTCAAAGGAAACAACAAATAGCAGAATTATATGTGCCATATGATGCTTTCTTAAAATATTAAGTAAGTAAATATTAGTATATGCATAGGAAAAATATGCATATACCAAATGGTATTTGATGAATTCAATAAATACTCATTGAGAGACTGGTCTGCCTGAGTTGCTGAGTTAAGATCTCTGCCCTCACAGAGCTGCCCCTCCAGCTGGAGAGACGGACAGTAGACAAACGAAATAACCTCAGATGGCGATAAGTGGAGTGAAGATAAATTATTACAATAACTGGGGGGCAGTGGAAGGCAGCGTAGACCAGGGATCAGAGAGGCCTCTCTGAGGAGGACACACGAGCTGAGCCCTAAGAAGCCAGAAATGGGAGCTGTGTGGGGATGGGTGGCGAGAATGGAACAGCAGCAGGGGAAGGGCTTTCTGAAGAGGACTGGGAAGTGCAAAGGCCCTGAGGCAGCAGGGGGACAAATGTGGCCGTGTGGGGAAGATGGAAGGTCTCTCTGTCCAGCACGGTGAGTGGTAGGAACCGACACCAGGGATGGGCAGGCGCTAGAAGGCGTGGGGCCTTGTAAACCGTGGTAAGGTTTGCTGTCGGCTGAAGAATTAGGGAGGAGTCACATTTTTTTGCAGTGTTTGAATTTTTTTTACACCAAGCATAGATTCCTTTCAAACTCAGCAAAAGCACATGTAAAAATGGAAAATAAGGGGCTGGCTCAGTGGCTCAGCAGTTAAGTGAGCACATTCCACTTCGGCAGCCCGGGGTTCACCAGTTCCATCCCGGGTGCAGACATGGCACCGCTTGGCACGCCATGCTGTGGTAGGCGTCCCACATATAAAGTAGAGGAAGATGGGCATGGATGTTAGGTCAGGGCCAGTCTTCCTCAGCAAAAAAGAGGAGGATTGGCGGCAGATGTTAGCTCAGGGCTAATCTTCCTCAAAAAAAAAAAAAAGGAAAATAAGTACAGTCAAGAGCTGTGCTTTTTTTTTTTTTACAGTGCTCGAGCTACTGTTGCATTTTCTGACCTCTGTCATGGGGCCTCAGAACTTTCTAGAAAAGTCTAGTGGATGGGCCCTCAGGGCTGCCAGTCCCCTGTCATCTGGAGTGGCTCCTCTTGCTTCTGTTTTTTTTACAAGCTTCCTCCTAAGATTGCGTTGCAAGGTGCGGATCTGTGGCAAAACTCCGGTTCCTGCCCTGAGTGTGGCCTGGCATCCCAAGGCTGCCTTACCTCGGAGTCCAGGCTCCCGTGACGCTCGGCCGTGCTGGCGGCATCCGGGTGATTGCACAGCATTAGGGAGCCTCGGCGTAGGGTCGGTTGTCGGATTCGTGTCCCTGACCCTTGGAATAAGCTTTGCCCGTGAGAAGCAGGAACCGAGGGCGTCTGCGTGTAGATTTCGAGTCAGACATTGAAGACGGCGAGGCTCCCGCCCACCAGCTGGGCCTCCGGGGAGCCAGTTGCTTCGCCACCTCGGTCAATGTCTTAGGCCAACTCGCCAAGAAGCAGAGCCTGGGCCCGGGATCCTTGCTGAGAGTGTCCTTGGGGGGAAAGAGCAGGGAGTGAGGGGGCAGAGGAGGGTGGGGAAGGAGTCGGGCTGAGGTCTAGCCTCACCTGGTCCTCGGAGCACTGGAGGATGCCTGGAACCTGGAGACAAGGGACCCGACTGTACCCTGTACGGGTCAGCTGTGGGCTGAGGGTGTGGACTGGGAACAATCTGCCAGAGCAAGGTGCAGCTGAGAGCCACCAGCAGCCGCAGCAGCGGGGGGGCACCAGGGACCCGTGGCCTGGGTGGGGTGACCTCAGCTTCGCCTTCTCCATCTGTAAAGGCAGGTAGCGGTGCTGCCTGCCTCACGAGATCACTGTGACACGCTCTACACAAATAGTTTCAATATTTGCATTCAATATCTGGCTTCGCACAGATACAATCTTCTAATTTACTTCCCCCCCCCCCCCCGCCCCCCTCTTAACACTGTATCACCAATGTTCTTTTTCCACATTGCTGTGTAGTGTTCATAATTATCAGTTTAAAAAAATCATTGACTGGGTACAATGTAGCAGTCTGGGTTGCATCCTGGAACAGAAATGAGACATTAGTGGAAAAGCAGGTGAAATTAAAATAGTGTCTGGAATTTCGTGACTAGTAATGTACTAATGTTAATTTCTTGGTTGTGGCAAACGTGACATGGTCATGTAAGATGTGAACCTTAGGGTTTACGAGAACTCTCTGAATTATCTTTGCAACTCTTTTGTAAATCTGAAGTAATTCCAAAAAAAAAAGTTCATTAAAAATTATAGAGACTTAGATATTTTCACACCAATGTTCATAGCAGCATTATTCACAATATCCAAAAAGTGGAAGTAACCCAGGTGTTTGTTGACAGACGAATGGGTAAATAAAATGTAGTGTGTCCATACCACGGAATATGGTTCAGCCTTAAAGAGGAAAGAGATTCTGACACCTGCTACAGCGTCCATGAACCTTGAGGACACTGTGCTAAGTGAAATAAGCCAGTCACAGAGGGACAAACGTTATATGATTCTACTATGTGAGGGACCTGGAGCAGTCAAATTCACAGACACAGAAAGTAGAAGGGTGGGTGCTGGCGGCTGGGGATGGGGGTCTGAGGAGTTAATTTAAAAGGGACCGAGTTTCAGTTTGGGAAGATGAAAAAGTCCTGGAGATGGACGCTGGGGATGGCTGCACAACAACGTGAATGTGCTCAATGCCGCAGAACTGAACACTTGAACATGGTTAAGGGGCCGGCCTGTGACCAAGTGGTTAAGTTAGCGCACTCTGCTTCGGAGGCCCAGTTCGAATTTCGCCAGTTCGAATTCTGGGTGTGGATGTGGCACCGCTCCTCAAGCCATGCTGAGGGGGTGTCCCACATGCCACAACTAGAAGGACCCACAACTAAAAATACACAACTATGTACTGGGGGGCTTTGGGGAGAAAAAGGAAAAATAAAATCTTTAAAAAAATGGTTAAGATGGTAAGTTTTCTCTTGTGTGTACTTTACCACAATAAAATGAATTAAAAAGAAAAAAAATTACTGAAAGTCATCTTTTTTGGAAGTATTCTCCTGCCAGCCGGCGGGGTGCTCTTGAGTGGGATGCTGAGTTGACGGGGACTTGATCTTCCCTCGGGTGAAGCGTGGAGGCTGGAGGAGGTGATTTCTGGGGGTGCCCTTTGGGTTTTGGGATCATGGAAAGAATTCAAGTCGGCAGAAGAAACTTGCCGCCTGCAGATGGCGATCTCGGCCCACCCATTTCAGTAATGAACTGGGGTTGCTTTTTTACTCATCTTCCTTCTGAAATTCCTAACATAGTGGGAAGCCTGAGAAGGAATTTTCTCTCCGATGAGTTTCTCAGACATTTCTCCAGGATGTTTTATCTGAACGGGGCTGTCCCTAAGCTCGCAGAGCTGGGAGGGGAGGGAAGAGGGAAAGATGGACCCAGAGGATCAAATGTGGCCCAGATCCTCCAAACTTCCCCCATCTCACTCCGCCAAGCCCCCCTTCTGCCTTCAGCCAACCACCAGCTTGACTCTTTCTCCTCAGATGTTGACCTTCTTCAAACGCAGGGCCGGGGGAGGGATCTGACAGTCCTTGTTCACCTCCCTGGGCCCCGGGACAAGTGCCATAAGTGGGCAAGTTCTCTGAGTCTGTTTCCTCAGCTGTAACGTGGGTCAGAAATGCTGACTTTCAGACAAGATCACAGGGTCCACAGGGTGGGGAGCGTTTCCGCCTTGGTCCCAGCTGTGCCCTGCGGGAACCAGAACCCCCGCTGTCAGGCTGTGTTCTGAGACGCCACACATTTTAGCTCGCTTGGTCCTCAGGATGACCCTATGAGGCAGGGCTGCTGGTGTCCCCGTGTACGGCGGAGGCATCCAGCCCCATCCAGCCGGCAGCTTGGCCTCAGACTGTGCTCCCCTCCCCTCCGCTCCATCGTGTTGGGACCTCGAGAGTAATGCCTTCACTGTGGTCCTTCATGAAGATGAGTGATGAGAATTGGAAAGTAGAGTTTGTGATGATATATCCCTCAGCAGAGGGGGAAAATTGGGGGATGAGTTGAAGAAAAATACACTTCTCTGGAGCTATGCCAAACACCAGCAGCCCTTACCCTCCTGGCTAATAGGATCGGGGATTATCGAGCACTCTGAGATGCACTGCGCACCTGCCATGAGCCAGGCGCTGCCTTAAATAATTGATGAACAGTATCTCATTGAACCTTTCGGCCATTTTTTAATGCAAAGAAAGGTATACAAACACTCATTCACCTACATCCAGATTTTTTAAATGTTAACATTTTGCCATATTTGCCTCAAGATCTTTCTAAGAAAAAAGAAAGATTTGAAGCCTCCGTTCTGTCTTTCGTAAATCCCGTTTTCTCTCCTCCCCTCAGAAGAAGCCACCATGTGTCTGTAAGTTATATATACATTGTTTGGTATCTTTTAATGAAGTTTTATTGATTTCGCTGTAGATTGTGCAATTCTGTGAAATGATACTCTTTGCCCAGTTGCCCCTAGGGATGCAAAGCTACAATGTCACATGACAACCAGGATATTAACATGGGCATGGCCACCACCTTATCTGCGTTTTACCCCTCCTCTTCTGTGTTTGCGTGTTATGTCTTCAAATGCATATCAGTCGTACACTATGCATATCCTTCTGCAACGTCCTGTCCTTTTCACCCAAAGTGACGCTTTCAAGATCTATCCATCTTGGTATGTGCTGTTCTAGTTGATACATTGTATGAATATACTGCAATTTATTATTCATTCCACACTGACCTCAAAGTAGGTTGTTTGGGGGGGGGGGGCGGGGTTGGTGTTATAAATAGTGCCCTAAGGAAGAGTCTTGCAGTTGTCTCCGGGAGCTGTGGTTTAGAGAACAGGACTAGAAGTGGAATTTCCGGGTCATAAGGTACCTGCATTCCAATTCTTTAGACATTAACAAATTGTCCTCCAAGGTATCCATCCCAATTTATACCCACTCCAGCAGGGGAGGGATATCTGTTTCTCCTCATCTCGGGGACATGAAAGGGTATCTATCTCATTGAGGTTTGAATTTGCATTTCCCTGATGTAAGTAGATTTCTGATTTAAGCAGCAAAGGAAATTCTTACAAGCAGCTAAAATCTCCGGGAGGGCCGGCCGTCAGGCTCAAAGCTAAGCCGACAGAAATGTGCAGATCATGCCAAGAGCGGGCTGGTCCGCTGCTAGTCCCAGATGTCAGAGCGCACACTGACACGGCTGACAGCCGACCCCGGGTGCTGGTGGAAGCCCACAGAAGGGGGAGGCAGGCGCTGCCGCTGCCATGACTCATCACCGTCCTGGAGGCTGCTCTGCTTCGTGACCCCAGCTTCCGATGTAAGCCTGGGTGGGTGCAGATGGGAAATGAGTATTTGACGTTTTGCCTTCCATAGTGAGAAGAGACGCTCGAAGGGAGGAATTTCTCAAACACAGAAAGAAAGGTTCAGATGCTGAATGGCCCAAAGATAATGACACATGTTCACTATACCTAATTAATAGTAAATTGAAGGTTTTTTTTTTTGTTTTTTCTTTTTTTTGCTGAGGAAGATTCGCCCTGAGCTAACATCTGTGCCACCTTCCTCTATTTTGCATGTGGGTTGCCACCACAGCATGGCTGCCAATGAGTGGTATAGGTCCTCATCCTGGAACCAAACCCAGGCCACTGAAGCAGAGCATGCTGAACTTAACCACTAGGCCACAGAGCCAGCCTTTTGAACCTTTGAACATACTTTTATATGCTTATTAGCCTCTCAGATTTCCTTTTCAGGGAATTACCCATACACATCTTTTGCTTCTTTTGGGTGGTTTTTTTTTTTTTTAGGAAGATTAACCCTGAGCTAACATCTGCTACCAATCCTCCTCTTTTTGCTGAGGAAGACTGGCCCTGAGCTAACATCCGTGCCCATCTTCTTCTACTTTACATGTGGGATGCCTACCACAGCATGGCTTGCTAAGCAGTGCCATGTCTGCACCCAGGATCTGAACTGGCTAACCCCGGGCCGCCAAAGCACAACATGGAACTTAACCACCGTGCCACAGGGCCGGCCCCAACATCTCTACTTTTTGCTTCTGCTAAGATGGCACATACCTAATCTCTTCAAAGAGCCCTCTGTGTGACCGAATACTGTGACCTTTTGTTCCTTTCTGGGTACTAGAAAAAGGTGGTCCTTGGGGCCAGCCTGGTGGCGTAGCGGTTAAATTCGCAGGTTCCGCTTCAGCGGCCCGGGGTTTGCCGGTTTGGATCCCGGGTGCAAACATGGCACTGCTTGTCAAGCCATGCTGTGGTAGGCATCCCATGTATAAAGTAGAGGAAGATGGGCATGCATGTTAGCTCAGGGCCAGTCTTCCTCAGCAAAAAGAGGAGGATTGGCGGCAGATGTTAGCTCGGGGCTAATCTTCCTCAAAAAAAAGAAAGAAAGAAAAAGGTAGTCCAGTCACACCTTTAGCTTTCTCTCCACAGTGTACTTTCCTGACAATGAGTCTCCTGACTGTATTGTCTTTTGCAATCAGGATAGGCTTCTTTCCATATAACCGTAGGACACGATTCAACTAAACTTTCTGTCATTATATAACAGGACGCCTTTTGCTCCATTTTCCAATAACGGGTTCTTCATTTCCTTCTGAGCCCGCACCAGAAGTGCCTTTAACTTCTATATTTCTAACAACGGTCTGTTTAAGACAATTTAGGCATCATCGTCTAAGATGATGTACGTTTTCTATACCACAGTTCTCATTTTCTTGAATTCTCACTAGCAGAGTTGTTAACATTCATATGTCTACTAACAACCTATTCAGGGCAATCTAGCCTTTTTCTAGAATGTTTCTCAAAATCCTTCCAGTCTATACCCCTTACTTAATTCCAAAGTCAGTTCCGCATCTTGAGGTGTTTGTTATAGGAAATGCCCCACTTCCGGGTGCCGCTGTCACTATTTTGCGCTTTTTCGTTGCAACGTGGCATTCCATTGTATGACTCGACAGCAATATGTTCATCCAGGCTGCTGTTAATAGACATTTGGGTTATTTCCAGCTTCTAGCTATTGAGTAAGGCTTCTAGGAATGAGCCTTTTTTTGTAGACATATGCTTTTATTTCTCTTGGGTAAATATGTAGGATGGGGATTGCCTCAAGGGTTATTCTTTCTCCATTCTTGGTCCGGTGTGGCCAGCCAGCTTCCAAGCTGCTTCTAAAGGCTGGTGGGTCGTCCCTTCGTTAATCCTGATTTTTATCTAGGAGGTTCGGGTCCATTTTCCATCCTTGCTGGGACCTAAGCCTTCCTCTCCTATTGCCTTAACGCAGGTTCCTAAGACCTTTATTATTTCTGAAAGCTCGGTGAGTTGTCTGGCTTCAGCTTTTGTCCATCCCTGTAGCTTGAAGTTCTCCCTATATCTGGCACCATTTCTTGCTTTTGACTCCACCAATGTATTAAAAACCTTTGCGGGGGGGGGGAGGTAAAACTTTCGCTAGCATTTCTGTATGTTTGCGGAAGGAGGGGAAATGGACTTGTGCATCAGTTCAGCCCATCAAATGAAGTCTCTTATTTAAATCTCAATCTTTGAGGAACAACGCTTTGGAGTCAGCAATATTGCTATGTCCGTTTTTACACTTGAGCAAACTGAACCTGAAGGCAGTTCAGTAGCTTGTCCAAAGTCTGATTAGGAGAGCCAACATTTTTGAGATATTTAAACTTTCCTGGGGCTGGTGGAGGATGTGAGCCAATCTCTTTACTCCAGGCAGGAATTGCAGAATGGATACTCGAGAGGCCCTGCCTGAGCGAGATCTTACGGTGTCACAGGAGGATTTGGTTTCACGACCTTCACAGCATTAAGTGAGATGGCACTGGTTCAGTGCTTGGCATAGTGCCTGTCACACAGTAAGTGTTTAATAAATGTTTGGGGCTATTAATATTATCAATGAAATTATTATGGTTTTCTCTGCTTTTAGGGTCCCTCCTTCTGCCCCCAATATGATTTTCAGAGCTGTAGGCAGCTTCCATACTAAGCCTCCGAGAACAACAGGTTATGGGTGGACCAGAATTTCTTGATTAGGAGTGTTGGGGAGAAATTGCTAGCTTTATAGCATAGGCGTAATGTCACAGTGGCTGCAAGGATGGTCTGTGGTACCAGGCAGTTTGGGATTGGATCCCAGCTCTCCTGTTGACTAGCTCTGTGATCTTTGTGCGTTGAAGTTTTCTGGCCTTACCTGCCTACAAAATGGAGATAATCATACTGCTATTTCACAGATTTATTGCGAGGAGCAGGTGAGTTTCTAAATAAAAAGCAGTGAGAAGAGTGCTCGTACACAGAAGGCATTCAATAAATGTTAGGTTGGTTAGGGTGGTTAGTATTTGGTGCTTTTTATCAAATATTTCTGGCTCTCTGGCTTTCTGGCTTTCCGGCGCATGGTGGTGTCGTTCTTGTGGTTCTCTTGTGGTTGGGCGGAGCCATGTCGCTAGTTCTGGCTAATGAGTTGTGAGTAGAAGTGTTGTGTGCCACTTTGGGCCAGAGCATTTAACCGCTCATGCCAGGCCCTCCAGAGCACTTTCCTTTTGTCACGGGGGCAGAAATTCAAGCCGGCGGCTGCTCCATTCTCCTGGGTCTCTGAGTGACCGTGACGAGCATCCCCCTTTGTCATCTCGGGCTCTGAGACCTGACATTGATACTGCAGCGCGATATAGCCTGTCCCAACTGGTACATGAACTGTCATGAATATTTCTAGGCTATACTCCTCAAAGCATTTGAGTAACTCTTTTGAAAGGTCCTTAGCAGGACTTGGAAACCCTTGCATTTCAGCAGGATGACCGATAACAGCCCCTTTCTGTGTGTCCACCTGTGTGCCGAAGTCCCCACTTCAGTGTCCTGCATTCTGAGTCCTGGCGGTTTGGCTGTATCGTTCTCACTTTCCTAAATGGAAAGCAATGAGTGTGACTCAGAAAACAGATTAACAGTCTTAATACAATTGGATTCTTCCCAGGAATCAAAAGGTTTTAAAAATCAGAAATTCCATTTTCTACTTACCGTCCCCTGAATGAAACAGAAATAGTATAAGGATTAGGCTTCTTTGTATAAGTATAAGGATTATATAAGTATAAAGACTGTATAAGTATAGGGATTAAACTTCTTTTAAAGAAGTTACAGGCAGACCTGTTTCAGGGCACATTTCCCAAGAACTTTCTAACCGTCAGAGATATCTGGCAACGGAGCCCACGGCTTGTGAGGCCTGAATTTCCTCTTCTGGAGGCGTTCAGAACTACTCACCTCAGAACCAATGGCTCCTTCACCTTTCCTTCCAGAGCACCCACATTTCCAGCCCCAGTGCTCGCTTCACTCGTGGTGGCGGAATCCTGTTGTGTTCTGCTCCTCCGTTCGAGGCCATCAGGAACTTGGGTGGCCGGGCCCTCACCTGGTTTTCCATGTGTTCCTCCGCCGCCCTCCTCTCCCACCAGCCACACACAATTCGGTACCTTGTAAACGCTCAGGAAATGTTTGTGGGAACAAAACAACTTTTCAGGTTAGAGCTGGAGTCTTTGACTTGCGCCGCACGTTGGATCTATCTGGAGAGTTTTTTAAAAAACACCCAAGTCCAGGCCCCACCCCAGACCAATTAAATCAGAACTTCTGGGCGTGGGCTCCAGGCAGGGTACATTCAAACGGCTCCTGGGTAATTAGAAAGTGCAGCCAAGACCCAGAACCACTGAGCTAGAGGCCGTGTAACCACGTGTCAGGGGTGCTAAAAAAAACTCCAATAATAAATTCAATATGCTGTATTCCTGAGTAATGTCTAATTTTATATTTGTTTACGGTTTCACAGTTTTCGAAGTGCGATGAACTTTTAAAAATTTAGTAAGGATCTTATAATCTAGTGCGGGACAGAGATATGTAGCAAATAATACCAGGAAGTTAGCAGTGTGTGTGTGTGTGTGTGTTTGGGGATGGGGAGACGTGGAGTCGGGGAAAGTGCTGAGCACATCGTTTGATGCCACAGCAGCTGAAAGGAAGCCCGGGGCAGCGGAAGGAAGCAGCATCAGATGGGAGGTGTGTGTGTCACAGGGCCCTGCGGTGTCCCACTGTGACTCGGGGAAGCTGCTCTAGGCGTCTGTAGCAGGAGGACGGGGCTTCCAAGGTTTTGGTGGGGGAGGGCATCGTTCATTGTACCAGCTCACATGGATGTCCCGGTGTGTGGGCACAAGAGTGTCCTAAGTGTGGCGGTCTGTAACTGAGGCAGGGTCTAGCAGCCACAACAAGGGAACTAACTACTTGGGGGACCCTTCCTAGGACCCTGATGGCGGGGGTCTGGGCTCTTGACTGCTGTAACAATTCCCTGAGCATTGGTAGGCATCAGTATTAGGAGGCCCAAGATCCTTGCTTTGGAAACTAAGGCTCTCCCGGATGGACCCTGCCAATCGCTCCAGCTTCCTCTGCAGCCATTTCTGGGCTCCCCACCCCCGACCCCCACTTTAGCTCCAGGAAGACCACAGCGTTTGCAGCTATTTGATGTCTCAGAGCCTTTGCGCCTTCTGGGACCCACTCCCAGGGAGTGAGCGGGCGGATGGGAAAGTGAACGAACGAATGGATGAGTGGGTGAGTGGATGAATGAACGAGGGGTGAATGAGGAAGCTAATGCAGGACGGAGTGAGTGAATGAATAGGGAGGGGGTTGAATAAACGGGGCAGGTGAATGAATGAAGGGGAGGCGAAATGAATGAGTGGGTGGGTGGATGAATGAATGCTGGGGTGAATAAGGGAATGCAGGGCCGAGGGAATGCGGGGGTGGGTAAATGAAGGAATGGGTGAATGAGTGAGTGCACGAATAAGACGGAGGATGGGTGGGTGGGCGAACCACTGAGCGACCGCAGGACGGGATGCGTGAGTATAGACGAACGAGGAAGCGGTGGACGGGTGAGCGGCCGAGCCAATGAGTGGCTGAGCGGGTGACCGAGCGAGGGCAGGTGGGAGTGAACAAGGGGAGGGCGGTGATGGCATCGCGCCCGCGGGGAGGAGCGGCGGACGCGGGGCGGGAGTGCTTGCCGGTGCTGCCAGTGGCCACGTGGCCGGGGCGTGGGCGGGGCGAGTCCGCTCGTGGGCGTGGCTACGCCAGGCAAGGGGCCCGGAGAGGCCGGGTGTGGGCGGGGCGAGTCCGCGCGTGGGCGTGGCCACGCCAGTCAAGGGAGACGGTGGGGCTGGGCGTGGGCGGGGCGAGGCGCGGGTGGGCGGGGCCGGGCCGGGCGGGCGCGGAGGAAGTCACGTGGCGCGCGCTCACATGACCGCCGGCGTGATGGACCCGCTGCCTGCGGCGGCGGCTGAGGCGGAGACGGAGGAGGAGGCGGGTCCGGCGGCGGCAGGTACGTGGAGCCGGCGGGCGGCGCCCACCTGTCCCCGCGCCCGCGTGTCCCGGGCCCCGAGCCCGCGCGCCTCGGCTTTCTTCCTGCCCCCGGCGCCCCGCGCCCGCCCGGGTCCCCTCTCCGCTCCCCCGCCCTGGGGGCGCGTGGCTCCGCGGGGGGCTCGCGGTGCGGCCGCGGGTCCCGGACCTCGCGCACCTGTCGAGGTTGGCCCGTCGCCGCGCTCCTGCCCGCGCCTCCCGGGGCTGTCCCCATCTCTCGGGGCCGCGGGGCCCGCCCGCCGCGCGCTTCCTGCGGGGACTCCCCGCCCAGCCGCGTGGGGCGCAGCCCTGGACCGCGGGGCCGCAGACGGGCGATTTGGCCGCTTGGGACTTGGGTGTTCCCATCTGGAAACCGGACGTGTTTCTCTCTCGCTGCTTTTCTTGATGGGTGAGCGCAAACGCTGAAGGCGTGCGCGAGGCTTGGCTTTTCTGGGCTGCCCCCATTTAAATGCTCCTGTCTCCAGTCCTCTAACTGGAGAATGGATGTAGGTGGACGTTGGTGTGAGTTACTCTTTCTTTTGGGGGGGCGCCAAGGTTGGGGGACTCCGCCTGGGGGGTTCTGGCAAGGTGTCCCTGACGAGGCCAGGCTGAAAGTGAGTTCTGGAGGGCTCCTAGAAAGCTTATTCATTAGGGAGAAAGGGGAGCCAAGTGGCAAGGCAAGGAAGCTGCTGGGGGACGGGGACGGGGGTGGGGGGGGCTGGAGTGGCGGGGGGCCATGGCAGGCTCCCTCCCCAGTCGTTCTTGATTTGTTTTTCATCTTACCTGTAGCTGTGTAAGGAGAAACAGGTAATAGCTCTTGCTGTTGCTTAGAACATGTGTTCATGCGGTCACACGTTGGAGCCCAGCATGGACCTGTCGGCCCTACCTGTGCCAGGGCCCCAGAGAGGACCCTTGGCTGGGTGGCACTTGGAAATGGGAGGCTGTGATGGGGTGGGAATGCTTGTTCGCTGCAGATTGTAAGACAGTTCCGAGTTGCTGGATGTGGTGGTGGCTCAGGGCTCTTTGCAGACATACAGACTGCACTAACTGTTTCCTACGGGACTCATCCCCTGGCTGCCATTATGGTGTCATTGGGGATGAGCTCTCCGAGGCTGTCCTCCCGGTGACTTCGTGGGAATTCCCACAATAGTCGGCCTGCCTTAGGGCGGTGGCGATTTTATGAGGCGTGCTTCTAACCCTTCTCAGTTTACAGAGCGCTTTCCTGCAGCCTGGCGAGTTTCAAAGTGGGGTTCTCCAACCGTTCGGGCGGAGCCTGTCATTTCGGTCCGTTGGAAACCTTTCGACCGTCCTGGAGGCAGGCGCAGTGGTAGAGCAAACCTTTTTTACGCTGGGAAAACGAGAACCCAGAGGCAGGTGACCTGCCCAAAGTGGGCAGTGTTGGGGGCGTGTTGTGGTGGGGGCCGAGGTTGGGTGGGCTGGAGTCAGAAAACCTAAGCCTTTAAGGGTGAATTTTCTCCAGGGGTGGTATGTGTACATCTCACCCCTTAGCAAAGGCTGATTCTGTTGGAGGGGGAGTTGTGGCTTATGGATACACGACGAATTTCCTCTTCTCTGGTGTTCTGTCCACACAGCCAGATCCCACCGTCGGTGTTAATTGTGCGAACCGTGAGGTCTGGGTCTTTGTAGTACCTTTGGATTGTCAGAAAAAATTATTGTGTTCACTGTGGTTTTCAGCGTCAAGAGTCTTGTATTCTATTCTTTGAAGCTTAAGCTGTGAATGGTAACTCCCTTCCTAAAAATTTAACTTTCAGTTATGCAATACATGGACAAAAACATTTTCTTTAAAAAATTATGGAGCATTATAGATTAAGTTAAAGTCTCTCCCTAGTCGTAGTCACCCCCTCTTTACCAGAGGTGACCACTGTTACCAGTTCGGGGTGGATCCCCTCAGTTCTGTTGTATATTTCACACGTGTGCACTCAGAAAACAGGCGCCTCCCTGTGCAGACCTGCCCGTGTTTCCTGGGGCAGTGTGTTAGTGTCCTGTGGCTGCTGGAGCAAATTGCCAACCGTTTAGGGGCTTAAACAACACAAATTGATCATCTCACAGTAGACAGCAGACTCCATCTACGCTTCTGGAGTCAGTAGTCTGAAGTAGGTTTCCGCTGACTGAAAGGCAGGTGTGGGTAGGGCTGCGTGCCTTCTCGACGTCCCGGGGGGAATCCGTTTCCTGGCCTTCTCCAGCTTCCAGATGCCGCCCTCCTTCCTTGGCTGATGGTCCCCCTTCCTCCAGCAACCATGGGCACCCGTTTCTCATGTTGTCATCTCTCTGGTTCTCTCTCTCGTCTACTTCTTCCACTTTTAAGGACCCCTGGGGTTACATTGGGCACCCCTGGATAATCCACAGCCCTTACCCTACTTTAAGGTCCATTGATTAGCAGTTTGAATTTCATCTGCAGCCTTCATTTCCCCTTACTTTGTAACTTAACAGACTGACAGGCTCCAGGGGGTAGGACGCGGACACCTTTGGGGCCATCATTCTGCCTGGCACACGTGGATCCCCTAGGAGCAGAATTGCTGGGTGTCATAGGACTTGCATATTCTTTGTCTGAACAGAGACTGACAGATTATCCTCTGCGGTGGCTGTTCCCAATTTATACTTGTAACAGCAATGTTTTAAGGCATCCTTTCCCTCCCATCTCATCGACGCTCAATACCATTTCTTAAAACTCCCTTCAGACTTAGAAAAATTAGGAAAGTGTTTCATTTTTGTTTTAATTCCCATTTCCTCAGTTGTTAGTGAAGTTTAGTTTCTTTATAATCTTCACCTGTGTGGCTTCTCTGAACTGACTGTTCATATCTTTTGACTGCCCATTGTCTTATGAGATTGTCTTTTTTCTTATTGATTTGTAGTACTTTTTGCAGTTTGGACATTAACCCTGTGTAGATTTTATGTTAAAATTAGAACTATCAAAATATCTGATTGACTAGAACATTCCGTTGCCTGACTGTGTGGGATGAGAGTTTATTTCGGGGCCTGTTTTGAGGTTATAAAGCTCAGTGATTGTAACTTAGAATAAGAATGGCGAAGAATGAGTGTGGTGTGTGCTTGATTGTCCGATCTGATTTTTTTGGGATTGCCTCATACACTGATAAAAATATATCCAGATGACCACTATGTATCGTAGCCGTGCTTCCTACAATCCTACGGACCTAACTTGGTCTTCAGAACAAGGGAGCATGGGCTCCACTCCGGTTGGAGTGGCTCATTTGATGGCATTCCATACATTCCATTTGGTTAGGGAGCTCCCAGCCATCTGCCTTCGCAAAGCCTCCGGATGCCTCCTGGCTTTCTGTGGGGTCAGGTCTGAACCCTGCTTGACATCCCCGCTCCGCCACAGCCGGCTCCCGCCCTTTCTGCACGCCTGTGCGATTGCCATGCCCTCTGCTCCGACCACCGCCCCCGCCTGCTTCTCTGCTTGTGCGCATTTGTCCGAATTCACTGAGCTGTCACTTAGGATGGACGCATTTGACTGTGATTAAGTTGCACTTTAAAGTACTGTTTGCATTCAGGCAAAAAACCCTCCTGTGCACGCTGCTCCCTCCATTACACGCATTTCCACTGTTAACTCCTGATGGGCAGAAACCATTATTTTTCTGTGCGTCCCAGTATCTAGAATATTTTAATTTGATTAACAGTGGTAGCTGTGTCTATAGTATTTGAGTTATTGGTTTTTAAACTCTCTTTCTCTCTCCTCTCTCTGTCACACACACACAGGCATACACAATTTGCAAGGTAAAATGTGTCAATTCGAAGAAAGAGGAACTAACTCAACCACTAGTATATAGGACAGATTTTGCCAGAATTTGTGGTTTGCAAGAATGTGATGTGTGCCGGGTGGGGGAATTCTGTTTTGGTGTTATTTTTTCCTTCCTAAGAAAAATGTAGCGTGAAAAGAGATGTTTGACCCATCTTGTTGGCTGGGCGGATGTGGAGAGACTGGAGCGGGGAGCTGCAGGATTGATTGCGCAGCCTGGGACCTGCTGTGTCTGTTGAGAGGGGCCGGCCCAGTGATCACAGCGTTGGAGCATGCAGGTAGGAGGCCTCCGCCCCAGGGTGTGTGAAGTCATGCCTCCTGGTCACGGTACCCTCCGAACGGGGGCCGTGTGTCCATCCTGTGCATGTTTTTCTTATAGAATCATTAAAAAATCATCACCAGACTGAAGGGGTAGACGTTCTTTGGGGAAATGTCAGTATTACACTGTCAGGTAGGACCCCTTCTGGTGGACTCACGAGGGCCTGAGGCGTGTCCTGCTGGCTGAGCGCTAGGAGAATCCGAGGCCGCACTTGAGGCTGTGTCCTGTTGGCTGCGCTGCGAGAGGGCAGATGGCTCTCCTGTGTGTGTGGGGGGTGGTTTTGGGGGGCTCTTGAGCACTCTTAACAATCTGGAGTTTGTATGCTGAGCAAATGTAAAGTGAAATTACAAGATGTCTGATGAATTCCAGGAAGCTTGACCGGGACTGGAGAAGGCTGTGGTTAGGTAATATCTCGGAGAAGCGTATTTACATTATTTCCCAAGAATCTGTCATGACCTGCTTCGTGCTGGGAAGGTCGTCCACGAGAAGTGTGATGAACGAGTGGTCATCAGACCGGTCAGATGTCGTCGTCGTCTGTGAACTGGCACTTTGAGGAGAATGTTGTTATGCGTGTAACATGAGGACACACATTTTATAAACAGAGAAACCATCCACCATTCCAGCACCTTAACGCAGCCGCTGGGTCCGGGTGTGTTTCCTTTGTCCTCTGCATATGCTTTTTACATAGTTATCCTCATGGAGCCTATACATTTTATAGCCTGTTCTTTTGGCTTAACATTTTTCTACACCGCTAAAAATAGTTTTCATAATTTTCTATTTAATGTCTGCAGAATAACGCATCAAAGATGTAATGTTTGTGCTTCTAAAGGGATAATGTCATAAAGCGTGAGTGACACATACCTTTGTCACATGCTTTCCAGAAGATGACTCTTTAAATGGGATCAGTATTAACAATTGTCCTAATGCTTGCACCTGGGAAACCAAGTCTCCCTCCCGCTAAACTGGTTCTCCAGCCTCGAGTGACCGCTGTTATCAGCTGTGCGTGTTGACTCCGAGTTTTAGGAGACTTTCAGAGCCGGGGAGATGACCGTAGGCGATCTCTGCGATGTCCTGTTCAGTGACCTTCAGCAAGTGCGAGGACTGAGCTCCTTCACTCGCCATTGTGGATGTTGGACTCCAGTTTCTGTAAAGTTCAGAAGCCTGCAGAATTAGACTGTCGAGTGGGGAAGCTCCCACAGGTGATCAAACTGTAAATGACGAGCGAGGGAAATACCAGGACACTTAAGCTGAGGTCCCCTCTGGCAGGAGAAAGGGGATACGGGATGGGGGTGCTTCCAAGATGCTGGCGGTCTGGTGATTTTTGACCTGGATGGTGGTTCCACGTGTGTTTGGTGTATAATTTTGTTAAGCTGTCTGTAGACATTGTGCACCCCTTTCTGTAGGTGTGTTGTCTATTTCACAGTCAGAGATGTTGGGGGGAAACCCGAGATCCTGGCACATTAGTGGACTTGCCAAGAACACACAGTTTGGCAAGTAAGGGTGGACGCGAGGGGTCTTGTTTTAATGTAGTTTTGTGGGGATCTTGGACTCCCTTAGTTTCCACTCGAGTCCACATTGGATTTTCTTAGTGGGAGGCATATTTGGAGTGAAATACATTTTATTGTCTCAACATCCACTCCTAGTGGAGAATCCTGTGGTTAGTTAGCAGGAGACGCCCGGCTTCTGCTGTTTCTGCTGTCTGCGTATTGTTGGCACCGGCCCAGAGCGCTGGTGAGTCCAGCTGTTTCCGTGGCCCCTGGGACCAGCAGGAAGGAGGACCCAGATGTGGGGCCACTGGCATCTGTGTCTCGGCAGGAGCGATGTCTGGGAGCCTCCTCGGCTGTTGGAAGTATCTCGTCGGCCAAGGCCATCTGCTGTGAAGGAGAGGCAGGTGGCGTTTGAGACTTAGCACAGAGAATGGTCTGTAGAACCCTAATTTCCCTTCCCAGCTCCTGAGAAGTTCCAGCCCGGGCTGGGGGCCGACCAGCCTTCCAGGAATAGGCCGCTCGCTGCTGCTGTCTTGTGCCGAAGGGAGATTTAAAACTGCGTTTTCAGCTCTTCGGGATCTGAGGCGGCCCATGCGTGCACTTCTGTATCTCTGTGGGACGTGTGTGCCGCTCACACCCTTCCAGGCTGGACGCCGAAGGAGGGAGTCTCATGGCCGTCCGCAGAGGTCGGGGTTGGGCCGCGTCACGTGGCAGTGGGCCTGTGTCCACCGTCGTGAGTGGAGAGTCTTCCCATCTTCTGCCTCTCCCGTGGGAGAACCCTAAACATTTCTGTTTGGGGTTCTTTGCAGAGCAGGAGTAGGCTGGTGGGGCCAGGACTGGCCCTTCAGGGCACGGGCTGTGTGCCAGGCACTATCTGCGAGCCTTGTGTATAAGATAATGTGGTCCTCACGGCCATCCTGGGAAGTAAGCAGTTTCATCACCAGTACTTTACAGATGGGGAAACTGAGGCATGCAGCAGTCCCGTAAGTTGCCCAGGACCATATGGCTCATAAGTGGTGCTGCTGGGATCTGTGGCCAGGCGTCCGGCTCCGGCTGGGAAGTGGCAGGTCTTGTGTCCTTGCTGTGGGTGACCGCGGCTGGCATCGGGTACTGGCTGCTGATGAACCAGCCTCCCGTCGGGATTTGCTTACCCAGCCCTTCCCAGACATGGGGGCCCCCCCTTTCGATGCTGCTTCTTACAGGGAGACCGTTCTCAGAAACAGCACATCAGCCCGTCGTGCGCAGTTATTCTCTCCTCAGAGCGGAGCGCACTTTAGAGTGATGAAGCAGGACGTGATGGGAGCACGTGTCGGTTCAGAGTGGCTGCGTCTGCGCCCCGCGGGTTCCCAGGAGAGCCGGTCCTTGCGAGGTTCGAGTTTGGGTTTAAGCTCTGCACCACGTCTGCCAAAAGTATTTCATTCATCTGGGTGTCGAGCAGAGTTTGTTTCCCCTTGAGTTGACTGTGATAACTCTCAAAAAACAAATTGTGTCACAAATTTTGTGATGCTTGGGCTGAGTTCCCCTCGTCTAAGGAAGATAGGTTACCCCGGGTAACCGATTTTGGAGTTTTGGGGTGCGTGGCCCAAGGTGAGAGTCTAGCTTTCTTTGCATGGAGAACGAGGTCTTCAGACTTCGTGCAAGTTTAGTTGTGGGGGGAAAAACTGACTAAATGTTTTCCTGACTGTGACATTTTTCACAGTTCCTAATTTGCTCATGCCAGTTTCCGAGGCGTGACGTTTTCTGGTTGATTAATTGCATTCCTGGGTGTCTACCCCGCAGGCAGCTGGAAGGGAGGGACCCTGTCTTACTCCTGAGATGCCTTCCATAGATCAATACATGTTTGTTTCAATGGGTTTAATTGTATCTCTTTGGCTTATAATATCGGGTGACTGCTTGGAATTTCACTAGAGACACCTCATTTGGTTGCGAATGTGGGTTCTCCCTTTATTAGCCTTTCCTGGGAATGAGACGCACTTGGGCCTGTCAGATGTTTTGGACTGTTTTCACTTTCTTGTCCAGAGATCCTAGAAAACCTGAGTCACTTTCAGCCTGAGCCAACCAGACCCAGGAGGAGGGTTTAAAGAAACAGAGCCCCCAAACGGATTGAACTTAGTTAAACCGAGAGAGACGAGGGTTCTCTCTGGAACTTTGAGCTCCTCCTTTGTTAACTTATTCCAAGATTCCCCAAATTTGCTAAAATAGTATTTCTTATAAACTCTGGAAAAAGTCACTGGGCCTCCCCACGTGGAAACAGTCGCGAAATGAGAGACCCAAGAGATGTCTTGAGGAATAGGCTCAGCCTCAGTGGGCTCTTGAGGAGCAGGTCTGGTGGGATTCACGGAGAATCGGAGCCTGATGAACCCTCTGCTGGTTCCTCCTGCCCCGATTTGAGTCAGAGGAAGTCATCTGATAGGGGACCGTTCTGCCCTCGGCTCTAGTTTTGTGACGTCTTTAGGAAGCAAACCAGTGATTATTTTTCCCCCTTGTGATCCGGTCCCTTCCCCCTCCCTCGGAAAGGAATGGCCACTCGCAGCTTGAGCACGTCCTGAGTGTGTGTGTGTGTGTGTGAGTGAGTGTGGTTCACACGTGTCCCGATGTCCCAGGGACCATCCTGACCTGCTTGTGATTGCCGGCAAACCTGGGGAGCTGTTTGATTCTTGATGAGAGCTAGATGCCGTTGTCACATCGCGTCGTAGAACCCAGGGCCGGAGGCGGCGATGTCCCCTGGCCAGCAGTTCATTCTGTCTGTGGTTTGGTCTGGGGATCTAGTGTCTGGCGTCCATGTCCTCTGGAAAAGAAGGGGTCAGGCACCGGGCGCTGTGCTAGATGCTTTCACGTATTTTCTATTAAAAAATCCTTGCCCCGAACAGTTATGTAGATGGTGTTATCCCCATCCTGGAGATGGGGGACTGAGTGCCGTGGGTCGAGCTGCTTACTCACGGTCACGGAGGGGTCCGGGATTTGTGTTGAGGCCGCTGCCCTCCGGCCCCAGGCCTGGGGTGTGCCTGCCGCTGCTCCTCTCCCGTGTTTTGGGTGTCCAGTGGGGCTGCATGAGTCAGCACACGAGGGAACACAGGATTTGGTGTCATTGGTACCCTGGTTTGAGTGCTGGCCCCACAAGTCACCTTGCTAGCTCTGTGACCTCGGGCGGGCTGCACTGCCAGCTGGGCCTCCTTTTTGCATCCGTGAAATGGGATCACAGCCCTTCCTTAGAGATGGTCTTCCAGGGAGGTTCCAGTCCCAGAGAAGTTTCACTGGTCACGGCTCTTCTGTTACTGGTGGTTGGTATTGCACCCAGCTGTCCAGATAACCATCTTGATTCCTGCTTTTGAATTCGTGGGAAGGGTAAGACAGTGGGGGTGGGGGAAGCACCTTATTAAGGGGAACTTGACTTGTTCCTTAGAATTCGTGGCTGCGTCCAGCTCTCCTGACTTGCAGCTTCAGAGCCACACGCACAGCCCGGGGAGGCTCCTAGGTCCTGAGCACGGCCACTCGAAGTTTCTGTGGCAGCTAGACTTTCTGTCCTGTGCCTGAAACAACCAGAGGCTTCAGAGGTAGATGGTCCCTTCCCTTGTTGATGCGTTCGTTCAAGATGGCGAGCCGTCTGCGTCCCACGTGCAGCTCTGGGCTAGAAAAGTGATGAGTGTGTATTCACAGGAAGAAGAAGAGAGGGAACTCAGGAAACTTAAAAGACAGCTTTACTGAGATATAATTCACATACCGTATACTTCACCCATTTCATGTGTACAATTCAGGGCTTTTTAGCGTATTCACGGAGTTGTGCAGCCTTCACCACAGTTAATTCTAGAACATTCTCATCCCCCTGAAAGAACCTCTGCACCCATGAGTAGTCCCTCCCCGTTCCCCCATGCCCCTCTCCCCCAGCCTGGGCAACCACTGATCTTTCTGTGTCTGTAGATTTGCCTATTCTGAGAATTTCGTATAAATAGAACCATTTAGATGTGGTCTTTTGTGTCTGGCGTCTTTCACTTTGCATAATGTTTTCAAGGTTCGTCCATGTTGTGGCGTGGATCTGTACTCATTTCTTTTTATTGCTGAATAGTGTCCCGTTGTGTGGGTCATGCGCGTTTTACTGACCCGCTCATCAGCTGATGGGCCTTGGGCCGCGTGCACGCTCTGGCTCTTGGGAATCCTGCTGCTGTGAACGGTAGTGAACGAGTTTTTGTGTGGACGTAGGTTTTCACTTCTCTTGGGTATATGACTAGGAGTGGACTTGTTGGGTCACGTCGTAACCTATGTTTAACCTTTTGAGGAGCGGCCAGACTTTTTTCCAGCAAAGTATGAGGGTTCCAGTTTCTCCACGTCCTCCCCAACCCTTGTTATCGCCTTTTCGATGATAACCATCCTAGTGGGTGTGAAGTGGCATTTCATTGTGGTTGGGCATCCTTTTATGTGCTTCTTGGCCTTTCGTACATCTTCTTTGGAGAAATATCTATTCGAATCCTTTGCCTATCTTTAAAATTAAGTAATTTGTCCTTTTAAAAAAAACTTGAGCTGTAAGAATTCTTTATATATTCTAGACACAAGTCACTCATCAGATACATGATTTACAAATATTTTCTCCCATTCTGTGGGCTGTCTTTTCACTTTCTTTTTTTTTTTTTTGAGGAAGATTAGCCCTGAACTAACTACTGCCAGTCTTCCTCTTTTTGCTGAGGAAGACTGGCCCTGAGCTAACATCCATGCCCATCTTCCTCTATTTTATATGTGGCACACCTACCACAGCATGGCTTTTGCCAAGCGGTGCCATGTCCACACCCGGGATCCGAACCGGCGAACCCTGGGCCGCCGAGAAGTGGAATGTGCGAACTTAAGCGCTGCACCACTGGGCCGGCCCTGTGTCTTTTCACTTTCTTGATGGTGCCTTTTGAAGCACGACAGGTTTTAATTTTGATGAAGTCCAGTTGATTTATTTTGTTCTTTTTTTGTTTGTGTTAATTGTTGGTGTCATTATAAGAAGGTTTTGCCTAACCCAAGGTAGGAAGATTTACTTCCATATTTTCTACTGAGTTTTGTGGTTTTAGCTCTAACATTTAGGTCTGTGATCCATTTAGAGTTGGTTTTTGTGGATGGTATGAGGAAGGGGTCCAGTGTTACTCTCTTGCATGTGGAACCCCAGTCGTCCAGGTGCTCCGTGCCTCCCCTGTGCTGGGCAGTATTGGGAAGTCGAAGCTCCCCGAGGGGTGTATGTCCTGGTGTGGGAGAAACCGCAGATGAGGCAGACGGAGGGCAGCTGCACGAGGAGACCCAGGCCAGCCATGAAAGCAGGAAGGAGAACCGACTCTCCCCGGGGCTCAGGAAACCGTTGGCTGTTGAAGTGGTCTTTGAACCGAGCTCTGGAGGCTGGAGACGATTCAGGTGAGAAATTCTCAGCTAATAAGTAGCCGTGGGCTTGGAGGGACCTAAGAGATTGTTTATGCCTACCTTGCTTCAATGTAAAATCACTTTGTGGCAGGAAGATGAAAAACTTTCTTCTCTTGCCGTGTAGGTTGGTTATCCATATGCTGCATTACAGCTTTCTGTAATCGGCGTTTTGCCATGTATTTTGGGGAGAAATGGATATAGCTGAAAATTGGCAGAGAGGCCGCAGCGGAGGTGGGAACACACTGCCAGCCTGAGGATGTCGCTGCTCAGGGCTCGCTGTGGTGGTATCTGTTGACAGCTGTCCTCTGCGTTAGCGGCTTCAGCTTCTCGCTGTAGCTCACTGAGGCACGGTTCCTGTCACCGGCGAGACCTTAATGAGGTCTGTCAGTGCGGGGAGGGCGTGAGGTTGCTACCCACCTTGGAAGCAGACCAGGCGCTGATTAATTTATGTGGCTTCCTGGCCGTGTGAATTAGATTCCTTTTGTTCGGTCAACAAATGTTTATTCCTTTGTTCTGGGCACTGTTCCTGGTCCTCGGGATAGTAATTGTGAACAAAATTAACAAGAAAGCCTGCCATCCTGGAGTTCGCGTTCCGGTAGTGGAGACGGCCAGTATTCAGTAGACGTAATAAGTAAATGGTATATGTCAGAGTGTGGAGGGGGGTGGTGGGGACGCAGGTTGCAGTTGTCACTGAGTAAATGTCATTCAGAGGGATGTTTGCGCCAAGGTTGGAAGGAGAGGAAGGAGTTGGTCTGGCGCGTGTCTGGGGAAGGAGCATCCCAGGCAGAAGAGACAAGAGCGCGAAGGCTCTGAGGCCAGCAGGTGCGTGCTATGCTCAGGGAGCAGCGAGGTGGCCGGTGAGGCTAAAGAGAGATGAGTGAAGGGGACAGGAAGGCAGGGGTGCCTGCTGGCTGAAGAAGGCTAAAAGGACATTTTTGGGGGTAGCGGTGGATTTGAGGAAACCTTGCCTTAAGATCTGTTCTCCTTAGAAAATATTTGCAAATCATAGATCTGACAAGGGGTTAATCTCCAAAATATGTAAAGAACTCACACAACTCAACGACAACCTGGTCAAAAAATGTGCAGAGGATATGAACAGACATTTTTCCAAAGAAGATAAACAGACAACCAAGAGGCACATGAAAAGATGTTCAGCATCCCTAATCATCAGGGAAATGCAGATCAAAACTACAATGAGATATCACCTCACACCCATTAGAACGGCTATAATCACCAAGACAAAAACTAACAGCTGTTGGAGAGGATGTGGAGAAAAGGGAACCCTCACATACTGCTGGTGGGAATGCAAACTGGGAAATCTACTATGGAAAACAGTGTGAAGATTTCTCAAAGAATTGAAAATAGAAATACCATACGACCCAGTTATCCCACTGCTGGGTATTTATCCAAAGAACTTGAAATTGACAATTCAGAGAAACTCATGCACCCCTGTGTTCATGGCAGCACTATTCACAACAGCCAAGATGTGGAAGCAACCCAAGTGCCCATCAACTGACGATTGGATAAAGATGATGTGGTATGTCTACAGTGGAATACTATTCAGCCATAAAAAAAGACAAAATCGTCCCATTTACAACAACATGGATGGACCTTGAGGGTATTATGTTAAGCAAAATAGGCCAGACAGAAAGACAAACACTGCATGATTTCACTCATGTGGAAGAT
Source organism: Equus asinus (assembly GCF_041296235.1). Lineage (NCBI taxonomy): Eukaryota > Metazoa > Chordata > Mammalia > Perissodactyla > Equidae > Equus > Equus asinus. The sequence continues at coordinate 1,868,891 of NC_091803.1, read as the reverse complement.
AAACACACACATGGACAAAGAGAACAGATTAGAGGTTACCGGAGGGGAGGGGTTTGGGGGGTGGGCATAAGGGGTGAAAGGGCACATTTATATCATGACTGACAAATAATGGTGTACAACTGAAATGGCACAATGTTATAAACTATTATGACCTCAATAAAAAAAAATGATCTGTTCTCCTTAGCAAACAATTGCTGTTCAGATCCTCAGGAAGCTGAAATTTTAGTTTTCTGTTTTTAATGCCACTAGGATACATCCACAGGTTCCCAAGGTGACCACGCTCAGTCTCCAAGGAGGGGTTCTGAGGAAGGTCGGACTCAGTGTGTGTCTGTTAGTGCTGTGGTGTTTATCGTCCATATGGATGTATGAAAGCTGCTCAAGGAAGTGTCCATGAGCAGGAAAAACTGTGGAATTCTTAGCAAAATATTTTGTTAATGAGGATATCCTTCATGCTGTTTATAATAGCACATGACAGTTCACATGAGAAAGACTAAATAGTTGTTAGTTCCGTGCCCAAGATATTGTGCAATCAGTACAGGTAACAGTCTGAATAACTTCCTAGAAATAGGGAACAGTGGTTATAACGTAAGAGGAAAAATCTTTCAAGATATAAAACGGTGAATTTACTGCAGTTATGTTAAAGAGGCGGAGGCCCACCAGAATGGTGAGGGAAAGACAGAAAATACTGTGCTGGCCAGTGTGGGAGGCAGCTGGCACTCCTCCCGATGGGAGTGTAAGTTGGCTTGCTCACTTTGGAAAACTGGAAATATTTACTGAGCTGAATGTATGAAATCCTGGGATCCAGCAATTTCACTCCTGGAATGTGTCCAACAGAAAGGCGTACGTGTGTCCACCAAAAGGCCTGTGCTGGCGTGTCTGTAGCAGCATGGGAAGACAGTGGAGACGATGCTGACGCCCAGCAGCCACAGAAGGGATAGCCTGATGTGGCCTGATCCACAGGGGAACCCAGGGCGGTGGAAATGGACCGTCTGCAGTTTCGTGCAGTGATGCGGGTGGATTGCGCACATCATGTTCGGTGGAAGGAATCAGACACGGGGAACTCACGGTCTGAGTCCACTTACATAACTTAGAAACAGGCCAAAATAACCTGCGGTGTTAGAAGGCAGCCGTCTCCCTTGGGGAGGAAGTGACCGACAGGGAACTTGGGGGCTGTGGGGAGCTCCTTAGCTCGCATCCCCCTGTCTCTAGGCTGTTGTTACACTCGTGTGCGAATTCACCGACCTGTTCAGTTTTGAGATGTGTGCTTTTCTGTACACATGTTCTGTTTCAATATAAAAAGTTTAAAAAGCCAACGGGAAAAGAAAATAATTATACGCATTTATTATGTATCATTCAGTATAAGATTTCTATATACTTTGTGGACATTTATTTGGGAAAAGTGCAAAGACCTGCCCGGAAGTGACAGCCGTCAACTCTGGGACAGTGGCTACTTTGGAACAGGAAAGAGGGGAGGATGGTATACATCTGTCAGATTTTATTAAAGTTTTTTTCAGAAAAAATATGGCATAATGTCACCTTCAGTGACATCTCAGCGATACGTGGGTGCTGATGCTTCCTGCATTTTCATGTGTGTTTGGAATATTTCACACTGGAACAGATGTCAGTGTATTTAAAGGGCATATAAGGGGAAAGGGTGAACGGAAGAAAAACAGCCTTCATAGTGAGTATTTGGGCGGCTAGGAATTTAGGAGGTTTTTGCTCTTACAGAAAATGTGAAAGAGGAATGTGGTCATGTAGACACATGGAAACAGGCTTGCTAGTTGAAGAATCGTTTCTGTGTCATGCGATAACCCTATACGAGCGGGGAGTAACCCGCCAGCTGAATATGGGTGTGTACAGTGTGCCAGGTTAAAGGGATTTTCTTTATTTCAAAATACTGTCATGTTACGTAAAACCAGTTATTAAAAGAAAAATAAACCTTACGGTTAATGAAGTTGAGGCCATGAAAAATTCCTGTTTGAGCTCCCGAGTGAGGGCTGATCCAAGATCTGACAGGGGACGAAGTCCTTTTAGGGAGTGTCCCCTGCAGATAGAGGCCGCTCTGCTTGCTGACGTTTGGGGGGGATCCCTGACGTTCCCTGGCCACGGAGCTGCTGAATTCTTATTTCTGGGGCCAAGGCCGTGATAAGGAGGAGAAAATTTCTGCTTCCATTTCCTGAGAAAAATTTGTTAATTTTGGAATCAACAGAGTAGCCTAGAAAAGCTTTTAATCAAAGGGAGGAACAGTTTCAGGAGCCTGAGAAGGAACATTCATATTGAGAATTGAGGACACCGGCGGACCCCATTTCACATTATTTCGGTGGAAAAGTCCATTCTCCCATCTGATGAGTAAATACAAGCAAGATGGCAGCATTTTGGAACACCCGCTCTTTCCCAAATCTTGGGGCAAGGATCTGTGCATGGCGCTGAATTCCTTCCCTCTGCTTGCCCTGTGACAGTCGTTCTCGGACTGTGGCCCCTGGACCAGCAGCAGCACCTTGTTAGAAATTCAGATTCTTAGGCCTCACCCTGGACTCTGGGGTTGGGGCCCAACAATCTGTGGGTGGTTTTTTAACAAATGTTCTTTCTTTTTTTCGGTGAGGAAGATTGGCCCTGAGTTAACATCTGTTGCTAACCTTCCTCTTTTTGCTTGAGGAAGACTGTCCCAGAGCTAACATCCATGCCAATCTTCCTCTCTTTTGTGTGTGGGATGCCACCACAGCATGGCTTGATGAGCGGTGTGTAGGTACACACCCAGATCCCAACCTCTGAACCCTGGGCCACCGAAGTGGAGCACGTGAATTTAACCACTACGCCACTGGGCTGGCCCCTGTGGGTTTGTTAAATTGTAAAATATACAAGATGTAAAATTTTAAACATTTTTTGGTGTACGTTTCAGGAGCAGTAAGTACATTCACATTGTTGTGCAACGGTCACCACCATCCACCTCCAGAACTTTCTCATCTTCCTAAACTGAAACTTCCTCGTTAAACGCTCACGCCCCTTCTCCCTCCCCCAGCCCCGGCCCCCACCATTCTGCTTCTGTCTCTATGAATTTGCCTGTTGTAGATACCTCATACAAGTGGAATCATACAGGGTTTGTCCTTTTGTGTCCGGCTTATTTCGCTCAGCATCACGTCGTCACTTATCCATCCATGTGGTATTCCTTCGTATGGCTGGGTGACGTTCATTACTTTTGACTTGTGGACAACCAGCTTGGGGAGTCACAGAATCTTGGAGCTGCCCGTTGGCTGTCGCCCTTCGCGTGCTACAGAGAGGCGCAGCCCTTTGCTTGGGGTCACACGGTGCGTTGGTGGCTGGCCTGGAAGTGACGCAGCTCCCCTCGGTGTGCTGGTTTCGGTGACGCCCGTCAGGCCCGTCTTACAGTCGCCCGGGAGCCAGCGGCGTCTCTGTCAGGGTAGCGAGACATCCAAAGAGGAGCAGAGCGTGAGGCTGTTCCCTGTCGCACGTCAGCCCTTGATCTGTGCGCCGCCTGCAGCAGATGGCCCGAACGCATAGTCTCATGGGGAGTATGTTCTAAGTCTTAGTGGATTTCCAGAATCTTTTTGGATTGGAAGGTAATAGATCTGGAAGGCTGGAGAGAGGATTTCCTGAATGTTTTCTAGTTGCTGGTTACTTTCAGCCCTGCTGTCTCATCCAGTTCCCACGGTGGCCTTTTGGGCAAGGCGCTGTTAGCCCCAGGCGTCTTGCCTGCGGCTCCGAGAGCTGCTTCCTTGCCCAGTGTCTCACGGACAGTGAGTGGCATTTCAAGGCCAGCGCTTCCAACTCCAGGTGAACTTGAGCAGTTTTGTGCCAGGAGGGTTGGAGCCGGGAGAGAAGGCTGTTGGAGAGGCCTAGGCGGGATTGTTGCGGTCTTGATGGTGCAGACGTGATGGCCGGGCCCCGGGGCTGGCATCCTGACCCCATTTTACTGACTATCAGCAGTAAGCTCAGAGTCACTCTTCAGGCCACAGAGCTGGAAAGTGACAGAGACTGGATTTGAACCCGCAGCTATCTGAGGTCAAAACCCGTCCTTTGTCCGCAGCTTTTCAGTCCGGGGCCTGGCCGGCCTCTTGTCTCATCTGTTTATCTTTGTGGGGCTGTTAGTGTGCAGTGCATCTTCCAGGCACCGAGCTCGTGGGGCCACTTCAGTTGGTTTAAGAGGGTGTCCGTTTGATGAGAGTGTTAAAGTCTTCTCAGTGAACTTGACATTTACTCTCAAACCAGAATCTTCCTCCTGGCATTTCTGCCTTTCCACAGCGTGTGGTCCATCACACGTGGTCCGACACATCACGTGACAAGTCCATCAACTTAAGTGATCTTTTCTCCTTCTTTAATTTTTTCTTTTGAAAATATGGCTGTCTTAGTTTAGTAAATGGATCTTTGGAATCGTAACTTTCTTAGGATTGAAACTTCTCCAGGGGGGTTATTCTCAAGGTGGTTGAGACTGATCGAGAGTGAGAATAGTGTCTTTGATTTAAAATGTGCCTTTTGGGTTCTGTCTTGTAAATTCTCCAGTGATCAGAGTTCAAATTCTTCTGCAGCATGGGATCTTCTCGTGATTATCACTGAGTTTCCATTCTGTCATTTTAATCATCAGGAAAATCATAAAAATCAGTACATGCTTACTAGAGAAAACTTTATCTTATTTAAAAGTTTTAATAGAACCCTTGTGGTGCTCCCCAATGATCTTTCCCCCAGAACTTTTATTTTTCTTCTATCTTCCCATTAAATAGGTATTTTCTAGTGTACCATTTAAATTCCCTTGGTGTTTCAATTCCTGTATTTTTTTTGTTATTTTCATAGTGATTGCCATGTGAGTTACAATGAACATTTCTAATGGTCTAGCGAGGCTTTACACCAGTTCAGTTTCCGTGGTATATAGAAACTTCGCTCCTATACCTGTCTGGCTCCATTCTTTCTCCCTCTTCTGCGCTATCCTCATACAAATTACGTTGGTATAAATTGTACGCCCATCAAAACAGATTCATAATTATTACTTTACACAGGTGTCTTTGAGATCAGCTAGAAAAATAAGTTAAAAATAAAAAGTACAGTTATGCGGGGGCTGGCCCCGTGGCCGAGCAGTTAAGTTCGCGCACTCTGCTGCAGGCGGCCCAGTGTTTCGTTGGCTCAAATCCTGGGCGCGGACATGGCACTGCTAATCAAACCACACTGAGGCAGCGTCCCACATGCCACAACTAGAAGGACCCACAATGAAGATTGTACAACTATGTACTAGGGGGCTTTGGGGAGAAAAAAGGGAAAAATAAAATCTTAAAAAAAAAAAAGTACAGTTATGCTGTCTTTTATATTTGCTAATGTAGTCTCCTGGTGCTCTTTATTTCTTCACGTGGATTCATTTCTTGTAGGGAAGCTCTGCCAGCGAGGAATTCTTTCAGTTTTGGGGAACCTGGGACTGTCTTAATTTCTCCTTCATTTTCGAAGGATAGTTTTGCTGGATGTCGAACTCTTAATTGACCGTTTTGACTTTTGGCACTTTCAATATGTGATCCTTCTGCCTCGTGGCCTCTCTGGTTTCTGATGAGAAGTCAGCTGTTAATCCCATGGAGGATCCTTTGTACCCGACATGTCGCTTCTCTCCTGGTGCTTTCACGATTTTTCTCTTTGTCTTTGTATGGTTTGAACAGTTGAATTATGAGGTGTCTAAGTGAGAATCTCTTTGAGATTATCCTCGTTAGAGTTTTTTGAGGTCTTAGATTATTTAAATCAAATTTGGGAAAATTTTGGGCGTTATTTGTTCAAATATTCTTTCTAACCCTTTCTCCTTGTGGACTCTCATTAGGATTACGTTGCTGTGCTTGGTGGTGTCCCACAGGTGTCTGGGGATCTGTTTGTCTTTCTTCATTCTTTTTTTCTTTCTGTCCCTCAGACTGAAAAACCTCAGTTGGCCTGTCTTCAAGTTTGCTGATTTCCCCTCCCGCTCACTCATATCTGCTGTTGAGTTTTTCATCTCAGATATTGAACTTTTCAACTCCAGAGTTTATCTGGTTCTTTTTCGTAGTTTCTGTCTGTTTATTGACACTCCCTGATGGTGAGATACTCCCTCATTCTCCTCATGCGTTTCCTTAGCTATGAGAGATGGTTCCCTTCCGTTCTTTGAACGTATTGAAAATAGCTGCTTTAAGGTCTTTGTCTGATAAGTTCAATTCTGGGCTTCCTCAAGGACACTTCCGTTGATTGTTTTCTCCTCCTGTCTTTGGCTACACTTCCTTGTTTCTTTGCATGTCTTATAAACTTTTGTTGAAAACTGTACAATTTAAACAATATAATGTGGCAACTCTGGAAATAAGTTCCCCCCCCCCAGTCCACCAGAGTGTTGTTGCTGTTTGTCATTGTGTGTTTGCTGTTTGTTTAATGACTTTTCTGGACTAATTCTGTAAAGTCTCTTGAATGAGTTTCTTGTGGTTGCTGTAACAAAGAACCACAAATTGCGGGGCTTAAAACAGCATAAACTTATTGCCTCACGGTTCTGGGGCCAGAAGTCTGAAATCCAGGTGGCAGCTCCCTCTGAGACCTGCAGCGGAGGATCCTTCCTGCCTCTTCCGGCTTCTGGCAGGGGCTGGCAGTCCTCCATGCATCTGGTTTGCGCCTGCAGCTCTTCGGTCTCTGCCTCTGCTGTCCGGTGGCCTCCCCATGTGTCTGTGTCTTCCTGTGGTCTTCTCCTCTTCTTGTAAGAACTCCAGTCACATTGGATCAAGGGCCCGCCCTACCCCAGTATGACCTCATTTTAACTTATTATTACATCAATATATGTACCCTGGGGTGCCACAAACCTTTAGCCTGTTTCCAGGTTCTGAAAAAGCTGATTCTGATGACTTTTGCCAGCGTTGTCATTGTTTTGTGGAGGAGAGGATTTTTGGTGTCCTCACTCTGCCATTCTTACTGATGTCACCTACCTTTTATGTTTAAAGGGTTTATAAAGGTATCATTTACATACCACACAAGTCACTCATTTACAATGTAAAATATGATGGTTTTTAGTATATTTACAGAGTTGTGCAGCCATCACCATAATCAATTTTGGAGCACTTTATCACCTCCCAAAGAAACCCCTTATTCTTCAGCAGTCACTCCCCATTCCCTCCCAGCCCTAGGCAAGCGCTGATCTCCTTTCTGTTTCTATGAGTTTGCCTCTTCTGGATGTTTCATGTAGATGGGCTCATCCCACACCTGGTCTTTTATGACTGGCCTCTTTTGCTCAGCATCATGTTTTCAAGGTTCATCTGTGTTGTAGCATGAATCTGTGCTTCATTCCTTTTGTTGTTGTTGTTGAGGAAGATTGCCCTGAGCTAACATCTGCTGCCGATCCTCCTCTTTTTGCTGAGGAAGACTGGCCCTGAGCTGATATCCGTGCCCATCCTCTATTTTATGTGGGACGCCTGCCACAGCATGGCTTGATGAGCAGTGTGTAGGTCCACACCCGGGATCCAGACCAGCAAATTCTGGGCCGCCGTAGTGGAATGTGCAAACTTAACCACTGTGCCACGGGGCCGGCCTGCCTCATTCCCTTTTATGGCCGAATAATACTCCATTGTATGGATGGACCACTTTATCTATCCATTCATCAGATGATGCACATTTGGGTTCTTCTGCTCTTTGGCTCATAAATAACATTGCTGTGGACGTTTGTACAGGTCTTTGTGTGGATGTGCGTTTTCATTTCTCTCGCGTATATACCGAGGAGTAGAATTGCTGGGTCATCCAGTAACTACTTCTAACATTCTGAGAAACTGCCAGATCGTTTTTGAAAGCAGCTGCACCACTGACACACCTACCAGCACATGTGAGCGTTTTCCATATCCGCAGCAATGCTCCTTAGAGTCTCTTTTTTCTTTTTTAAATCAGAGCCTGCATAGCGAGCAGTGTCTTACTGTGGCCGTGATTTGCATTTCCGTGACCGGTAATGATGCTGAGCATCTTGTCATGTGCTTACTGGCCATTTGTGTGTCTTTGGAAAAATGTCTATGCAAATCCTTTGGCCATTTTTAAATTGGTTTGTCTCTTTGTACCGAGTTGTAAGAGTTCTTTATATTTTCCAGATCAAGTCCCTTACCATATATACAATTTGCAAATATTTTCTCTGGTAAAAGTCTTCTTCCCCTGTTACCTTTTTAGCTTTAGTATTTCCTGTTTTTCCGCATATTCTGTGGTCTAGTTAAATAAGACTTTGCTTTTCCCCAGAGATGCTCTGTTTTTCACTCCTGAAAATACAGTAAGTGTCAGTAAACATTCCTTCAGCGAATGCTCCTTGAGCCCCTCCCTTGGCTGGGCTCCCAAGCAGCCGGCACGCGTCTGAGAGTGGAGCCGGGTAGCCTGCCCTCTTGGAGGTGGCGTGCTGGGGCTGTGTCCTGGCCTCCTCCTCTGGCTCCCAGGGTGCCGGTAAAGTTATCACAGCCGATTCCCATCCTCCCAGAGCTCGGATATTTTTGGATGTGCCTGGCAGGGGTGGATGCTCAGGAGCTGTTTGCGGAGTGGATGGATGAATCAGCGAGCTCAGCGCTCGGTCTCATTCATCACTGTATTCCCTGGAGTGTGTTTAAGAGACGCCCGGGGCTCACTGAGGATACATGTGGTCCCTAAGGAGATTGCAACACAGTTTCAGGGCCATCAGAAGATTTCTACACGGAAAGGGGCTGGGTTCTTGGGATGACTTGGGAGAATGGTACCCTTCAGAGCTGTGGTCTCCATGCACTTTTTGGCCATTAAGGTATTGGGGCCTCCTAAGACACACACACACTTGCACACATATGCACATACACACCCCCTCTGACACACACACTCATAGACAGACACATGTGCACACTCATGAACATATATCCTCATACACTCACACACTTACACACCCCCATATATACAAATACTCAGACACATATGTACACACTCATGAACATATATCCTCATACACTCACTCACTTACACACCCCCATATATACAAATACTCAGACACATATGTGCACACTCATGAACATATATCCTCATACACTCACTCACTTACACACCCTCATACATACAAATACTCAGACACATATGTGCACACTCATGAACATATATCCTCATACACTCACTCACTTACACACCCCTCATATATACAAATACTCAGACACACATGTGCACACTCATGAACATATATCCTCATACACTCACACACTTACACCCCCCCATATATACAAATACTCAGACACATATGTGCACACTCATGAACATATATCCTCATACACTCACTCACTTACACACCCCTCATATATACAAATACTCAGACACACATGTGCACACTCATGAACATATATCCTCATACACTCACTCACTTACACACCCCCCATATATACAAATACTCAGACACATATGTACACACTCATGAACATATATCCTCATACACTCACTCACTTACACACCCCCCATATATACAAATACTCAGACACATATGTACACACTCATGAACATATATCCTCATACACTCACACACCCCCCATATATACAAATACTCAGACACATATGTGCACACTCATGAACATATATCCTCATACACTCACTCACTTACACACCCCTCATATATACAAATACTCAGACACACATGTGCACACTCATGAACATATATCCTCATACACTCACACACTTACACCCCCCCATATATACAAATACTCAGACACATATGTGCACACTCATGAACATATATCCTCATACACTCACTCACTTACACACCCCTCATATATACAAATACTCAGACACACATGTGCACACTCATGAACATATATCCTCATACACTCACTCACTTACACACCCCCCATATATACAAATACTCAGACACATATGTACACACTCATGAACATATATCCTCATACACTCACTTACACACCCCCCATATATACAAATACTCAGACACATATGTGCACACTCATGAACATATATCCTCATACACTCACTCACTTACACACCCCTCATATATACAAATACTCAGACACACATGTGCACACTCATGAACATATATCCTCATACACTCACACACTTACACCCCCCCATATATACAAATACTCAGACACATATGTGCACACTCATGAACATATATCCTCATACACTCACTCACTTACACACCCCTCATATATACAAATACTCAGACACATATGTGCACACTCATGAACATATATCCTCATACACTCACTCACTTACACACCCCTCATATATACAAATACTCAGACACATATGTACACACTCATGAACATATATCCTCATACACTCACTCACTTACACACCCTCATATATACAAATACTCAGACACATATGTGCACACTCATGAACATATATCCTCATACACTCACTCACTTACACACCCCTCATATATACAAATACTCAGACACATATGTGCACACTCATGAACATATATCCTCATACACTCACTCACTTACACACCCCTCATATATACAAATACTCAGACACATATGTACACACTCATGAACATATATCCTCATACACTCACTCACTCATACACACCCTCATATATACAAATACTCAGACACATATGTGCACACTCATGAACATATATCCTCATACACTCACTCACTTACACCCCCATATATACAAATACTCAGACACATATGTACACACTCATGAACATATATCCTCATACACTCACTTATACACACACCCCTCATATATACAAATACTCAGACACATGTGCACACTCATGAACATATATCCTCATACACTCACTCACTTACACCCCCATATATACAAATACTCAGACACACATGTGCACACTCATGAACATATATCCTCATACACTCACTCACTTACACCCCCATATATACAAATACTCAGACACACATGTGCACACTCATGAACATATATCCTCATACACTCACTCACTTACACACCCCTCATATATACAAATACTCAGACACATATGTGCACACTCATGAACATATATCCTCATACACTCACTCACTTACACACCCCTCATATATACAAATACTCAGACACATATGTACACACTCATGAACATATATCCTCATACACTCACTCACTCATACACACCCTCATATATACAAATACTCAGACACATATGTGCACACTCATGAACATATATCCTCATACACTCACTCACTTACACCCCCATATATACAAATACTCAGACACATATGTACACACTCATGAACATATATCCTCATACACTCACTTATACACACACCCCTCATATATACAAATACTCAGACACATGTGCACACTCATGAACATATATCCTCATACACTCACTCACTTACACCCCCATATATACAAATACTCAGACACACATGTGCACACTCACGAACATATATCCTCATACACTCACTCACTTACACCCCCATATATACAAATACTCAGACACATATGTGCACACTCATGAACATATATCCTCATACACTCACTCACTTACACCCCCATATATACAAATACTCAGACACATATGTACACACTCATGAACATATATCCTCATACACTCACTTATACACACACCCCTCATATATACAAATACTCAGACACATGTGCACACTCATGAACATATATCCTCATACACTCACTCACTTACACCCCCATATATACAAATACTCAGACACATATGTGCACACTCATGAACATATATCCTCATACACTCACTCACTTACACACCCTCATATATACAAATACTCAGACACACATGTGCACACTCACGAACATATATCCTCATACACTCACTCACTTACACCCCCCATATATACAAATACTCAGACACATATGTACACACTCATGAACATATATCCTCATACACTCACTCACTTACACACACCCCTCATATATACAAATACTCAGACACATATGTGCACACTCATGAACATATATCCTCATACACTCACTCACTTACACACCCTCATATATACAAATACTCAGACACATGTGCACACTCATGAACATATATCCTCATACACTCACTCACTTACACACCCCCCATATATACAAATACTCAGACACATATGTACACACTCATGAACATATATCCTCATACACTCACTTATACACACACCCCTCATATATACAAATACTCAGACACACATGTGCACACTCACGAACATATATCCTCATACACTCACACACTTACACCCCTCATATATACAAATACTCAGACACATATGTGCACACTCATGAACATATATCCTCATACACTCACTCACTTACACACCCTCATATATACAAATACTCAGACACACATGTGCACACTCATGAACATATATCCTCATACACTCACTCACTTACACCCCCCCATATATACAAATACTCAGACACATGTGCACACTCATGAACATATATCCTCATACACTCACTCACTTACACACCCCATATACACATGTACTCCTATACACACATTCACGCACACGCACACACATACGCACACTCATGCACACGTGCTGCCCTACTACTGCATTAGGTACGTTGTAATAATGCCACAAGAGTATAAAGTAGAAAGGCGGAGAGAGAAAATACAACTAGGATGGCCAGTGTTTCCTTCCTGCACCCCGTGACCTGTGTGACCCGGGCCCGGTGCCTTTACCTGGGAGCTCGCTGCTCTCGAGCGCATAATACTTAGTTTTTGGGTGTAGTTTTTATGAGGTCCTTGGGGATTTCCAAATAAATGTTAAGGCTTTAGTTTATTTTCTTTCTTAAGCTTTCAGGTCAGTTAAAGGCAGCTACATTTTAAATCCTAAAATGCTGAGTAATTTCACAGGTGAAAATAATCTAGTCATTAATTTTGTCTTAGAATGTAGACCAAAATCTTGCCTCGAAGAATTACTTTAAGGAATAAATCATAAAAAGTGATCCAACCAGATTGTGGAAAATTTGGAAAATAGAGAAAAGAAACGTGCAGTTTGTTGTCCTTATTTATAGCAATGTTAATTGAAAGAAGACCTTTTTTCCCCTGTAGGATACTTTAACTTTATTTTTATTTATTTATTTTTTTTGCTGGGGAAGATTGTCCCTGAGCTAACATCCGTGCCGCTCTTCCTCTACTGTGTGTGTGGGTCGCTGCCACAACATGGCTGACGAGTGCTGTAGGTTCTCACCCAGGATCGGAACCTGCGACCCTGGGCTGCCGAAGCAGAGTGCGCTACACTTAACCACTAGGTCATGGGGTCGGCCCCAACCTTATTATTTTTTTTTGTCTGTAAAGAACTTTTTTCTCTCTGAGGTTCTAAAACTCAGTACTCAAAACCAAATGACTGTCTAATGTGATTTCTTTGTTTGCAGGTTGTTAGGCTTAAAATCTCTCTGTCTTTGCTGCTCCGTGAATGATACGTGGGTGACTCTTATCTACAAGGAAGCTGAAGTTTTAGGCCTTAATTCTTTCATTCGTATGGTCAGGATTTCTAGCTCTAAGTAAGCACATAGGTTTTTTTTTTTTTTTTTTTTTTTACCAATTAGAGTGATTGCTTTGGCCTGTGGAAACGATATGCGTTAATTCTAGAAACGCCAGGACATGTGCACAATAAGATGGCCAGTTTCTTTTGTTTTAATCTCTTTTCTGGACTCTAGAGAAAAGGAGGACTCTTTTTTGCACATAGATTATGAACAGTTCACTTCTCTTTCTTTCCCCAAGTTGAAAGCTGATTTGACTGGTCCTAGAAACGTGGGTGTGCTGATTCACAGGCAGGTGGACGCCTCTGGCGTGGTGATTGGTGTGAGCAGGACGTGCCCCGGGCATCAGCTCCGCAGTCTGAATGAATAAGTGTGACCTGGCGAGCCTGGGCTTTGGCTGGGGACGTGGCCGGAGTCCACGTGCTGAGCCCGCACCAAGCGGAGGGAGGAGAGCCGGTGGGAGCCTGCACTTTCCGAGCAGCCGTTTTCATTGGGCGTTGGCCTTCTCTCCTCCAGACTTGCCTGTGCCCCAGGTCTGCGAGCGCAGGGACCCAGACCCCAGCCGAATGCAGATGCCTCAGGGGAACCCGCTGCTGCTGTCTCACACCCTGCAGGAGCTGCTGGCCAGGGACACCGTGCAGGTGGAGCTCATTCCCGAGAAGAAGGGTCTTTTCCTGAAGCACGTGGAGTATGAGGTTTCCAGCCAGGTACTGGGCGCGCTGTCCGGGAGAGGGGCCGGTCTGGGGCAGCAGTGGTATGAGGGGAGAAGGGCCGGAGGGAGACAGACAGTCAGTGTGCCCGGCTCAAAGGTAGGACCCCGAACTGGATGGCGGGGAGCCACGCTGCCCAGCAGGCTTTCCACAGTGTGTGCGTCCCTGCGTCTTGCTCTGCTCAGCCCTGCCCTTGGCGCAGCCCGCCCTCTCCAGCCCTGTGCTCTGGGACGCTGCTGCCCGGGGAGCTCACACAGGTGGTCTGCAGAGTGCAAACCCCGGACACGGGCCAGCCAGGGGGTGGTTTCGCAATATCGGGATATCCCCGAGGATTGGAATGTGGATCCCATAGAATAATGGACTCTGAATCCCCTTTAATAATGCTCTTCCCTGTTAGGGGCACCCCGATGCCCGAGGTGATCAGATGCCAGATGCCTGGTGCAGGGTCGGCCTGTGCCCGCGTAGAGCCCTGTGGCATCAGCAGCATTGACCTTTCTGTCCTTTTGTCCATCATCTTTCTGTATCTTGGTTCAGTTAGAATAAACTTTGATGGGAGTTTTTATTCTTTATCCTGGGGATTAAGTAATTGATGAACCAAGAACATCCCTGGGCTGTGTTTGTGGGGGCTTCTCCAGGTCGGAGTGGGGGCCCCTGCCAGTGTGGGAGCCGTTCCGGTTACGTGCTCACGGCCAGGGCTGTGGTTGGAAAAGTCTCCTAGTTGTCACCCCAGGTCAAAAGAGTTCACGGGCGGTCCCCCATCAGGCTGTTGGCTGTGTCCTGTGAGACTCCGGAATCACAGGGTAGTTGTTTCATTGTGTTTTAAAGCCGCAGTGACAAAAGCCTGCGACACTTGTCAGTGCCGCTCCCAAGGGAGGAAGGCAGAGGTCAGCGAGGGGAGGCCCTTCCTGGGGTTGTTGCAAGGACGGCGTGGCTGTCTGTCCCCGCCGTGGGTCTCGGCCTTGTCGGCTGCTTTCGGCGGTGGTGAGAACCAGCCATGGTGCTGGAGGCACCACCTCGCCTTCTGGGGCCTCATCCCGGAGTCAGGTGGCTCCGAGCATTAGAGAAGCTGCTCTTCCAGCGCACCAGCAGCCGGCCTTGTTTTCCGTCTGGTTACACTGCTTGTTTCTTAAGTAAACTGATTGCCTCATAGTGAGCGTTTTTATAAGGAGGTAATTTTGCCTGGTTACCTCCTGAAATGTGTGTGAAGGGTTCAGCCTGTGAAGGTTCGCACAGTGGGGCAAGCCTTCTGGGCCACGGGTGTTCTCTGGGTGTGCACCCTGCTCACCGTCCTTGCTGGAGTCTGGAGGAAGTACAAACGTGGCGTGAAGCCTAGGGTCACCTAGAAGAGAGGTGGACACGTCTGACTTCATAGCTTTTCTTCATATAGCGCATTTAACTCTTCTATAGACTTTTTTTGGGGAGTAGTTTCAGGTTCTCAGCAACACTGAGCAAAGGAACTGAGGCTTCCCACGTGCTGCCTACCCCTACGCAGGCACAGCCTCCCCCACTGTCAGCACCCCGCACCCGATGGTGCATTTGTCAGGACCGAGGAGCCCACGTGGACACGTTATAATCACTGGAAGGCCACGGTCTCCGCTGGGTTCCCTCTTGGTGTTGCATGGTCCATGGGTTTGGACAAATGTACAGTGACGTGTGTCACCATTATGGTCTCACACAGAGCAGTTTCACTGCCCTACAGACCCCCTGTGTTGGCTGCTCATCCCTCCCTCCCACAAGCCCTGATCTTTTACGGTGTCATAGTTGTCCCTTTTCCAGGGTGTCGTAGGGTTGGAACCACACATAAGTAGCTGTCTCAGGTCGGCTTCTTCCCCTCAGCGATCTCATTAGTAATCCGTGTAGCGCATTGAACTTCAAGGGGAGCGTCCATGCGCATTTCTTGTGTGACTCTCATCTGGACCCAGGTGAGGGTGCTCCTGAGTAGGATGCTGACCTGGTGGAGGCTGCAGGTTTGTCACCGTGGGGTACAGGGTGGCATTGGTGGGCAGTCTGGTTGAGTCCTGTGTCTGCTCTGTGTCCGTCTCCCTGTCCAGCGTTCGCTCTGCTTGTGGACTGCTGGGCCTGTGTCAGGAGGCAGCGGGCCGCGTGTCGGCGTTACTGGAAGGTGCACGCGGAGGACATCCCCTAAGATGGAGTAAAGGATGCCTCCTCCTTCCGTGCTACCTTTTGAGGGTGGGATGGATGCCCAGCTTAGCAGCGGAAATCGGTCTTTCAGAAGATCGGAAGAATAGTTAAAAACGAAATTAGAGCTACGCAGCGCTTAGCGGCCGTGTTACCGAATGTTAAGGAAGCACGGCATTTCTCCTGGTCAAGGTCTGCTGAGAAGAGGTGAGCAGTTCAGTCGCGTTATCTCTGTGGGTTCTGTTTCGTGGCAGGGAGAGAAGTTAAGGGAAATAGCGAGGCGTGTGTCCGATGTGGGATCTGAGCGCGGCCCTGTCCTTGCAGCGCTTCCAGTCCTCCGTGTACAGACGGTACAACGACTTCGTCGTCTTCCACGAGATGCTGCTGCACAAGTTCCCCTACCGCATGGTGCCTGCCCTGCCGCCCAAGAGGATGCTGGGAGGTAAAGCCGGTTTGCGGCAGAGGGGCACCGAGGCCTGGCTGGGTGATGGACGCCACTCTCTGCTCCCGGTGGGGGGTGCCGTCTGCCGCGCAGGCTGGGATGGCGGTAGGGCTGCAGCGCAGCACCAGCCTCTCGGTACTCTCGGGTCGCTGCTGCCTGCGGCTGAGGCCCCAGGTCTGGCCTGCGGAGGGGGACGTCACCTGGTGCCCTTGGCCTACATGAGCCTTCTGCTCGGTGACTGACACGTAGGGAGGTGCCCTGCTCTGCAAGGGAGAGCGTGCGGACCCCAATTCTCCTTCCAGAGGGCAGTGGCCAGGACGTGCCAGGGCTCCTGGGTGGGGGGCCAGGAGCGCTGTGGGTTTTGCCCGCTCGTGCACAGTGGTGCGAACTAAGCCGCGGGTGCCACCACAGAACTAGCTGGTCCCCTGGAGGAGAGCAGAGTAAATGTAAGGTAGGCGATCTCATCTGCATCTTAAAGGAGATAAAAAAAGACAGCACAGAAGCAGCTGCCTCATTTTCATTGCGTCACCTGCAGTTACCTGGGGCCAGGTGAGAGGTCACAGGTAGCTCAGGCCCCTTGGACTGGCCTGTGTCTCCCAGTTCCAGAGCGCAGGGGGATGGCGGTGCCTTCTCTGGGGTCTCACCGATCCTCCCACAGCCCTTTTCTCAAATTCTGAATAAAACTCCATGAGAAGGCGAGTGCCCAAAGCCGACTGGTTGGTTTTCTGCCATTTTCCCAGTGATCCTACAGTAACTGTGCTCGAATGGGGAGATAGCTTGAGGTTTAATACAGTGGGCCAGTTTTCAGCATTCTCACATCTCTTAACGTTGCACATCAGCACTCTTGCCTCCCCCTGGTCCGGGACCAGCTCAGCATCTGATGATGTTGTTTTTCTCCCCCCTCCCTGCCCCGTCCCTCTGCCCCGGAGGGAGGGGGAGGATGCCAAGGGTGGTGAGAGTGAGAGCACAAGTGCGTTGGGAGTCAGGGGAGGGCTCACCACGCTTCCCAGGCCATTCAGCGCGGTTACTGTCGGGGCCCTGG